>NC_134317.1:36892585-37207769 GCF_964195595.1 Calonectris borealis
AAAAAAATTTACCAAAAAGAAGGGACAAAAGAAGGTAAGAGAAGATTCAAGTACTCTGTCCTACTTAAAGTTATATTTAAAATTAGATAAACACCTTTTATATTCTTTTTTTCCTTTCAAAAATATGTATATATGCAGCGGAACAGGAAATCATGTACTTCTGTAATTTAAGAAAGTCATCAGCTGGCATAATTTCTGGTTAATTTTGTACGTAAGAGGAATTCAAGGAAGTCAGTCGAAAATGGAAACAATATATAAACAAAACAGTAGTTCTGAGCTCAGAAGGTACTAAGTGGTGAGTCAGCCTAGTATTAGTAAACACTCTTTTAAAAAGAATCTCCAAGTACTCAAGTGACTGTCAACCATAGGTTTGTACATTAATGAATCTTTACTGAAATTCATTACACAGTAATCATTTCCTTGTTAAGATCTGTTGTGCTTTTATAAATCTCTCTTATATGAACATGTTAAGTGCACTCTGAGCAGGAACTGCTATGAGATTATGCCTGTGCAGGTGGTAAAATTCAGAAGTTGCGAAGTAAGAAACAGACCAAATAAAAAGCCAGACCAAACAAGGTTCTTAGCATCTTCCAACAAAGTTATTAACATCTTCCAGGAACTCCGACACCTCTGAGACACACTTGACTCATCAGCACTTTCCTGAGGAAGTCAGTCTGAAGTATAGACAAAGACGTATAGAAGACATAAAACTAAAATGCTTCCTTTCATCAGAATCTGCTCTGTTGTTTCCATGTAGACTGTTTAAGAGAGAATATACCTTGCAAGAGCAAGTCTTATCATCCCATATCAGGCATTATAGTTATTTAGTTTTGAAATTGGGTTAGCTGAACAAGCTGCAAGACTGGTTGGAGAGAATGTTTACAGGTAGGCAGATCCAGACTTATCAAACTTGCTCTGGTTTTCACAGTCATCTTCCAGACTTCACTTCAGTACAGAGCTAAGTTTATATTTCTTAACATGTAAATACCAGGTATAAACACGTAGCACCTTGTCGAAGCTCAGTTCATATGAAGACCAACATAAGCTACTAGTTTTCAACCCGTGTGAGTTCAGAACCTTAAAAATTTCCTGGTGTGGACCCTGATATCATAATGCCATGTAAAGAAACACATTAATTATTATAATTACAATCTATTAAGCAAGTGGTAGCTTGCCTCCTACTTTACTCTTGTATCTCTAGCTTTTGAGAAGCCCCCCAAATTAAATACTTGTTTAAAAAAAGAAATCATTCCCATTCTAATCGTATAGTTTAAATCTTTCTTAAGATAATCTTTGTGATGAAGTTTGTTAACAAGATTACCAGTAAAGGAATCATTATGGGACTCCACAAAGGTTTAGTCACCGCTTTTCCCAAAGCAAAAAAAAAAAAAAAAGGCATTTTTATCATCATAGACCAAACGAGCAGATTTTGTCATAGATTTTATAATAATATACAAATTACCTAAATACAAAGAAGTCTCTAGTCCACACACTTTGGGAAAGGGGAATAGAGGGAAAAGGGTTATTTCCATGGGAATACACCAGCTATGCTTTGATATTGCCTACCTCCTACATGATGCAACCATCTACCCCAACACAATGCTGTGGACAAGACTGGGAGTGTATTGACATCCTCAGCAGTTCAACTTACATAGGCGTACTTAGAGGAATAATCACTTGCCAGGGCTTTGCCATGGGCCAATAAAGAGAAGCTGGTATTTCCATATACTTGCATGCTGGAAGACAGACTACCAAATACAATTATTTTAAAACATAGCGTGTGTGAGAAACCTTTTTCAGTTTTTATAAAGTTATGTTCAGTCACTTAGTATTATAGTTATGCCCTCTGTCAGGCACCACATAGCACCCTGATACAAGACTACCACTCTGACTCCTGGAATAGGTCTTTCATACTAGACTTCTAAATATGCTTTATTTTGGTATCCAGCAGGTCAAAATAGACTATGAAACAGCAGCTCGAGCATTCAAGAACTAATAACACTCCTTTGTTGTAAGGCTAGTCAATCCAAATAGCTTTAGCTCAACTAAATTTACTTAATCTCTAGTACTCATGTAAAGAACAGGTGATAAATAAAAATCCACCAAAGCAACAACAAAGGAACCAAGTGACACACGACGCTCAACAGAAACCATATAACAAGGCTCATTTTATTAAACACCTTTTGCTAATCATGCTGCAAAACAGTTCACTCAGTTTTCTACCTAACATTTAACTGCAGACATTGCTGAGCTCGCTGTTCGTCACTACCTTTCTTTCCCCTCCAACAGCTTGAGGGAATCTGCATGCATTCCAGTCTGCGTTGTATGTGTGTTGATCCTTCTTGAATGATGAGGAAGACACAGGCTTATATCTGAAGGACATGGCATACAAGTATTTCCAGCTATTTCAGGAGGCAAAAAGATCAGTCTCCATAGGCATAAACTCAAAATTTAACACCATTAGAGCCTGTTCCTGTAAAAGTTGCACAGCTACTTTGTTTCAATTATGAGCTTAAATTTAAGATAAAGTGCAGTACTAGACTTTAGCTTAGCAGATACAGACTAACTTCTAGTGACATTTAAAAACTGAGGAGAAAATTCCCTTAAAAATATGAAGGAGTCTTCCATGCTGTCCGAAAACCACTAGTGTTCAAAGTTGTTTTTTTTTTTTTTAAATAAAGCCAACACTGTTTTCTTTTACAGCCATGCACTTTGAGGTCAATAGTTATTATAAAAATAATGGAAAGGTTTCAAAAAATGATTTCAACGAGAGCTGGGTCACATAATTCCTTATCGGAAAGCAAGAAAGAAAGTTTACTACAAGAATTTACCAGTCTCCTGATAACTTTGCAGCCACACAGGCTGACTTAAAAGTAAAGGGAGGAACACAAATAGAACCTTTTCTCTTTTAGTACTAAGACTTACAGGATTAAGATAGCACAAAAAGATGTTGCAACACATGCAAGTTAAGACAAGATAACTTTTAATATTGGTAGGCAATAAAGAAATGCAAACAAGGCTAGCTGATGTACTGCAAAAAGACTTGGTCAATAGCTGCAGAATTTGTTTATAAAGTTTTATGAGCTAAAGATCGAGAGAGAGATAGAGAAAATCCCCTCAGCATGGTGGAAGCCAGCAGCTTTTCCAGCTTTACAGATCTTCCTTAAGATGGGAAAGGAGGGGGGGAAAAAGTGGCAAAAGCTCCATCTTAATGTAGCCCACACTTGTGAAATACAGACTAATTCATTACGGCAACACCATGACTTTGAAGTTAATGACACGACTATTCAAAAGTCTGAAATACACCAGCTAATCAGCTACTGCACATTGCCTAATTTTCGTTTAACATGAAACAAGAACATATTCAGGAAGCAGATATGGAGGGCATTTACATGGAACTTTTTCTTCTCTAGACTCCTCAGCAGCTTTGTGACCCCCACATATGCAGCACAACTCAAACACAGCACTTCTGCAAAGAGCAATCAAAAAAAAAAGAGAACAGCAGAACTTCTGAGATTTCGCGGGACAAAACCTCAAGTGCGAAATGTAATGAAGCAAAATACCATACCTTCATCTTTCTACACTGTATTTTTATCACCATTGTTTGCATAAACCGCAGACTGATAAGGCTATTCAGAAAATCCACCAGTGCAAAGTTTAAGCCGTGTTACAGAGCCTACGGACCGCACGAAATTTTGCTTCCCGGTAAAAGGGTCTCAGCAGCCAAGGCCGTCCCAGAAGGAGGAGGAGATGCAGCCAAGTTTGCGTGCCCGGTGTGGCTCTGACGCCGCCGTACCCGTGCCTATGCACGCCGGAGAGCGCAGGGGTCCCGCTGCAGAGACCCGCCCTTCGTGCGGGCCGGGCACCGCGGCCGCCGGAGCTGCCAGCCCGGCTGGGGACAGGCTCGGCACGGCTCGGCTCCACCACGGCGCTCCCCATCCACGCACCCGGGCCGGAGCAAACGGCTCCCATCAATTAGTAGCTTCTCTTCCGAGAGCCGCCCTGGCGTCAGCTCTCCCCCCAGCCCGCACTGTAAACTAGCGGTAGCAGCTCGGCTGCTGACACGGGGGGCTCCTCCCCGCGCCTGCATCGCCATCCTCATCCTCCTCCGGGCTGGCCAGGCTCTCGTACCTCGCGGGACAACGCCACCCTCGGCCACAGCCCCGCCGCCAGCGCATCGCAAGCGGAGCGGAGCAAAGCAAAGCAAGGGGCCGCCAGGACGGGCCCCCCACCCTGGGAAGCAGCAGCCCCGGCAGACGCCAGCCGCCCGGGACGGGAGCGGCTCCGCGGGACAGAGCACTTACGAGGATGGGTCGGGAGCGAAGAAGTCCACGGCGAAGCCGAAGTAGCTGCCCTCCGGGCCCGAGTAGACGGCCGGGTGCTCCACGTCCAGGTTGAAGGCACTGCCCGGGGCCAGCGCGCCGCCCAGCAGCACCAGCAGCCACAGCCGCGCCATGGCCCGGCCCCGTGCTGCCTCCGCGGGGCGCGCACAGCCGCGCAGCTCTGCCCTGGGAGGCGCCCGGCCCCTCAGGAAGGGGGGAGTGGGGAGGACCGCGAGTTTCCCGCGGCCGGCGGCGGGGCGGGGAGCGGAATCACTTCCTCCCGCCCTGCGCCCAGTTCCCTTTTCTCGTCGGGACAGGGGCGGCAGGAAGGAGAAGCGACATCATGTGGTGCCGGAGGCGGGCCCTGCTCCCTTACCGGGCCGAGGCCGCCGCGCCGCTCCCCGCCTGCCTCTCCTTTCCGCCGCGAGCGGGCAGGCCCGGCCCATGCAAGCGCTGCCTGACCCCGCTGGGGGAGCGCAGCTGCGCGGTTAGAGAGAGGCCCTCCCCGCTCCGGAGGGGCTGGAGCTTCAGGGCGATTAAATTTCGGGGGGGGGGGGCGGGGACGGGGACCACTACGACAAGTACTTGCCCTGTGCTCTCCCTTTGGTTAATGCACCTGAGCCTTAAAACAGTTTCTGCTGGACCCGAACCCTTGAAGAGGTGAAGTGCTGTTGAGAAGCGCTAGAAATAAGAAGAGGGGGACACATCCATACTTTGTCTTACAAAGTCTTTCTTGGTAAGACACTCTCAGTAAAGCCTTTCTTACCAAGTCTTGGAGACAATCTGTTTCAGGAAAGCTGTTAACACAAGCAAAGAGTGAAGTGCCAGTATGGACCCATCCATGGAAGAAAAAGCCAACGACTTTCAAATAGGATATTAAATGAAGTAATATAAAATCCCAGGGTCATAGCAGAGCCCTGCAGCACCCCTACCAGTGGCAGGGATGCCAAGCAGCAGGTGCAGGGCTGTGTAGTGCTGGGTCTGTAAAACCTCCCAGATTGAGATCTCGCCTCCTGTTTTACCACTGCACTACCCATCTGGGGAAGAAGTGTCTGCCGTCCAGCTTGAACCTCTTCAGTTGCAGTTTGTGGCCCTTATATCATCTGTCACTAATAAGAGGAGTTTAGCACTGTCGTGGTAGCTCAGGCAGTTGTGGGCTTTGCTATCAAATCCCTCATAGCCTTACCTGCATCAGCCTACAGCAGAGTTCAACATCTGCTCAGTATAGCAGTGTTTCAGGAAAAAGAAAACATGCTGAAACACCTATAAAGTGGAATTAACTCATACTAATTCAGAGTATTAATTCATAAAACCCAATACTGTTACCATGTAATCAGTTTCACACTATTGCCACCAAAAGTCTAAACTTTTAGCTTTGCTTTTCTCATGTGAGCATGATAAAAAACAAAGGAACAAATAATGATGTTTCAAGCACTAAATACAAGTTAAAAATATCCCGTACATATTTACCAAGGGACTCTTTCAGAGTTAAGGGAATCCTGAAAGAAAATAATTTATAAAATAAGCATATGAAAACCCACAAAGCTATACAAGAAAAAGCCTGAGAAAAGACATCACGTTGTGGAAAGATTATGCTGAGGTGTCTATAACAGAAGTGATGAATTCTAGCACAATAGCTGCAACAAGAAGTTGAAAATCCTACCTTAAAGGGCTTGTTCAATTTAAAGAATGGAAATTACATCAGTTAGAGTGTCTTCGTAAAATACAGGCATAACTCCCCCCAAACCTTTTGAACTGGATATGGGAACCACTGGTGAAATTTTGGACTTAAATTCTACATGAGATCATTTTACTTTGAAATCTGTTAAATTGACTAAGTGGACTTTTGCAGGTTCAGTTCTAAAAAGTCAGGTGCATCAGATAGAGCTAACAAGATTCAGAGCAAGCAAAATTAGAAGCCACTTACTGAAAATGTTTTCAATGGACAGCAATCATCATGGCAGAAAATAATTAAAATAATCAGGAACACTGGTAGGCAACTTACTCAATACAGTCAGAAACATAATGTTTGTAAAAGAACTGCTAGTTAACCTACTGAAGAGAGACATGATTTAATAATCATTAAATATTCCTGAAGTTTTGATGCAATTGGCTTAATTCAATGTAGACAAAGTAGTATATTAAAACTTTGAACTAGGTGCATTTAACATTGTCATCTTTTCCTTTTAATTAATTATTCCTTCAAAGAACCTAAGGACCTTTCACAAAAAAAGAAGTTCTTTCTTCATCACCAACTAATGAATCACATCTCAGAATTAGTATCAGTTTCCTGTTTTCCCTTGAAGTGCAAATTTGTAGTCACTGTTGTTGGGGGGGCGGGGAGGGGTGGTTTTGGGTTTTTTGTTTGTTTGTTTGGGTTGGTTTTGTTTTGTTTTGTTTTAAGTAATGTCCAATCAGCCTACATTCACTGATACCATGATATTTAGGCTTACAAGAAAAAAAAATGTGTAATGTATAAAGGATTCCAAGGGGAAGAACTGAACATTGATATTGGGTAATCATTTAAATTTCTCACTAAATGAATAGAGAAAGTTGCTTTAAATTAAAAACTTCAATATTGTTATATCTTAATACAGTCAGATTTTACATTAACATGCAAGCTAAATTATTGTATTTTCTGTTGGTTTCAAGATTACTTAGATTAAGAGAAAGAGGCTGAGTAATGGCAACCTTTTAAAGGCTGGATGTAAAATATGTAAGGTGTATTGTACACCATGGATTCTTGACAATCCTACTTCTACTTACCTACTGTTAAAATTTTTTTACAAGCTCATTTGGAAAAATTACCAATAAAAGGGGAAAAAGAAAACAAGGATAGAAAGTGAGAGAGGATTTCACAATAAATTGTTTTCATTGAAAAGGGGTTGCGAGTTAAGAGTTTTTCATTTAAAAAATGCTTTAGGTCTGAACTCCCATCTAGAAATACATGCGTAGCCTTGATACTTGCGCAACCCTGCAGCACTGTTGCTCCCTTGTAAGCAATAAATAATACATATTTTTCATATTTATACTTCAAAAAAAGTCTATTTTAAAACTAGGTTTTTCAGCAATCTCATGGTCTACAAAGGAAGAACCCCCCCAAACATTTCCATTTATTCATTCTGACAACTTCCCTGTCTGAAGTAAAGAAAATCACAGCTTGACAAACAACAGTACACAGAAGATAAATTGTTTTGTTCAATTAAATCCCTGGCAGAGCCAGAAAGAAGAACCAGGTAATCCTGTGTTCCAGTCACTTGTTCTTGCTACCAAGTGATAATAATAATTCCTTAAGGAAGCCAACTGAAAAATTTTTATTATAGCAAGAATAGGACGAGAGTTCCTATATCTAGACTTGATACTTTTGATAATTTTCCCAAATATGCTGCCTTTTCATAGGTAAAAAAAAAAATATTAGTAAGATTAACTTTTATTGTTATTTACTGACTACTCTCACAGCTGTTATACTACAGACCTGATCAAAGCTAAACTGCAGATGGGTTACTAAGTTCCCAAATTCTAGCAAATAGACAGGGCAATAAACTAAAGAAAGAAGAGTGTGTTTTGTGTGTACTTTGATCAGTAAGTCAGTAGCTTAGGGAAAAGGAGGATTTACTTTCTCTACTTGATTATTTAACTTCACAACATTACACAAGCAGTGAAGGATAAGTTATTTTTAAGATATTAGAATTGTTTTACCAAATCTAAGCTTCCTAAGGATTGGCTGTGCAGCACTACTGCTCGTTGCCAGCAAATTGCTAAAAGACAGGCCAGAGGAAAAACTCAGACTTTACACAGAGTTAGGGGTTACTCATCCTTAGGGAAATCTCTTTTCAAACCATTTCCTCTTTCAAGAAGATAATTGCTTTTTCAACAGCTGTTTCATACCTATCTGCTTTCTCCCATCATTTGGGCCAAGAAAGGTAAAGCAGCCTGTTACTTTCCTGACTCAGCACTGAGCGCCCTGCTCCGCTCCCGACGAGTTTAGTCACCAGTTGCAAGCGGAAGTAGTGGCGTTGCTGCTGTCTGGCCTTAATTCAGAGCACAATCATAGTCAATCAGTCTAGCCAGCCTGAGAGCATAGTCACATCTCCCTATATGGTATTACACCCCCCAGCCTCAACATGGGAAAAAACTCAAGTGTACAGGCTTGGGATTATACTTCTAATCAAAGCAAGCTTCCTGTAAATGAAGGAAAGTATTTTCTGTTGCAGAAGAGACCGAGTGATAGATTCCATTGCTTGCACTGAGCTACTATGTCTGACAGAATCATGGACAGAGGAATGAAAGCCTAAAACAGACTTTGCTCTTAATTTAAAACAGGAAACACCTTTTCAGTGAAGATGCAATTTTTCTTTACTAGCTTGTTTAGTTCTCAGCATGACTAACAAATAGATAACAGCTACTGAGAACATATTACAGAATGTAAACAAGTGAATTACATGGTTCTATATTTGCTGTTATCTCTAGTTTTCGTTTTACAGGCTACTGACTAAGATATTTAGTGATGAAAATTAACCACTAAGAAGTGGGCAGAAGAACTGGGATTCTTTTTAACAAGGCACCAAAATTTTTATCTGTATTTATAATTGAATAAAATTATTTTGGAATTCTTTGAAGTCTAAAGAACTTATTTCTGTTATTCAATAGATAAAACTAATTTCCTGTTACAAGTTGTTAATTTTCTTAGTTTTGACTCATACAACTAGTTATTAACACAGCTGAATAAAACTTTGCAAGATGTAAAGCACTTCTGGCAGACAAGTACTCATGTTTTTGCTATTCCTGAGTCTCCAGCCTGTAACATGGATAGAGTATTTCAGAATATTTTTCCTTTGCAATTACGTCTCCTCCTCATGACATACGCTCATCAGCAAGAAATGGACAGAGTCCTGTAATTTGGTAGAAATTGCGAATGTGCAAGCCACCATGGTCTTACTTAAAAGGCTCAGCAAGATGTCCTGTATGTAAGTGATAAGCTTCAGCCTCTTAGCAGATCCAGTGCTTTACAGTATCAGTAGTATTAATATCTGGAGCAAAGAAAGGATTACCTTTCAATACTACTATTAATCTCCCAGAAAAGCCTTTACTGACATGAGTTTTACTACATATTTTGCTCTTGTGCCATCCAGACACTTGGACCTGTAAAGCAGCTTAGCTGCCCAGGACAGATCTTTTAAGAAGTAACTCAGTTTCTAACAAGGCAGTAGAAAGCAATCCTAACTTGACAAAAAAGATGGACTTTACATATTATTTTGTTTTGGTCAGTTGATGCCTTTTGTTTCTATTTCGTTTAATGTTCATTTTCCTGAAAAAAACATTAAATTTGAAAACTATGGAAGCACTATGTAGTGAGAAACACGAGGAAACCACTACAGCAATGTTGTAAGCTTGATTTGCCTTACTGCTCCTATGAGCAATTAACCACATCAGCAAAATCTCATCCAGTTGTTACGCAAAAGCTGTCCTTAGCCACAGGCTATAGGGCAATGTTTTTTTTTTTTAGGACATTAAGAGTATGACTGTGTTTTTAAAATCAGCTTCTAGCTGGTGAACAACTCACAGAATAGTGTTCGAAATCTTCCAGTTCAAAAGGAAGCGAGTCATACCAGGATTTTTTTCTGATTTGTTCAGTACTGATAGCTGTATTACTTCAGTATTAGTCAATGTCTTTCCACCATCCCCTTTTTGTGTTTTACGGAATGCTAGTTACTTACCAGGCCTTTATTTTACATTAGGATTTCATAGCATCAAATTCAGGGACAGCTCTGCTTGATTTACAAAAGGATTCATATTTCTTCAGTCTGACAAAATTAGTCATCAAAATCATGTGTGTGTCTCAGTTTTTGCTTCACAGAGCACTTCTGCGGATCTAACAAACATATCCTGATGTCACTCAGTAACGCTCCCAAAGACTTAAGCATTTTTAAAAGATATTTTTAAACGATATTTTTAAACAGTATTTTTACTCTAGAGAAAAGGATCAACAGGAAATAATGTAATAAAGGAGAAACGGATCAGGAAAAAAACCCAATCTCTAATATTCTCTACACAGTCTCAAAAATGTTTTCATAATATCCATGCATATATGAGATGTAATAGAGGCACAAAAAGTTAAGTATTACCCTATTCCATTAAGGGAATTCCAGAGGGGAAACCCTGGGAAGTTGCCATACCTACCTCTGGAATCAGCGCAGCACCCTTGGCTAAGGAGCTTTCAGGAGACAGGCAGGGAGAGATCAGGGTCTCATGTCTTCTGGTGGGAAAGGTCTCAGCAGAGCTTTCTAGAAGGGGATGGGGAGAATTTGCTAATCTAGAGAATATAATGGAGTTGGCTTTCTGCTTCTAGAGTAGGAGAAGAAAACAGAGGAGAGGAAATACCGAAATCACAGGCTCTCTTTGCTCTTTCATCTCTCATGTGTATTGTGTACAGAAGGTGTTTCTGTATTTCTGCTTCTCCTACCCTATTGAAACAGCAACATAGGTGTTACGCTGTTTTCATCTAGTGGATGAAAAAGCTAGATGAAAAAGCTCCAGCTCCCTATGCTAGTTACTGCTGCAGTGGCAGCTCCTTTATGGGCTGATTCCGTCTTCAGATTAGACCTGCGCTGCTGCTTAATCCACCCTTTTGTTTTTATCCTGCAGAGCTAGTAAATAGGCAGCAGGCACAATTAATACATGAGTGCTAATATCACACTTGAATAAATCATCCCTACTATCTCTTCATCACTTTCTCCTCCACCTTTTTCTTCCTTTCCAGAGAAGGTAAATTGCTCACCATATGCCACAAACTCTACCTTTTTACATTCACAAAAGATCTTCTAGAACATACTGCTTTTGTACAGTTCCCCAAAGGTGAGGAAGAAATCATTATTCATCCATCATCTTCTTCCTAGTTGCATCTAAATTTCTTTCCTAACAGCCTTTCCCTTCTTTTGCCTGTCATTGTTTTCATACAATTTTAAGTACCATGCTTTCTGACAAGGCCATCAGCCATAGCAAATGCATACAGAGCATATTACTAGAACACACACAGTTTTTATTTAGAAAGCGAAAGTGACTATGCCAGGCAGAAATACTTGTGAAATAGTATTCTACTAGGAGCAAAGAGAAACAGAACAATTCCCTGCAACCAGGATCTATAGGCACAGAAGACAAGGGTCACTTTCTGGTAGATATCCATTTATGGAGAATTTCTAGAAGATAGTTTTCTTACATTCTTGTGAGCTTCTGGTTATACAGAAATACTGGAGAACACTGCTTCCTGTTACAGAGATATTGACATTCCTGTTGTTAGTGCGAATAATCTATTTAGTAAAAGCGTGACAGTTTATGTACAACTTTATTCCCTGTTTGAGAATTTTTCACTGATTTTTTTCTATGATTTTTTTTTCCATCATGCATTTTCAAAGTAATCTAATAAAGCTCAGTCTCAGAGAACAGTGATCTTTGCTTTTTAATTTACTACTCCAGAAACACAATGCCACATCTTGCCTTGAAGCATCTGTCCTCTAGTGCTCCTGTATTACAGTAAAACTTCTATGTTCTTGCTAAAGGATTTGGAACAAAACCAAGTTTAGAACTTACAAAGAATTCCCTGGTTAGCAATATGAAAAAAGATTCTTCAGACTGCTCTATGCTTAGTAATGAATTCAGACTTTAAACATATTGAAGAATTAGACAGCAAAATAATAATAGCATGCAGACCAAGTAGGATTGAAAGGCAATGGAGTAAAGTAGAGCCAAGCTCCTTTCTGACAGGGAACGGGATATCATGATATATTAATACTTCAGAAATCCGCTAACAAACTAAACCTGTTACTCTGAATATTCTTTTACACTCAAATACAAAAGCACTAAAAGATTGCAGTAAGACAAACTGAGATGGAAAAAGGTATTATTTCCCTCCCCATCTTTCTCAAAAAGTGTTTCAAATGTTTGAGCCCAGGCATCCCGGGCCTTGATAAACCAGCTCAGCCATCAGCTCTAGCCTCTTGACTTCAGAAGACATGTTACCATCTTACAGAATGCCCCAGAGTTCCTCCCTCTTCCCCATCCAAAAATCCCCTTTCTCCCAAAACAAACTAAGACTCCAAACTCACTCTCACTTTGAAAGCCATTATATTTTGATCCTCTACATCCAAGGAATACTCTCTTGTCCGGCATTAATATTAAACCAAAGGATGTCATTATCTACAAAATGTTATACTGGTGACTACGTCTTTGCTGGGTTAAAGAATGAGTAAGATGAGGAATAAAGCTAAAGAAAATGGATCAATACAGAATCAGGTCTCTAACCATTCTAACAGGGGGTTTGGCCAGGGGGTGTGGTTTCAGTGTGGGTTTGTTTTGATTTTGAAGTTCTTGTTTGCTTTTAAGACACTAGCCTGCAATTGCCAGGAGGTTGTTCCAATGGACTCCTAGTTGGGTGCTGCTCGTGAAAGAACTTTTTTTGCATCTGTCAAAAAGAAGCCTGCCAGTTAATGCTGACAACAGTTATCAGTGATAGAAATTGCAGGCACTTCTGTGCTTTGATTAAAGAGCACATTTAAAAGCTTTTTCCTTTTTGCTTAGGGAAGAGTCCTTGTTCCACTTCTTCCTGCCTCCCCATACATATAAAGAATGGGCAATTATTGATGTATAGCAAGTATTCTGTAGACTGTAACTTTGTATTTCTGTGTGGAAGACACTGTGTTGGACACAAAATCCAGATCCACTATTTATAGAATACAGACTTCCTGTATTGACAAGAAAGACTGAAAAGCCTGTGGTATAACGCTGATACTACTGACACAACACGCAGTTCTGACACCTACTAGCTTCTTACTCAAGGAAAAATTTCACAAAGGTGAGACAACAGCAGTTAAATTCCTTTAGATTCCTTATAGCTTACTCCCTCTTACCATTTTGACTCTAGTCTGACAGACATTTAAAGAGATAAGATCTTCGCTATGTCCTTTCTGACCAACTTTCCTAATCCTTCTCTCCATTTTATAAACAAAACCCTGGAGTGTTTTGAGCCACATTATTGCCCAGTAGTGTGCTTTCCTACTGTGCTTTGCTCAGTGCCTGTGGAGGGAGTCTAAAGGGAGAACGCAGCCAGCTGGCTTACACAATGATTACTAAGCTAGTTGATATGGATTAGAGGGGTCAGTCAGAAAAGTCTCGTTTATGTAGTGTTTATACTTGGAAGAGAGAGAAGACAACAAAAGAAAGTGATGAAGAGTGAAGATTAAAGGTTTCTGACTAGAAACTTTGCTGTTACCCAGTTTTAAGGAGGCATTATGTTGCAGCTGTAGAATTTTTTAAGTGGAGGTCAATTCATCTTTTTCTTAGTCTACTGTTCCCCAACCACGACAACTAAACTATTTGACATGTCAGACATTACTAAGATTGGTTAAAAACATGGATTGAGAATTTGCAATGGATTCACATTATTGCATAGAGACCAAACTACCATGATGTCTTTGATCCAATCTTGACATGCAGTGTTCAGAGCACAAGACTGACAGCCTCAGTATCAGAAGGTAAACCAAGGAATAAAACAGGAATGGAGATGAAACATCAACAGAACAAAAGGTCTCCTAGAATAGCAAGCCTATTAAAATTTATTAGAGGCCTGAGAAATGTAACGTTTTAGCTGATTTTCTACAACTACAAAAGATGCACTACACGCATATTATATGCTGACAAAACAGTTTCATACCAACACAGGTCGAAGGATGCTGCATTCGTAGAACACATTTCCCTAATGGCTGACTGTACAAAGAATATTGTTTTGCCTTGTGAACCTTCTATAATAATTTGCTCCTCTCTTTGCTTCAGGAATGCTTCTACTTCTTTCCATGCATTTTATATGGCAATTTAGGTGGTGGGGTTTTGTTTGGTTTTGTTTTGGTTTTTTTTTTTAAAAGGAAAGCTGTGATGCTTTCTTCTCTGTTGTATCTTGCTTTAATTTAGGAGTCCATCTCATTTTTTAATTCTGATTGGGTATACTTTGGGAACACCTCTAGTTTTAAGCCAGCCTTGCTCAAATTTATGTCCAAATGTATTACACTCTGTAACGATTTTCAATCACAAATGTAAAATAAAGAGATTACCTTTGAGGTCTCTTTCATTAAGACAAATGAAACGCTGCTATTTTATGATCAAAAGAACTGATTATTTTTGCCATTCATTTCAATAATGTGCTATGAAGGAGCCTGGTGTGGTCACATATTAGGGCTGTAACATCATAAATGAATAAAACATCTTGGCCTTATTGCTAATACCAGCAACAGCCACTCTCTGTAAAAAGGCAGAGCATCTATTGAAATGAAAGAACTAAAAGTGACAGACTAAGCCAAGGTCACTTCTAAGCCTCTAATACTAGCATTAGGGAAAGAGAGAAGGGTGATTTGCAGGTATCACTGTAAAAGCATTTAATGTGATCATAGCTACATAAAATACATCTGGTACATAACTGGGAACAAAGACTATTTGCTTCATTAAAGATTCTGTTGATTAAGGCCCATTCATAGCAAAGCATCTTGAGAGAGAAAGTTTCTAATTTTGTAAAAAATGTTCCTAGCACTGAAATACATCAAGAGATTGTGTTCTTCACAACTTAAATACATCAACTCTTTTTTTATACCCATTTTCTCTACTTGCATCAAGTCAAAGCAAAGAAAGGCATAGGATATCATTTCCTCTAAGTATTTTTCCCTAGAGGTCTAATAATACAAGCTAGTAGGAGTAATGTTCAAAACAAGATGTAACAGAGCTGTGGAACTGTTTGGTTTCTAAGAAATGCTAAAAATGTATAGGGGTTCAAGGGAGAAACAGGGAATGTACTTGGAAGAGAAAGCCATCACAGGCTACATCTAATAGAGGAAATCTTCTAGATTAAAAATAGTTGGAAGCTATGTATGACAAGCACTCCTGAGGAGTACATGGGCTTGTCCTTTTCTTACCTCTTTCTTCCCCGTGTGTCTGGGTTTTGGAGTGTGATAAATGGTCTCTTGGTCTGATGCAGTGCAGCTGCTGTTACATTTTTTTATTGCAGTTCCTCTGGCCTTCCCAGATCTCATTTTTCCAATTCTCTTCCTATTCTTATTGATGTTATTCAGGGCTTATTTCTCCTGCGATACTTCAGATGAATATATATGAGAGATATTTGCATATGAGAGCAATCTCATTCTCTCAACTTAGGGCTGTAATAATTTCACTGTGAGGGAAACAAAGATCTAATTTTTTAAGATTTTTAGTTTAGTCACTTAATCACTCTACAGTTTCAGTAAGTTATTCAAAAGCAGCACATGGAACAAGAATAACAAATGCTGTTTATGAAACTTTCAAGTATGTTATTTGCAAGATATATAAGCTTACAAAATATTTAAGCCTGCGTTGCTTATTATACTCGGGTAATTTTTAAAAAGAGGCATAAACGTTGCAAAATAAATAGAAATATAAATAGAAATCAGCATTCACAATGTCTGAGACATACTTTTTTGACACTTGTTATTCCACACATCTGACTAAAGAACTGTGAAAGAAAATATTCATAAAAATATACTGATTTGTACGTGTAAGTTCTTTCTGTACAATCTATTTGCTAAATAAACACAATCTATTATGACAATACTGAATTGCCAAGAAAAGTACCACTGCTTCATCCAAAGTTTATCAATAGTAAAACCTCCCTTTGATAAAAAGCAGTTGGGCAGCATTGTCCCTTAAGAAATGGCAACATTTCTGTTACAAACAACTAATAGATAATGTAATATTTAAGGTCAGTCTTTACATGTAATTTCTCTTTAAATTTTTTCCAGGCCTTTATCAACAGTATTTATTATAAAACAAGTAGGGAACTCCGAGTTATAAAGCAGTGACAAGCATAAAATTCAATCATACAGGTCTCAAAAAAGAAAATCCTGTAAGAGTTTAAAGCTAGCTGGTTTAAATAGTTCAAGCAGCTTTTGCATGTGATGGAAATGGGATTTTAACATACATCAAAATTTAAAGCCAACAAATACTCTACTTCCACAATAGCAAACATCAGGAAGGAAAGGCATGGGTTTTCTGCAGCATTTTTCAAATTGGTTTTGTCCACACAGGTGTCCAGTAACAAAGGTGCTATGAAGGCAGAATGCTACACTAGCGTATCTCCTCAAGAAATGTTCAAGCCATTGCTACACTACACTTCTCACATAGTACTCATTTAAGAGAAAAACGAGATGATGCAAACAGTGGTGCAGGCTGCAAGGGATAGGAATAAAGTTTATTGCAGAGGTGTTTCTTCCCTGGCTTATGATCCTTTACAGCCTGACCTCGACCCAGTAAGCGTCTCGGACCGAGCCTTCCTGCTCCTGTAACAGTGAAATATTGTATTTTTGACCCATACAAACTGGACAGTCACTGAAGTGAAGATACTGCTATTTTAGATTCAGATTATATCTCGTTTTTCCATAAGTGACTCATTCACTTTGCATCAGATTCATTTTGGGAAACCTGCATCAATAGGAACAGCTCAGTGGTAAGTCACATTCAGGTGGACTGCATTCTCTCACAGTGCTCATTTCCAAAATACTAATAATTCATCTACCCAAAGTAAGGCCTTTGCATTCATTTTTAATTGAGCATCTATTGACTGAAACTCCCTGTCAGCTGCAAATTTAGGCTTCTTTAACTCACAAGATTGAGAACTTTTAACAGGTTATATTCAAGCCTATCTTCAACCAGAACAACAAGCAGCAGCATGTTGCTACTAATCCTTAAAAGTATGCCTGAATGCTACACTAACAGAGACTTCCTTAAAAAGCAGTCACCCTGCTTTCATGGTTAGAAATCTAGACAGACCAAGCAAGCCAAGAGGCTAGAAGTCCAGTCAGGAGAAGTGCCAGAATAAATTGAGAGGAAAGGGTGAAAACCAAAAAGGGATAGCAAACCATTGTTTCCTGACCACGTGAAGTAATCTGCCAGTAACTACTGCCTATGAAAATAAGTTTTTCTTCAACTAACTCATGGATATTCAACATATTTAAGTATTATGCAAGGCGACTGTCCTAATGTTTAAATGACGCATGCACAAAGGAGTTATTTACCACAGATGAGCCCTATAGACCTAAAAGAGTGCACATGCAATCTCTCTCTGCCCATCTCAGTGTTTTATTAGTTGGAATTAGTATGAGTTACCCTGTCATTCCTCCACGGTAAAACGCAAATAATTAACAACATTGACAATTGTGGCAAAGATTTAACCTATTTAGATCAATGAAACAGATCAGTATTATATACAATATACCAGCCTCTAAGACACAAAATATAGAAAGCCATTTTCATCCTTGATAGTGATTAAATTACTTTTATTCCCATTTAAAATATACAACTTTGAAAAATTATGCATCATACATTCAAATATGAATTGCATTCTTAAGTGCCCTGATTTCCAGGTATCCTGTTGCTGGCCAGTATAATACAATAATCTGTCAACACTGTTTATTTACAGCCATAGGAGAAAAATCCCCATAAATAAATATTTTATCTGATATTGCAGCTTTTCCTTAAACACTTACATTTAGAAGTCAATTTCAGTAAGCCTCTTTCTCCCAAACACTGCTTCTTGTTCCTATAGGAGAAAACAAATTCCAAAAGATCCCAAAAAGGGCAAAAATGTTTAAGTCGGCTATTTTAGAAATAGCACTCAAGATATGAGTCAATTTAGCAGTGTCAGAAATAACCATTAAAGCTAACATTACCACCCAAAAGCAGTTCGAGAAAGCTCACTAACAATGCCATGAATCTTAATGGTCTTTAAGTAGTAATTTAAAAGCTTTAGAAAAATCAATACAAACGGTATCATTGGTACAGCAATACTGTTGCAGATACTATTAGGAGTATGGGAAGGAGGCATAACCTACAGCACCCCTGAAAAAGACCACTACTGAGAAATCTTTATGGCAGGGTTTCAATGAATTCATTTAAGCCTGACAGGAAGTGCCCCCTGCAGGATACACAATGCAGGGTGCAACACTGCTCCGCTTTGAGGCAACTTACTACTGCATAACTTCGTGTTACTTATAGAACACCAGAGATATGACAGGCATTTTTTAGACTGTAACATCCCTGTTCTGCAGAGCTTGAAGTCTTCACTACTATACAAAACACAGTGGGAAAAGAATGAGATTCAAATAGCAATGAGTGATCTATAGCATGTATTAAATCAGTTAATGGATAGGTAGAAGATAAGAACAGTAGGGGAAAAAAGTCAGCTGCTGAATTTTACACTGCATGAAGTATAGAAAAAAATTCGTAATTGCAGTTAGCCCTAATTTAACTGAAGCCAACATCATCATTTCTGTATCAGAACTGGAGAAAAAAAAAAGTTTATCACTGTATTAGAAAATGAAGTTATTAAGTTAGGATATCATACCAAACTGTTAACAGAGAAAAATCAACACAGGTATTTTAAAGTTGATAGATTTTATTTACAGTTTTGTTGGCAAAAGGTGGTGGGAAAGTTTAAAACATTTTAAACAGAGGGCACCATATTGTATTGTATGATGTATCAGTTCACAATCTTCAGTATCCAGCTGATCAAATAAAGCTAATCACCACTTAAAGAAGCATAATCTGCATGAGCTCCATTAGAGTATACTGCCTAAAAACACTCAGGCAGCTTCTAAATCAACACAATCGCTAATAAAAACGCAGTTCTGGTGAAGAATGTGTACTTTGATTTTTATACTGTACTGGTATCAAATTGCCCACTTACACTTGCATACTGGCAAAGCAGTTACACTTCCTACTTTTAGTTGAAAGTTATAATCTCATTTTCTGCAAATTTAGCTGTTGGATAATTGTGAACCACTCTGAATATTATACTGTGAGTGTAGTCAAGATTGGAGTAGATGAAATTGAAGGAAAATATTCCTGGTATATGACGTGCCTATGAGAATCAGCTGGGTAACCATAAACATCCCGTTTAAGAATTCTATTCAAAAAGGAAAAAAAAAAAACGTAGTCAGTTTTCACTTTGTCACATAGATTTAACTCCTCATTTGAGCTTTTTAATTCATTCTTCTAAATCAAGAGTGTTTAGTTCTTCTTCTAGTTCATCCAAGTCCTCTCCAGTAAAGAGATTTTCATCAACTGGAACTGCATCAATTACTCCATTTTCCAACTCCCCATCTCCATCATTATCTTCCTCTAAATCATTTTGCTCACTGCTGTTTATATCACCACCAGAAGCTTCACTTAATTTATTATCTGAAAATAAAAATAATTCTTACACATTTCAGTGTCACAAGTTTCTCAATCACTGAATCACAATCCTACTAAACAGGCTTTGAAGTCTTGAAACTATAAAGAAGTTACTTTATTTGAAATTTATGTAGACTTACATTGGTTAAATTGCATGTACTGATTAATATGCAGGTTTGGATCATCAATTATTAAAACAAGTTGAAAAAAAATAACTCAAACTCCCAACTCCTCGAACTCCTATTTTCATAACCGGGTCAAACTTAATGAGCTGCTCCTACTCAGTGTCTGCACTTAAAAGACTCAGGGTCCTAAAGATCAGGGTATGCATTTCATAAGCACACTAAGATCAAGACTTTGCTCTTAAGAAATTACAAGCTAACTTAAGCTAGGTAGAAAATATGAAGAAAAGCTTGGATTTTTGTTGATATTATTCATTCAATCATTTACTAAATCTGAAATTAAAAAAAAAGGGGAAACTGCTAAAACAAACATCTTAAGGATTTACTTGAAATGGCCATAAACACTATCTGTTATTTAAACTTGAATTTAAGAAAATAAGAAGTGCATGACATTTACTACAAGCTTTTTCTTTAGTAACTACATGTATCATTGATAATGATTTCACTCCCCTACCCTTTTTAAACAAATACTTCTTTTCGGCAGATCAATAATTCATTTCTATCTACCTTTGGGGAAGCTCTTAACAATTCAATCCCGTATTAGTGATGCCTAAATAATGAACTTACCATCTTTTTCTATTGAACTGTATGTGCTGAATCGCTCAGGACTAGCCACAGTAATACCAGTCTCATCTACAGCCTTTGGGACATACAGGTTCAAATCTATATCATTTATGCACACAGGGTCTTCCATCTGAAAAATAAACCAAGACGCTCTGCATGAATTTCTTTTCCACAGAAATTCTTATTTCTGCAGGATTTCTACAAAATTTTTTTAATCTTCCTTTTAACACCAGAATTTTGACAAAATATACCCTGTAGCAGTGTTAAATTAAAAAGCAAGCTTATTAATTGCACTGCAAGAGCTCTCAAATTAAAAGTTTTCAAACTTGAATGTAACCTGAAATATTACTCGTGTTAATACTGTTCCTTTACCTCATCGTCTTCTCCCGTTCCTTGAATATAATGGGTGTCATCTGCTTCTTCATCATCTGCATCAACCAACTCTGGTCGGAACTCAAATACTTCACGTCCACTAATCTATTCACAGAATAAGAAATCTCAATTTATCATTTGATAGAATTTATGTTGTTAAAAAAAAAAAGCAAGGAAAAAAAAAAAGCAAGGCAATGCCAGGGCAGCTACCTTATTACAAAAACTTATTTACTCTTTCTTACATTAAGAATTGGAGTGTGGAACATACCACCAATGCTTTGCCAGCTTTAAAATCTGCTTTCCTCCTCTCCATATCTTGCTCAGCCTTATCAATTTTTTCTTGTCTTTTTCTTCTCTTCCATGCAATAAAACACTCTAGAGTAATTTTGGTAACATTTGGTCCTAAGGCAGCACGCTGTCAAGTAAAGAGACAGATTAATCCTAGAAATTGTTTCCAAAGGCTAGAACAAATTAGAGATTTACTTATGCTTTCCCAGAAACTAATTGGAAACTTTTCTTTTTAATTCCTTCTTCACTCTCACCACTGTTAAACATGCACCATCAACTTAAGGTTTGACTCAACACATGATTTTCCAGTTAGTAAGATAAGTTAACATGAAAGTTAACATGAAAAGTGGAGGAGGAAAGAAACCAATGATAATAGCTGAGGTTCTCCCCAAATTGACACTGCCAGGCAATGGTGACAGAAATAAGCAGAGCAGCAAAGTAACACCTTCAGAAGGCCCCATTCTCTTGGTGTTGCTTCCTCATTACAGAGCCATGTGAGAACTAACGAGGCAGTGAGCTGGGGATGAGAAAGGCCCATAGAAACAGTTGTAATAGATACAAGGAAAAGTAGCAGTAAGAAATAGAAGCCTCCTAGAAAAGGATTAGCAACACCTGCACTAAGTATGCAGCTATAGTTTAATCTATTCACTAGGTAACAGTTTCTAAACAAAAGCATGAATCAAATACTACGCATCCTTCACCCTAGCTCATAAAGCTATAAAAACACTTTACACTTTTTAATTAGGAAGTTATTTTCAACTGTCTCTTTAGATTAATGAAAACAAATACCACCAAAAGGTACCTGTCTGAAACTTTACCTCTTTTTCTATTAGATCTTCTAAAGAAATTTCATCTTGCTTTTCCTCCTTCTTTTTGTCTTTTTTTAATACAAAACCTGGAGGGAGAGCATGGCGATACATGCAGTTGTCTCCTCCACCTGGACACACCCAAAACCATCCATATTTGTTGTTTTCAATAGCATCAAGGAAATATTTGCAGACCTGTATAAAACAATGGTTGTTAGCACTGCATTCTCTTTTCATCCCCAGCAATTTACACTACACATATAGCTACTACATGTCAAAGTACAGTAATTCAAAGCCAACTGTGCTCAAAACAGAAGAAACGTGAAATGCATTGCTACTAAAAAAGTAGACTAAAGTAGTGCAACTAGTTATCTAAAACTGATGCAGTCAACACGTTTTTCCCCTTAATATAATCCCAATTTAAAAAGACAGAATGACTCTGAACACTGGCAACTGTGTACTACCGTAAACCCAGCTGCACATGTAAAAGCATGCTGACAGTCTTTCTCTTCCTGCTCACCAACATCAGTGTAGCTCTAATCAAAATAAATAGAATCTGCCTCACATGTTAAACCTTCCAGTTCACGATCCTCAGGTAAAGATGCCATTCTGGAACTTTTAACAAGCAATTCATAGTTCACGCTTAACCATATCAAATTTTAACTTTTGCAAATTTAAGCAGTATCAATAGAATATTTAATTTTTTGGCATTGAAAACAAGGTGAAATAGTTCCGAAGAATGAAAAAGACATTAAGACATTATACCATTTAGTGCACAAACTAAAGAATATTCTTGAAGTTAGAGGTCAAGAATTACAAATGACTCAATTAATAGATTTCAGCTTACAGGAGAAAATTTTAACTTATATGCTTATATGTCACCCCGTACATAAATAAGCCAACTGTATACTCAGAATATTGTTATAATATTCCATTCAAAATCTTTAGATAATGATCACCATATCTAATACCAGTCTGCAGTTAATTCTCTCTACTACAGCTCAATTAAAAAAAAAAAAAAAACACCACAAAAAGGACATACTATTTGAGTTTTGGGTTTTTTCTTTTCCGCCTCACCATGCTTCTTGTTCACCACTTCTTCCAGCTTCTTCTCATCCCAGTTATCCATTGTATCTAGAAAAACAGATGGTTTCACAAAAATTCCAGATACTAAACAATGCTGTCAAGTTGCTTTTCTCCCTAGTAACAGTTTTAATATGCAATTCTTACATTTTAGTTAGTTTATAGAAAATAAATTCGGGCTTTTATTATAAAGTTTTCAAACTCTTCTATGCTGCTCACAAGACAATTACCTCAAAAGCCTTAGAAATTTATATAAAAAAAATACACACATGCATAAAGTGTGTTTCAGTTAAAGACTAAAAAAATGTGTAATTCCATCTGTACACTACCAAGCATGGACAAGGGAAAAGAAGAAAAGGAAGTTATCTTCCTTTATAATAAAGAGAATAAAAGAGAAGGTTGGAGGCTAATGTCCAGAAATACAGATGATATAACTTGAGGATCGAAAGAGATAATACCAAATTTTCTGTGTTAAAGTTAAAAGCAAGTTCCATCAAAAGAAGCAAAATCACCAATGGTAACAGTAGTAGTGCATCTATGAGATCCTGTCATATTCATTTAGAATATACACCCTAAAATTCAAATAAAGACTGAGACATGATGAATTGTGGAAAAATAAAAGAAATTATTTTTAATATAAAATCTCTAACACCTGCTAAGTAAAAGTAAAATCCAGAGTACTTTGCCAACAAATTATTTGGAGAAAGGAGATAAAAGTCACAGAAAAAAATTCCAAAGTATCCTGAATTCTAGAACCGTGCACATTTGGGCAAACACTAGTAATAGTTCTGGAAGGCAATGATGGTTGCTCGTTATGCTTCCTCCTTTTGCACTTCCGTTTTATAGAACTTAGAAGAAACTAACAACTGTAAGAAAGACTAAATATTGTACAACTTGCTACTTGTATAACATAATACATCACACAGCAGAATTAAAAAAAACACCATCCAATATCACTAGGTCTTACGTCTTTTTCTAAATAAGAGCTAAAGAATACTTGTGAGCACACTTTTTAAAGAAAGTTTCACTGTTGTTCATAATTTTGAACATAGTGGTATGGGTTGCCTTGGTTATTGACCAGGCTCTTCAGGATCATAACCACAAAACAAGACGACTCTTAATCTTAGAGTTTCAGAATCAGAATAGCTTAGTAGTAATTTTCTAGAAGTATTATACCTTTTTCAAGGTCTTCATCTCTTGCATCAATGTAGACACTTCGTTTTTCACACTTCCTTTCCAAAGACAAGTCATGAGAAAACTTGCACTTGTCTCCTTTAGTGCATTGTCCTTGCTTGAAGAAAGCACAAACTACAGATTTGGGGTCAGCACCTGAGTGAAGAAAGTTTTCATATTTTAATACTATTTTTAAGCAAAAACACAGAACTGGAGCAAAAGATGTATATTAAAAGTTCTGAGAACAATGTCTGGGATCATACAATCTTTAGGATCTGTAGAGAATGAAAACACGTTTTTAAAAATAAAAACTATTTAATGTGAAGTTCATCACAAGTAAATACTCTCCTGAACGTGTCATATTTACTTTGTATAGCATGATATTTGCAATAAGTATCAAAGCAGGCACTTGACTATTTAAAGAAATATGGATGGCAGTGTGCCCGAGTGAATTATTCATTCATATAACACAATACATATGAGATATCACTCTGTGCAACTTCTTCCCTATACAATAAGCTATTTTTGCCTCTAATACACAGTAAAGCACCTTCTGGATGTCAGCCTTTCCTTAACAGGTCAACAACGCACTAGAATAAATTGTAATAATCTAACCTGCACTCATTCAGACTACTTTCTTTCTCTAATAATAGAAATAAGATGGCTGCTTGTAGCCCCCAAAATAAACAACTGTTGCTACAGTATGAACTATTCAATCAACCTAACTACAGTTTAAGTAAATATCATCTCACCAAAGGAATTATTTGACCATTAGGAGATGAGAAAAGAAATGAAAGCAGGTAGAAACATATTTATGAGACACAACTGAATCAGAAATGCTTTACTTGTAATATTCATTAAGTGTTCATGTAAGATTTCAAGCTCGAGTTTTTCACTTGCTGATTTTAAGCTTGGTGCAAGTCACCAGTGACTACAGTACGTACAGCAACACCTGTTTAAAATCTTAACTAAAAATCTAGTTTTTAAACACTGAGTGGATCCCTAAAAGAACTTCAGGTAATATAGCTCTCCTTGCTGGCAATCTCAATAGAAAGGCAAAGCTTTAATTAGGAAGTTATTAGTCTTCTGAAATAACTTTAAGTCAAGAGCTACTTTATTTGGAGAAAGCTGACCACTGCAGATCATAAACAGAAAACAGGCCTTTGTGGCTGCTAAGTGCCACAGTGAACAAATATCAGGTTTGCTTTAAAGACATACATGGAAATCACACTTGTTTAGTCAAAAAATACTGCACATAACTTCATTAGTTCCAGAAAATTAATAACAGAAAAGAGTTGATAAAATTTAGTTAATTCCTAAAAGTATAATTTTTTTTCACCCACATGGCAGCCAGTTGTAGAGTTTCCTAGAAGTTTCCTAGGAAGGCTCTGCAGAGGGACCTGGACAGGCTGGATCGATGGGCTGAGGCCAACTGTATGAGGTTCAACAAGGCCAAGTGCCGGGTCCTGCACTTGGGCCACAACAACCCCAGGCAACGCTACAGGCTTGGGGAAGAGTGGCTGGAAAGCTGCCCAGAGGAAAAGGACCTGGGGGTGCTCGTTGACAGCCGGCTGAACGTGAGCCGGCAGTGTGCCCAGGTGGCCCAGAAGGCCAATGGCATCCTGGCCTGTATCAGAAATAGTGTGGCCAGCAGGAGCAGGGAGGTGATCGTGCCCCTGTACTCGGCACTGGTGAGGCCGCACCTCGAATACTGTGTTCAGTTTTGGGCCCCTCACTACAAGGAGGACATTGAGGTGCTGGAGCGTGTCCAGAGAAGGGCAACAAAGCTGGTGAAGGGCCTGGAGCACAAGTCTGACGAGGAGCGGCTGAGGGAACTGGGACTGTTTAGTCTGGAGAAGAGGAAGCTGAGGGGAGACCTCATCGTGCTCTACAACTACCTGAAAGGAGGTTGTAGCGAGGTGGGTGTTGGTCTCTTCTGCCAAGTAACAAGCGATAGGACGAGAGGAAATGGCCTCAAGTTGCGCCAAGGGAGGTTTAGATTGTACATGAGGAGAAATTTCTTTACTGAAAGAGTGGTCAGGTCTTGGAACAGGCTGCCCAGGGAAGTGGTGGAGTCACCAACCCTGGAAGTATTTAAAAGACGTGTAGATGAGGCGCTTAGGGACATGGTGTAGTGGGTATGGTGGTGTTCGGTTGACAGTTGGACTCAATGATCATAGAGGTCTTTTCCAACCTTAATGATTCTATGATTCCATCAAACACTCTTAAACTTACATTTCATCACAAAACTAGTTTGTTCAATAACAAAGTTCAAATAAGACCACACTTCCAAAACCAAGTCCTACTACTAACTGTGAGGTAGGACAGAAGTAACTGGAAAATTTTTACTGTTCTGATTTGAATACAAGTTTTCTGTGAAGACAAGTAGTTATCATATTATATTCCTTGTAATACCTGGATGTTCATGTTTCCATAAGGAGACAGGCTGCTTTAAACAAATATCATCACACACACCAAAAAAAAAAAACCCAGACTCATGCCACTGATCCAGAAGCGTCTAATTAATGAACCTGAATACAGCAAAGTCTCCATTGCTGCTCTGTCAATATTAATGTAGCTTTTGATTTTCTAATAGTCTAGTAACCCCAGATGACTTCCTAAAAAAATGTCAAATCGTTACTAACAAACTACTTGGTACACTAGATAAAGAAGGAAACAGACATATCTACTTTATTAAAAAATGAACTAGCATTTTTAAAGGGTTATTTTACCTGAAGTAGGTACATGAATAAGAGAACATAAATGAAGAGAATTCAGTTACTCATACCTTTGCTAATTTTCTGTGCAGCAACCACAGGCTTGAAGAGTTCATTTAATTCTTGTAATTCTTTTTTCTTATCTTCTTTTTTTAATTTCTTCTCACTCTCTGTTTGAGCAGCCTATAACAACCCCAAATTTTAAGTTATTAATATATAATTAGAATGACACTACTCACTTCACATGAACTGTACATTAAAATAGCAAATAATTTTAAATAAGTTTATAAGGGGAGGAGGAAAAGAACCTGTGATTTCTGAATTTCTCAGAATTCCTGCCCTTGCATGAATGGCCAGTGCCATCTAGTGGTACTGACCTTTCAAACAAAAGAGATTTCAAATGCAATTTGTCAGAGATGCTGGTACGTACCATTAAATGACACAGTTACTTCTATTCCACCTTGACAAGCTAGGAAATCAAGTGAAAGATACTGAGACTAAGGAGAGGAAAAGTTGGTTGCTCTTTTGTGATACATCAGCAGTGCAACTACTCAATGCAGTTACTTCAAGATCTACGCAAAAAGCTTCTCTATCTTTAGTGCCCTACATGCTGCTTTGTTCTTTCTCTTCATGTATACCAGTAGCACTTTCAGGAAATCTGTCTGTAGAAGTCAGGAACTGCTTTTAGAACACTTTTTTTGTTTTAATTTATATCAATTCATTGATAACCAGTGGTTTATAAAACAAGAACATTCATTTTATAGGTATTAGTGGCCAAGGTCTGAAAAACAAGCTCACCCAGTAAAAGTTTGTGTATTAAAAAAAAAAAAAAACCAAACAACTGTGACTCTGCCTTACCCTTTTTGGATAAGCCAGAAAAGGCCTGTATCTATACCTGAGTGGTAGAGAGGGATGAAGACAGATGAAAGAGGACATGGGAGAAACATTATTAGATTATTTGATTCTTATCCTTACGGGAAGCTAGTGAGACTTAACACCACTACACAAATATGTGGGGTACTTTATTGGTAAAATACAGTGTAATATTAAAAAAGGAGCTTTGTTCCTGCGGTGAATTTGGCAAGAAAATGCCAAATTGTTTTAAAAGGGAATTGATTAATTTGGTTCACATACAGAACGCTCAGTTTTCACATTGAAAGTCCACAAATCCTATTTTATATAGCAGACCCACATATGTCAACTACAAAAAGTAGTAGTTTAAGAACGCTTTTGTTTCACCCTGGGGTTCTAAAAGCACGGAGATGAAGCTTGCCTTTTTTTTCTTTTTAAACAAAAAACCTTGACAGCATTTCCATTTGTATCTCAGGACACAACAATAATTGCTTTAAAGTGTTTTTTCTTTCTCAGGGACAACCCTAACTGAAAACCATTTTACAGGGTAAGAAAGGTATAATCAGGTCTAAAAATTAGCTTCTGACATCCATCAGTCAACAGAGCATTTGAGAAACAAATTATTTTAGGTTGGCTAATTTACATACTGGTATTCCATTAAATGCTACAGATTCAGGGATTTCATGTAGAAATTTCAGAAGAACTGTTTGAGTAACACCAATGTTTCTGAAGTGACATCAAGCAGTCCTTTCCACTACAAGAAACTGTTAGATCTAATGACCCGAATATCAACTTTACCTTTAAAGTCGTACTTGACATTTGTTAGTTCATCCTTATGTTATGCAAGGAATTTAACATAAATTATGACATCATGAATTTAGCTGATGCAAATGTAAGCTGCATAAATACTTAGCAACTAGCTTCCCTAGCACTGTAGGGACAAGAGGCCAGGCTCACTTCCATTATAAATGGAAGTATTTTCATGAAATTTGTGCTTTCTGACTAAGTGTAGTCTAAACATTGAACATTGTATCTCAGCCACATCACGTTTTACTTCGTCATACAAAAGAAAAGCAGGGTAGTAGACAGTGGCTCAACATTTCCATTTCTTTGACCAGTTCACCAAATAGATGCAGACTTGTCAGACTTGTTTCCATTTTAAATTATAATAAATACTTCCATAAGTAGAACAAGCAGCACATATGGGTTTATACATTTTTTTAATCTTCCCCCAATTCCAATTTTAATATTAGTAACAACTACTCTTATTTTTAATGGTTCATTACTACTTCTATTAGGTGGGAATTAAAGGGAAAAAAGAGAAGGAATATATAACCGCACTTTGCTGATACCCAGTTTGTACAATTTACTTTCAGGTATACCTTAAACTCAATTATGTTACTATTAGAATACTGTGTAAAGAAACACACACCTTTATTAGTCGAGTTTGAGTTTTTTGATACATAATTCTCAGCTAGAAAAACGTTGCAAGAAGATTATCTAGTTAAATCCGTGCTAGTCACAATATATTAGGCAAGTAACAGCTCAACTTTTTTCTACTTCAGTATTATATGACAATCTATATGTATAGTGAAAGATGATTTCACTATACCATGGGAAAACATTACAGATTAAATGCTTACCTGACGTGGATTTTGCTGACCAAATTTAACCTGGTGAGTCACAGCCTTGATAAATTTCTGTTGTTTTGCACCTTTTTTATTCTTTAGGCCAAATGTTTTGTCCTAAATCAAGAGATAAATACAGCCAAATGAATTGAAACTGTCCAACACCTGGAACATGCTTAAGCTGTTACAAAAAAAAAAAAAGAAAAAAGACTTGCCACTCCTCTCAGGTTTTCAGTTAAACACAGACTATTCCTCTAGCAACACAAGCAATCCAAGAAATAGTACGGGCAATATTTACACTCCTCACATCATCTTTAAAATTTGCTTTTCAAAAGAACCTACTAAATGCTGCTTTTGTGTAAACTATTGCTTTTATCACCAGACCTACTTGTGTCCAAATATTAGCATGAGCGTATACACACAGTGTTTTCAGGCCCCTCAAAACAAAAGTACAAGATATTTTTGGTGACTACCCAAATAACATTGGAGGAAAATATGAAGACTGAATAGCCATAAATACTGCTCTTTTTTTTTTTCCTATCTACCTGAAATCACTTATTACTTTTATCTTCAAGTATTAATAATTTGTTATGCAGATTAATATTGCCACATAACATATTACTTCGTATTTTCAAGTATTTTAAGCTTTTCATTTTCTAACTCTACTAGTTTGAAGAGAAGTCTTTCCCCTATGTCAAGTCCAGACAGATGTTTGTACTTCCTAAACTCCACTGCAAGAAGTTTCTGTTTACTGCCTGAAACAATTCTTACTCTACATCTCTATAGTTTTATTGTTACAGACAGGTTTCTATACCAAACATATTAAAAATTTCATTAAAAAAAGAAAGAGATAGCTCACTTGCACACAAGTATCTAAAGCAGAAATTATTTTTTGTAACTGAAATACCTACATTAAAAACCTATCCATGCCTTTGAACTGATATCAACATTTTTTTTCCTTCCAGGAAAAAGTAGCAGATGTTTATCTAGTGATAATACCTAGTTCAACCATACTTTTGGAGACCCTAACAATCCAAAAATATATTATAAAAGAATTACAGAATAAACAGCTCCAAATTTCCAGAGTCATCCTGTTTTCATTTGCAATGTATACCCTATTAACAGCACCTAGTCCTCTGTTACTTTATGCTATTTTGAAAAGTCTGTAATTTGTCAAAATAACTAGTTGGGAAAGAAAATAGATCATTCACACACTTGATTTCTGTGGCAAACACCACATGGAATAAATAATCTCTATGTACTTGAATTATGTAATAAATTATTGTTAATAATCAATGCAAGTTTTTCCCCATTTCAGCTGCGTTTTTTTGTAATAAAAGGCAGAATTTTCCTATGTAGCTAAATTCAGCAAGAACATTAGAAACACCGAAGCCAACAGAGAGAGAGAACAACCTAATGTTTCCAAAGAACATAGAAACAATAATCTGCAGTGCTAGATTTAAAAGAACATTTGCGTTACATGGATATTCTGCCTAAACAGCTGAGCAGCTATTAACTTTCTTGCCAACAGATGCAGGCAAACATTTAATTTTCTATAACTACTCTCTCCTTGTACTCTCAACATAGCTTTTTTTTTTGTATAGTGCAAGGTTTGCATGATTATCCTAATAACTAACATAAACATACCCCCAGCAGTTTTTTTAAAATCTGGTTTTATTATGGAATTGAGCATCAGAAGTTTACATATAATATGAGATACTACTGATTAATCCTCAAACTATTTTGCATTCAACTTCTATGAAAGATTTACTAAACTGCTATTCCAGGAAATGCCTCCTTGACCACACAGGTCAAATTGTATCAAAAAAAACCAAACCAAACCATACACGTTTTAACCTGAGTGAGAAATGCAAACTTAGACCTCAGAAAGCCGGACTCAGAAAATATAGGAACACATTGAACACAGAAATGGAGAAGGGATAGAGCGAGAAAGAAAAAAGGAAGAGCACTCCTGTCAGATAACCTTCAGTCCAAAACCAGCTCTGGCCAGAAAACAGCCAGGCTGAAAACCCAAACCCCAGTCCAAGTAGCGGCCACCAGCACAACTTAAAGGGCAACGGTCAGTGATTTGACAGATCTCGGCAGCGCTGGGGTCGCCAAAGGAACCAGCATCCCCCGGAACAGTGCTTCTGGGCTGGTCTGCGGCACCGATCAGGCGTGCGTGCACATACCCCTCCGCGCACATCAAATTTTTAGCTTTATGACCATTTCCTCGGCCGCTTCAGCTGAAGAGGCGGCCTGCGAGCCTGGCTGTCCCCGGGCCATGACGGCAGGCCTTCGGGGAGGCCGGCTGCCGCCGGCAACAGCGTCCGTGCCTCCGCAGCCGAGGGGGTGGCAGAGGGGGGCGCAGGGAGAGAGCTGCCCGCGTCGGAAGGGAAACGGCAGGAAGCGGCAGGCCCCAGCAGGGGCAAGGAGAGGGCCGCGGCGGGAGAGCGGCCCGCCCGCCCGGCGTCGGCCATGGCCCCTGGGCTCAGCGCGGCCCTGCTCGCCTCACCTCGATGATCTTCTCCTTCTTCTTCTGGTCCGCCTTCTTGCTGCCCCCCGCCGGCTGCTGCTGCTTCTTGGGGGGCATGGCGGGGAGGGCGGAGCGGCCTCGGCTCTCGCTCGGGGGCTCTCAGGGCCGCGGGAGGGCAGGGGAGGGCGGGGCGGGGCGGGGCGGGGCGGCGCCGCCGCCGCCGCCGCCGGGGAGGTGCGACGGATCCCGCTCAGCAACGCCGGCGGCCGCGGGGCACGCTGGGAAGGCAGCGCGGGGCGCGCCGCGCACTGGAAGCTTAGCAGTGCGAGAGGGCCCAATTATCTCCCGGCAGGCAGCGCGCGGCGGTTCGCCGGCCAGGCGCTCCGTCTGACGTCATGGAGGGGCGGGACACCCCTGGTGGAGAGTAGCTCCGCCCCGCGGGCGGTGAGGCCGGGGCGGCCGGGGCAGTGGTTGAGTGGGGGGCGATGGCGGTCCCTGAAGGCCCTTCCCGGCCGAATCGCTATCCAGCACTGGGAGAGCTGCCTTTTGGTAGTCAGGGAGTGCTTCCCCAGAGGGAACTGTGGCCGGTTGCCCTTATGAGCAGTGGCTGGATGGAGTTGTGCTCACCGACAGTACCTTCAAAGACAGTAACCTGCCAGCGAGCAGGGTGTTGAACTTGCTGCCACTGCTGAATTTGCTGGACCCAGCTAAACACCGTGCAATCCTTCTAGGCAGTCTACCCTTACTTACCTCTGCCAGCTCCAAGGCTTCAAGGAAGCAATCTGGAAAGCAGCAAGAAGTTGGATTACTGCCTAAATGGATGCAGAATGATGGCTGAGTACACATTTCTGTTACCTGCAGAGGCGCAAGGGAAAACTCGGGACAAGGGTCAGCCTTATGGAGTCAGACACCCTTGTCAGTGGCACTGCACAGCCCTCGTAAGGCCAAATGGGAAGCCTCGCTGGAAAAGCGGCAGGTGGTGAACAGAGTGTCGGCAGATTTGTGAGCAGCTGGACGTAGGACAACAACCAGCACCCACCATAGTGCTGTTTGTCTTCAGAGAGCACCTGAGTGCTGAATCACTATTGGCCCATACAGGATATGTATTTTATGGAGGGAGTGGGGATGAGTAAAGTGATAGTGCATTCATGCATGTATGTAGCTGTATTTTTTGCTGCAATCTCTTTGCCAAAGGAGGGAAAGCATCTGCTGTATGAGGACTCAGGACACTGCTGCTTATTAACAGCAATGATTTCCTTAGGATCAGCTATGAAATAGCATCCTAGAGAACCTACAAGCTAGACAATCAAATGTCAGGGAGAAAAATAGACTCTCCCAGGTTATTTCAACAGTCAAGTAATACATACATCTGAAGTCAGCCACTTGCATGGTCATCTTTATTCGCTCAGAGTTCCACCTGACAAATACATCTTCCTCTAAAGACTGCCTCCAAAAAACAATTACAGTGCTGAACTCTGATTCTATGTTGGGTGCACTGACACATGCTCACCAGGGATTAACGGGAGAGAATTTGGTACTGCAAAGAGGTCAGATGTTTGAACATTAGCTACCTACTGCCCAGGGGAACTCTGCTGAATAAACCATCCCTTGTAAATAAGCAGTCTTTCTGTGTGCAGAAGGTATGCTCTGCTTTATGTATTTTACGAGAATGGAGTCAGGTTTGAGTGCGTGGAATGATGCTAGTCTGCCTCAGGGAAGATAAGCTTTCCATTTATCTCTTCATTTTCTTTCAAAGAGCCAAGGTTGGGTTTGGATTCCACCAAGAATGGCACAAATCTTTCTGTAAAAAGGGTGAAACAATCCCAAATGGACTCCAAATGCCTAGGTAGGATCACAGTCTGGTACATAAATCCCATGGAGTTTCTTAGCCTTGACATGCACTGCTGCTTTCTCATGCTATGGCTTGCATGCATGTTCTCTTTCATCATGCCATGAGTGTCATTTTTCCTTTGGTTTCATGAGATGGGCTTTCCTGGCTCTTTCCTTCCCACACGTGTAGGAGTTTCTGCAACAGGAAGAAATGCAAAACTTTGGTACTATGTTAGCTGTTTGTGAGTGGTACCTGTTTCCTCTAAAATGACTAGAAAAAATGCTTTGGAAAAAAGCAGAATGTATAGGGGCACATATGTTATCCAGATCTGCCAACTTTTGATTCCTGAAAAATGTTCCAATATCAAAATAGTAGTTGCTGATAACAGATTTTAAGGTCTGTCTGTTTCAGCTACTATAGCGCAAATTTCCTTTCTCATTTTGAGTAAGGTGCTTAAGTCTTGCTATGATGTAGTTTCATACTTCATACAGTAGGTGCGGATTCTTCTGTTCGTCACCAAGTTTAGTAGTTTCTGGTAAAATCTGCATCCAAAAATATTTTAATAACAAGGCGTATTTTTAAAATGAGCTCATGGACCAGAGGTAAGAAAACAGGCTGTTCTGTAAGCAAACAGCAAGCGGTTCATACAAGACTTTAAGCACCCACAGATCCCCAACACAAAAGATCCAAATAGTTCAATAAAATATCTTAATTTTCAGAGTGCTTAGCTAAATAACTGTACCAGCCATTTGTTACACGTCACTATGCTCAAAAAGGATGGAATATTTTGGTTCTACAGTATTGGTTCTACATAGTCTGCCTAATATAGGAGATACAATTTCAGATTTTTTTTTTAAGATCAGAATCACAAAGAAGCATGAGGCAATGGAAGGTCTAAGAGGCTAACTGATTAATATGCATACTTTATTACATTGGGTAAAATTTGTAATAACCAATGAATTCTTGATCCATCAGAAAATACATAGCAGCACACAATAGTTGGAACCTAACACAGGAGGAATTCAGTCTCAAAATGAGCATATGTTGTTTGAGCTATTGGGACAACTTGCTGCATTAAGTCAGTCAAGGTCCCACTAATGTCATTCTGATTTCACTGTGCCAGAAGCCAGGCCATAATGTTTTCCTTTCCTTTGAAATGTATTGCATTTGCAGCAAAATTCATCAGTATCTTCTAACTTAAATGAAAAATTATTCCCGTTTTGTTGCCTCCTCTCATCATGATCTGAAAGAATTAGTGGAAATGAAGATTATCATAAATATTTTATTTTATATAGATTATAAAAACCTGCTTTGTGGTCTGAATACATTCAGCAATTCATTTAAGTAGTTCCCATCCTTGTGTTGTAAGTTCACATGATGAATTTTGTATTTTGATCACTTGTTGTCCTGGTTCCAGCTGGGACAGAGTTGATTTTCTTCCCAGTAGCTTGGGGGGTGTGCTGTGTTTTGGGTTTGGTATGAGAGGAGCATTGATGGCCCATTGATGCTTTGGTTGTTGCTGGGCGGTGCTTGCACCGGGGACTTCTGGTTTCTCTTTTCAGCCTCCCATGCCCTGCCCCGTGCACAGGAAGCGGTGTGAGGGGGAGAGCACAGCCGGGGTGGTTGACCCCTGGCCAATGGGGTATTCTATACCATGTGACATCATGCTCACTATAAAAACCGGGGGGGGGGGGGTTCGCTCCCCGTTCATGACACGCAGTCAGCGGTCACTGAGCAGTTGCATTATGCATTCTCTGCTTTGTATATTCTGTTATTGTTGTTGTTCTCAGTGTTATTATTACTGTTCTACTTCGTTTTATTTCAATTATTAAACTGTTTTTATCTCAACCTGGGAGTTTTCCTACTTGTGCCCTCCCGATTCTCTCCCCCATCATACTGGGTGGAGGTGTGCTGTGTGGGATTTATTCACTGGCTGGGGTTAAACCACGACAGTCCTTTTTGGCGCCCAACGTGGGGCAGTGAAGGGTTAAGATAACAACAGATTAATTAGAGCATATTAAGGAATTTATATCTGTTAACATATTAATTTATCTGATCTGCACCATGCTCTTGTTTTTGTTGTACCTGTTAAAGATTGGTGTTGGGTTTTGTAGTCTGCTGTGCTCTGCCGTGACAGTCTGCTGTTTTGCCTCCTGGGAGATTTGTTACTAAAACGCTGGCATTGGGGGTTATTTGGTATTTGGGATTTGGATTTGGTATTTTGTAACTGTGTTCTGGGTACCACCTCATGGAGACCATTATACCTCTTCCTCTGAGAGATTTTTTATGGAGGAAATAGAGAATGGCACCCTCACTACCTTCCTCTATGATGTCTCCTTCGTTAAAATAACTTGTCAGTACCTTGAACATCCCTGGGTAGTTAAGATACATCTGTTGGTACTCCTTGGGAATATTGTTGTGGTTTCATCCAAGGTTAGTAAGCAATTCAAGAATGTCATCCAGAGATCTGCCCCAAGGCTGGATAGTTATGAGTGGCAGGGTGAGTGGGATAGCATGGGCAAATGCCTAGGACGGTGGGCACCCCCAGTGCTTTAGAACTTCACCCCTGAGCAAGTGCAGAACCCTGAAAAAGTAGTAGAATATTTGGAAAAAGTATGCTGTCACCCTGGCCATTCTAGGGAGACACAAATCGCTGCTGTGCTGGGGCCTGGCCCACGCCTACTAAGCCGTGTTCAACACTATTCAGAACCCCCAAGGGGAAGAGAAGGTCTCTGGATCTGATGACAACAACAGGCCCTGCAGCTCCCCCACCCCCTACAGCAGGCACAGCAGCTACTCCACCTCCTGTGACAGAGAACCAACCCATGCCGGTATCAGTCGCCCCTATACAAAAAAGGAAATGCACAAGAAAATCAGCTCATCTAGTAAGGGATGAAAATGAACCAGGGCCATCACAAGAACAGGAGGAGGAAGAGGCAAAATCCGTAAATGAGATGGTAACCACCCGATCCCTATCCCTCAGTGAGCTGCAAGATATGCGAAAAGATTTCAGTCATCATCCAGGTGAGCACATTGTCACCTGGCTGCTCCGCTGCTGGGATAACAGCGCCAGTAGCCTGGAATTAGAGGGTAGGGAAGCCAAGCAGCTGGGATCCCTTTCTAGGGAAGGGGTCATTGACAAAGCGATTGGACAAGGGGCACAAGCCCTAAGCTTCTAGAGGCGACTCCTGTCAGGTGTGAAGGAAAGGTATCCCTTCAAGGAAGATGTTATATGCCACCCGGGAAGTGGACCACCATGGAGAAAGGTATCCAGTACCTGAGGGAATTAGCCATGCTGGAGGTGATTTATGATGACCCGAACAATGAGCAGTTATCCAAAGATCCAGATGAAGTCAAATGCACTCGACTCACGTGGCGGAAGTTTGTACGGAGCGCACCATTGTTGTATGCCAACTCATTGGCAGTAATGACCTGGAAAGGTGGAGAGGAACAAACAGTGGATGAACTGGCTGGCCAGCTGCGGCAATACAAAGAAAGTCTCTCTTCCTCCCTATGGGCCTGTGTCTCTGCTCTCTGAGAAACTGTCTTGGGAGGTCCAGCACTTCAAAGAGGATATGTCCTACTCCCCACCTGCACGGGCCAGTATCTCAGCCGTTAGGAGCAAGCGTCCCTCTGCACAAGAGAGAAGATGTAGTGGGTACACACCCCAGGGCACCCTCTGGTTTTACCTGCGTGACCATGGAGAGTACATGAGGAAGTGGGATGGAAAATCTACTTCGACCCTAGAGGCACGGGTATGTGAGTCGCAAGGAAAAACAACGACAAAAGGAGGTTCTTCCAGGAAAACTGCTGCTCCAGTCTCCAGTGAGCAGCTCCCCAGACAGAGTGGAAGGGCTGATTCCACTTCCAGTCTTAATAAAGGGACTTCTGATTCGTACTTACAAGAAGTGGATAGCGAATATGATGACCAGGACTAGAGGGGCCCTGCCTCCAGCCAGGTGGAGGAAAGGGACAACCGGGTTTACTGGACTGTGTGGATTCGATGGCCTGGCACATCAGATCCACAGAGGTATAAGGCTCTCGTAGACACCGGTGCACAGCGTACCCTGATGCCATCAAGCTATAAAGGGGCAGAACCCATCTGTATTTCTGGAGTGACAGGGGGATCCCAAGAGTTAACTGTATTGGAGGCCGCAGTGAGCCTAACTGGGAATGAGTGGCAGAAGCACCCCATTGTGACTGGCCCAGAGGCTCCGTGCATCCTTGGCATAGACTACCTCAGGAGAGGGTATTTCAAGGACCCAAAAGGGTACCGGTGGGCTTTTGGTATAGCTGCCTTGGAGACAGAGGAAATTAAACAGCTGTTCACTTCACCTGGTCTCTCAGAGGACCCTTCTGTTGTGGGGTCGCTGAAGGTCAAAGAACAACAGGTGCCGATTGCCACCACAACGGTGCACCGGCGGCAATATTGCAACAACCGAGACTCCTTGCTTCCCATCCATAAGCTGATTCGTCAACTGGAGAGCCAAGGAGTCATCAGCAAGACTCGCTTACCCTTTAACAGTCCCATTTGGCCAGTGCAAAAGTCCAATGGAGAGTGGAGACAGTAGACTATCGTGGCCTGAACGAAGTCACGCCGCCACTGAGTGCTGCCGTGCCGGACATGCTAGAACTCCCATACGAACTGGAGTCAAAGGCAGCCAAGTGGTACGCCACAATTGACATTGCTAATGCGTTCTTCTCAATCCCTTTGGCAGCAGAGTGCAGGCCACGGTTTGCTTTTACTTGGAGGGGCGTCCAGTACGCCTGGAACCAATTGCACCAGGGGTGGAAACACAGCCCTACTATTTGCCATGGACTGATCCACACCGCACTGGAACAGGGTGAGGCTCCGGAACATCTGCAATACATTGATGACATTGTCGTGTGGGGCAACACAGCAGATGAAGTTTTTGAGAAAGGGGAGAGAATAGTCCAAATCCTTCTGAAGGCTGGCTTTGCCATAAAACAAAGTAAGGTCAAGGGACCTGCCCAGGAGATCCAGTTTTTAGGAATAAAATGGCAAGATGGACGTCGTCAGATCCCAACGGATGTGATCAATAAAATAACAGCCATGTCCCCACCAACTAGCAAAAAGGAAACACAAGGTTTCTTTGGTGGTGTGGGCTTTTGGCAAATGCATATTCCAAATTACAGTCAAATCGTAAGCCCTCTCTACCAAGTGACCAGGAAGAAGAACGACTTCAAATGGGGCCCTGAGCAACCACAAGCCTTTGAACAAATTAAACAGGAGATAGCTCATGCAGTAGCCCTTGGACCAGTCCGGGCAGGACAAGATGTAAAGAATGTGCTCTACATCGCAGCGGGGGAGAATGGTCCTACCTGGAGCCTCTGGCAGAAAGCACCAGGGGAGACTCAAGGTCGACCCCAGGGATACAGAGGATCCGAGGCCCGCTACACTCCAACTGAGAAAGAGGTATTGGAAGCATATGGAGGTTTTCAAGCTGTTTCAGAAGTGTTTGGTACTGAAGCACAGCTCCACCTGGCACCCCGACTGCTGGTGCTGGGCTGGATTTTCAAAGGGCGGGTCCCCTCTACACATCATGCAACTGATGCTACGTGGAGTAAGGGGGTTGCGCTGATCACATAACGGGCCCAAATAAGAAACCTCAGTCGCCCGGGAATCTTGGAAGTGATCACGAACTGGCCAGAAGGCACAGATTTTGCAATATCCCTAGAGGAGGAGGTGATGAGTGCTGAAGAGGCCCCACTCCAAAACAAACTACCAGAAAATGAGAAGCAATATGCCCTGTTCACTGATGGGTCCTGTCATCTTGTGGGAAAGCATCGGAGGTGGAAGGCTGCTGTATGGAATCCTATACGCCAAGTCGCAGAAACTGCTGAAGGAGAAGGTGAATCGAGTCAGTTTGCAGAGGTGAAAGCCATCCAGCTGGCTTGGGCATTGCCGAACGAGAAAAATGGCCAGTACTTTATCTCTATACTGACTCATGGATGGTGGCAAATGCCCTGTGGGGGTGATTGCAGCAGTGGAAGCAGAACAACTGGCAGCGCAGTGGAAACCCATCCGGGCTGCCGCATTGTGGCAAGATATTGCTGCCCGGGTAGAGAACTGGGTTGTTGATGCTCATCTGGTTTAACCCCAGATGCTCACGTACCCAAGAGTCGGGCCACTGAAGAACACCAAAACAACCAGCAGGTAGATCAGGCTGCTAAGATTGAAGTGGCTCAGGTGGATCTGGACTGACAAACAAAAGGGTGAACTGTTTATAGCTCGGTGTGCCCATGACACCTCAGGCCATCAAGGAAGAGATGCAACATATAGATGGGCTTGTGATTGAGAGGTGGACTTGACCATGGACACTATTGCACAGGTTATTCATCAAACAAGCGAAGCGAGTAAAGCCTCTTTGGTATGGAGGACAATGGTTGAAATATAAATACGGGGACGCTTGGCGGATTGATTATATCACGCTCCCACAAACCCAACACAGCAAGTGCTATGTGCTCACCATGGTGGAAGTAACCACAGCATGGCTGGAAAACATATCCTGTGCCCTATGCCACCGCCAGGAACACCATCCTGGGCCTTGAAAGCAAGTCCTGTGGCTACATGGCACCCCAGAAAGAATTGAGTCAGACAACGGGACTCATTTCCGAAACACCCGCACAGACACCTGGGCCAAAGAGCATGGCATTGAGTGGGTCTATCACATCCCCTACCATGCACCAGCCTCCGGGAAAATCGAACGATACAACGGACTGCTAAAGACTAACCAGAGAGCAACGGGTGGTGGGACATTCAAGCATTGGGACACACATTTAGCAAAAGCCACCTGGTTAGTCAACACTAGGGGATCTGTCACTCGAGCTGGCCCTGCCCAATCAAAACCCTTACATAACTGTAGAGGGGGATAAAGTCCCTGTTGTGCACAAAAGACATATGCTGGGGAAGACAGTCTGGGTTACTCCTGCCGCTGGCAAGGGAAAACCCATTCGTGGGATTGCTTTTGCTCAAGGACCTGGGTGCGCTTGGTGGGTAATGCGAAAGGATGGGGAAGTTCGGTGTGTACCTCAAGGGCATTTAATGTGGGGTGAAAATAGCCAATGAACTGGATTGTATGATGTTAATTGCTATATAATACTGTATGTCATCACTTCTATGGTTGCTATATGTCATATCAACAGCATTGCAGTAAGAATCATCAAGATTAATAAAGAATGAACTCCGATGAAACCGAGCAAACTGCAATGGTGATAGAACCGGACGAGCGCAGTGATAATGGAACCACAACTGGCCTCAGCATGCAATAGTCCAACACCACACACCATCTCTCCTGCCCTGAAAGACTGTTATGGCAGATGAAACCCAAAGTCATGGACTAAATGAACTCAACGGACATTTTAGAGGAATGGCCCATAGACTAAGGGAATGATATCTCTGTGTGTATATATCAGAAGACTGGAAGAAGTGGTGAGGATTAATTGGAATGTATTGGAAAATGTGAGCCGTGAGGATGACATAGATGGTATAGAATAAGGGGTGGATATTGTCCTGGTTCCGGCTGGGACAGAGTTAACTTTCTTCCCAGTAGCTTGGGGGGTGTGCTGTGTTGTGGGTTTTGTATGAGAGGAGTGTTGATGGCCCATTGATGCTTTGGTTGTTGCTGGGTGGTGCTTGCACCGGGGACTTTTGGTTTCTCTTTTCGGCTTCCCATGCCCTGCCACGTGCACGGGAAGCTGTGAGGGCTGGAGCATAGCCAGGGTGGTTGACCCAGCTGACCAATGGGGTATTCTATACCATGTGACATCATGCTCAGTATAAAAACCAGGGGTGTGGGGAAGGCTCGCCCCCCGTTCATGACACACGGTCAGCGAGCAGTTGCATTGTTCATTCCCTGCTTTGTATATTCTGTTATTGTTATTGTTCTCATTGTTATTATTACTGTTCTACTTTGTTTTATTTCAATTATTAAACTGTTTTTATCTCAACCTGGGAGTTTTCCGACTTGTGCCCTCCTGATTCTCTCCCCTATCCTACTGGAAGCGGGGGGGTGAGCGAGTGGCTGCGTGGGGTTTATTTGCTGGCTGGGGTTAAACCACAACACTTGTTCAACTAAGAAATAATTAAGCCAGTTCTGAGACTCGGAATCAAAGAAAAAAAAACCCAAAACTCACTAAGGCCCAATTCTGTACTAACATATACAGAACTGCCATAAATTTTGGTGCAAGTTCCTTTTTAGCAGAGGCTGCAGATCCCTACATGCCTGCCTGGTTCTTCAGATAAACATGAAGAGCAGAAAGAACTTCTTGCCAATAATATCTGGTAGATTGAGACCTGAATGCCTGAAAAATGCTATTAAAAAAAAAAATTGCTATGTACTAAATATTGGGGGTGGGGAAGGTATAAATTTATGTAAAATACATTGTAGGAACCAATCATATCCAGAACTTTCAGTGTTGAGCAGGCTAATCAATCTTTATTGAGATTATACTTCTTTATAAAACACATAATTAAAAGATTTATCCATCTAAGCCTGAAGAACAGTATTTTATTTCTAGTTTGTAGGAATTTATGCCACTTGTTTCTAGTTTGCATCCAGCATTAGATTTAGAACTAGCTGAGGCTAGAATTATGAACAAATGCAAGTCAGTACTATCTACAATATTTTATTTAAAAAAATCCTAAATAACAGTAGAAATACTAGGCTTAAAATAAATCTATCTTCTTGATTTTTTTCCACTTTCTTTGCTGTACCTTAAAAATTAAGATCATTACTCTAGTTCTTATTAACATCAATTGCTTTATGAATAATTGAATGAATGACAAGTGAATAATTAAATACCTTAAAGTTATGGGTAGCCCAAGAGCCCATTGTACTTTACTAACTATTCTGTTTCACCATGTTATGCGTGCATTTTCCACAATTAAAAAAATAAGCCAAATTTGATATATTGTACTGTCCTTTCCACTGAAATAAAAATCTAACTATGTATTTCTGCTCAATGAAAAAATTTGAGTATGAACTTATAAAAGCGTAGCCAAAGAGCTACAGTTTGCATCTGAATTGGAAAACAAGGAGCAGATTTCAGATCCTTTCTTCTTCATCAGAAACCAGCTGTACAGTTGTTTCTCCTACTCACCTGTGTTTTTCTTTTGCATTTGAATAATCCACCCCCCCAGCATGCACTCATTTAGTCCTCTTCATCTCCCCAACTACCTGTTTTCACAACATTTGTGCTAAAACAACATTTTAAGCCTCTATCCCTCTAACAGACTTTCTTGAAACTGAGTAACAGGTTCAAAGCTGTCAGAAAAAGCCTGACAAATACATCATAAATGTTGTTTCTTCTCCATTCAAGAGGCCCCCCTCTAACATGACAGGGACAGGGACAGGGACAGGGACAGGGACAGGGACAGGGACAGGGACATGTTCAAGCCACACCAGCCTCCAGTGGAGGGTTTTATAAGATAAAACCTAACTTAATTGGTTAAGGCAGCTGGAGACATTCTGGCTAACGGCAAGAGCCGCCTGAATAACATTATCTATCAGCGCATATCCTGAGGGAAAGGCAGGGTATATATAGTGTTCTTGGGGGACTGGTAAATGGGTTGTAATCCTTGCTAGGGATTTAGGGAAAAGTGAGTAGTGTTGTGACATTCTGCATGTTAATTTCTGTATAATCTCTTTTTGCTTATGGGGAAGTCTGAGAAAAAGCTGAGATGAACTTGCATGAGCCCATGGAGGTGCTAGGTAAATGGGACTGCTTACCTGTGTTAGTGTGTTAATAATGGATCAACTATGGCATCTTCCTGTGATCTCACTGATCAGGAGACAGCTCTCCTGCTTATATTTGGGGGTGACAGCCTGTTACCTTTATTTGTGCTAGGAGTTAATGAGAACAGCCTCATTACTGAATGCAGCTCCAGTAGTGCAAAAGAGAGCCTGAGGAGGCCCTTCAGGCACAAAAAAGTCTTGGCAGGTGTCATGGTTTAACCCCAGCCAGCAACTAAACCCCACGCAGACGCTCGATCACACACACTCCCCCTCCGGTGGGATGGGGGAGAGAATCAGGAGGGCACAAGTAGAAAAACTCACAGGTAAAAACAGTTTAATAATGGAAATAAAACAAAGTAGAACAATAATAATAACAATGAGAACAACAACAATAACAGAATATACAACGCAGGCGATGCACAATGCAAGTGCTCACCACTGGCCAACTGCGTGTCGCAAACCGTGAGGGAGCCCCCCACCCTCCAGTTTTTATACTGAGCGTGATGTCACATGGCATAGAATATGCCGTGAGCAAGCTGGGTCAACCTCCCTGGCTATGCTCCCCCCCTGAGCTTCCCTTGCACTTGGCAGGGCATGGGAGGCCAAAAAGTCCCTGGTGCAAGCACCACCCAGCAACAACCAAAGCATCAATGGGCCATCAACACTCCTCTCATACAAAACCCAAAACACAGCAACCCGCCCAGCTATTGGGAAGAAAGTTAACTCTGTCCCAGCCGGAACCAGGACAATATCCACCCCTTATTCTATAACATCTACGTCATGCCCACAGCTCACATTTTCCAATACATTCCAATTAATCATCAACACCTTTCCTGTCTTTTGATATATACACACAGATATCAATCCCTTAGTCTATAGGCCACCCTACTAAAATGTCCATTGAGTTCATTTAGTCCATGACTTTGGGTTTCATCTGCCATAACAGTCTTTCAGGGCAGGAGAGATGGTGTGTGGTGTTGGACTATTGCATGCTGAGGCCAGTTCTGGTTCCATTATCGCTGCGCTCGTCCGGTTCTATCACCATTGCAGTTTGCTCGGTTTCATCGGAGTTCATTCTTTATTAATCTTGATGATTCTTACTGCAATGCTGTTGATATGACATATAGCAACCATAGAAGTGATGACATACAGTATTATATAGCAATTAACATCATACAATCCAGTTCATTGGCTATTTTCACCCCACATTAAATGCCCTTGAGGTACACACTGGACTTTCCCATCCTTTCGCATTACCCACCAAGCGCACCCAGGTCCTTGAGCAAAAGCAATCCCACGGATGGGTTTTCCCTTGCCAGAAGCAGGAGCAACCCAGACTGTCTTCCCCAGCATATGTCTTTTGTGCACAACAGGGACTTTATCCCCCTCTACAGTATGTAAGGGTTTTGATTGGGCAGGGCCAGCTCGAGTGACAGATCCCCTAGTGTTGACTAACCAGGTGGCTTTTGCTAAATGTGTGTCCCAATGCTTGAATGTCCCACCACCCGTTGCTCTCTGGTTAGTCTTTAGCAGTCCGTTGTATCGTTCGATTTTCCCGGAGGCTGGTGCATGGTAGGGGATGTGATAGACCCACTCAATGCCATGCTCTTTGGCCCAGGTGTCTGTGCGGGTGTTTCGGAAATGAGTCCCGTTGTCTGACTCAATTCTTTCTGGGGTGCCATGTAGCCACAGGACTTGCTTTCAAGGCCCAGGATGGTGTTCCTGGCGGTGGCATAGGGCACAGGATATGTTTTCCAGCCATGCTGTGGTTACTTCCACCATGGTGAGCACATAGCACTTGCTGTGTTGGGTTTGTGGGAGCGTGATATAATCAATCCGCCAAGCGTCTCCGTATTTATATTTCAACCATTGCCCTCCATACCAAAGAGGCTTTACTCGCTTCGCTTGTTTGATGAATAACCTGTGCAATAGTGTCCATGGTCAAGTCCACCTCTCAATCACAAGCCCATCTATATGTCTTCCTTGATGGCCACCGAGCTATAAACAGTTCACCCTTTTGTTTGTCAGTCCAGATCCACCTGAGCCACTTCAATCTTAGCAGCCTGATCTACCTGCTGGTTGTTTTGGTGTTCTTCAGTGGCCCGACTCTTAGGTACGTGAGCATCTATGTGACGTACTTTTACAACCCAGTTCTCTACCCGGGCAGCAATATCTTGCCACAATGCGGCAGCCCGGATGGGTTTCCACTGCGCTGCCAGTTGTTCTGCTTCCATTGCTGTAACCACCCCCACAGGGCATTTGCCACCATCCATGAGTCAGTATAGAGATAAAGTACTGGCCATTTTTCTTGTTCAGCAATATCCAAAGCCAGCTGGATGGCTTTCACTTCTGCAAACTGACTCAACTCACCTTCTCTTTCAGCAGTTTCTGCGACTTGGCGTATAGGATTCCATACAGCAGCCTTCCACCTCTGATGCTTTCCCACAAGATGACAGGACCCATCAGTGAACAGGGCATATTGCTTCTCATTTTCTGGTTATTTATTATACAGTGGTACATGCCTCTTCAGCACATGTCACCTCCTCCTCTGGGGATATTCCAAAATCTTTGCCTTCTGGCCAGTCCGTGATCACCTCCAAGATTCCTGGGCGACTGGGGTTTCCTATTCGGGCCCGTTGTGTGATCAGCGCAACCCACTTACTCCACGTAGCATCAGTTGCATGATGTGTAGAGGGGACCCGCCCTTTGAAAATCCAGCCCAGCACCAGCAGTCGGGGTGCCAGGTGGAGCTGTGCTTCAGTACCAAACACTTCTGAAGCAGCTTGAAAACCTTCATGTGCTCCCAATATCTCCTTCTCAGTTGGAGTGTAGCGGGCCTCGGATCCTCTGTATCCCCGACTCCAGAACCCAGGGGTCGACCTTGAGTCTCCCCTGGTGCTTTCTGCCAGAGGCTCCAGGTAGGGCCATCTCCCTCGCTGTGATGTAGAGCACATTCTTTACATCTTTTCCTGCCCGGACTGGGCCAAGGACTACTGCATGAACTATCTCCTCTTTAATTTATTCAAAGGCTTGTGGTTGCTCAGGGCCCCATCTGAAGTCGTTCTTCTTCCTGGTCACTTGGTAGAGAGGGCTTAAGATCTGACTGTAATCTGGGATATGCATTCTCCAAAAACCCACGCCCAAGAAAGCTTGTGTTTCCTTCTTGCTAGTTGGTGGAGATACGACTGTTATTTTTTGATCACATCCGTTGGGATCTGATGACGTCCATCTTGCCTTTTTATTCCTAAAAACTGGATCTCCTGCGCAGGTCCCTTGACCTTACTTTGTTTTATGGCAAAGCCGGCCTTCAGAAGGATTTGGACTATTCTCTCCCCTTTCTCAAAAACTTCATCTGCTGTGTTGCCCCACACGACAATGTCATCAATGTATTGCAGATGTTCCGGAGCCTCACCCTGTTCCAGTGCAGTGTGGATCAGTCCATGGCAAATGGTAGGGCTGTGTTTCCACCCCTGGTGCAGTTGGTTCCAGGTGTACTGGATGCCCCTCCAAGTGAAAGCAAACCGTGGCCTGAACTCTGCTGCCAAAGGGATTGAGAAGAACGCATTAGCAATGTCAATTGTGGCGTACCACTTGGCTGCCTTTGACTCCAGTTCGTATTGAAGTTCTAGCATGTCCGGCACGGCAGCACTCAGTGGCGGCGTGACTTCGTTCAGGCCACGATAGTCTACTGTTAGTCTCCACTCTCCATTGGACTTTTGCACTGGCCAAATGGGACTGTTAAAGGGTGAGCGAGTCTTGCTGATGACTCCTTGGCTCTCCAGTCGACGAATCAGCTTATGGATGGGAAGCAAGGAGTCTCGGTTGTTGCAATATTGCCGCCGGTGCACCGTTGTGGTGGCAATCGGCACCTGTTGTTCTTTGACCTTCAGCGACCCCACAACAGAAGGGTCCTCTGAGAGACCAGGTGAAGTGAACAGCTGTTTAATTTCCTCTGTCTCCAAGGCAGCTATACCAAAAGCCCACCGGTACCCTTTTGGGTCCTTGACATACCCTCTCCTGAGGTAGTCTATGCCAAGGATGCACGGAGCCTCCGGGCCAGTCACAATGGGGTGCTTCTGCCACTCATTCCCAGTTAGGCTCACTGCGGCCTCCAATACAGTTAACTCTTGGGATCCCCCTGTCACTCCTGAAATACAGATGGGTCCTGCCCCTTATAGCTTGATGGCATCAGGGTACGCTGATGCTCTCTACGAGAGCCTTATACCTCGGTGGATCTGATGTGCCAGGCCATCGAATCCACACAGTCCAGTAAACCCGGTTGTCCCTTTCCTCCACCTGGCTGGAGGCAGGGCCCCTCTAGTCCTGGTCATCATATTCGCTATCCACTTCTTGTAAGTATGAATCAGAAGTCCCTTTATTAAGACTGGAAGTGGAATCAGCCCTTCTACTCTGTCTGGGGAGCTGCTCACTGGAGACTGGAGCAGCAGTTTTCCTGGAAGAATCTCCTTTTGTGATTGTTTTTCCTTGCAACTTACATACCTGTGCCTCTAGATTTGAGGTAGATTTTCCATCCCACTTCCTCATGTCCTCTCCGTTGTCACGTAGATAAAACCAGAGGGTGCCCTGGGGTGTGTACCCACTACATCTTCTCTCTTGTGCAGACGGACACTTGCTCCTAACGGCTGAGATACTGGCCCATGCAGGTGGGGAGTAGGACATATCCTCTTTGGGGTGCTGGACCTCCCAAGACAGTTTCTCAGAGAGCAGAGACACAGGCTGTCCTGGTTCCAGCTGGGACAGGGTTAACTTTCTTCCCAGTAGCTTGGGGGGGGTGTGCTGTGTTTTGGGTTCGGTGTGAAAGGAGCGTTGATGGCCCATTGATGCTTTGGCTGTTGCTGGGTGATGCTTGCACCGGGAGGGGGGAGCTGGGGTGGTGGACCCAGCTGGCCAATGGGGTATTCTATACCATGTGACATCATGCTCAGTATAAAAACCAGGTGTGTGGGGGGGCTCCCCCGCCGTTCGTGACACGCGGTCGGCGGTCGGTGAGCGGTTGTGTTGTGCATTGCCTGTTTTGTGTATTCTGTTATTGTTGTTGTTCTCATTGTTATTATTACTGTTCTGCTTAGTTTTATTTCAATTATTAAACTGTTTTTATCTCAACCCGGGAGCTTTCCTACTTGTGCCCTCCCGATTCTCTCTCCTATCCCACCGGGGGTGGGGTGATCGAGCGGCTGCGTGGCGTTTATTTTTGCTGGCTGGGGTTAAACCACGACAGTCCTTTTTGGCGCCCAACGTGGGGCACGAAGGGTTGAGATAACAACAGATTATTTAGAGTTTATTAAGCAATTTATATCTGGTAACATATTAATTTGTTCTGCACCATGCTCTTGTTTTTACTGTACCTGTTAAAAATTGGAGTTGGGTTTTGTAGTCTGTTGTGCTCTGCAGTGATTAATGATGTTTTGCCTGGGAGATTTGTTACTAAAACGCTGGCATTGGGGGTTATTTGGTATTTGGGATTCGTAATGAAGCCGTTTCTGCATTTCGGGTACCACCTCATGGAGGCCATTAGCAATTATACCTTCTCCTCCGAGAGATTTTTTATGGAGGAAATAGAGAATGGCACCCTCGCTACCTTCATCTCCTTTGTTAAAATAACTTGCCAGTTCCTTGAACATCCCTGGGTAGTTAAGATATATCTATTGGTACTCCTTGGGAATATTGTTGCGGTTTTATCCAAGGTTAGTAAGCAATTTAAGAACGTCATCCAGAGATGTGCCCCAAGGCTGGATAGTTATGAGTGGCAGGGCGAGTGGGATAGCATGGGCAAATGCCTAGGGCGATGGGCACCCCCAGTGTTCTGGAACTTTACCCCTGAACAAGTGAAGAACCCTGAAAAATTAGTAGAATATTTGGAAGAAGTATGCTGTCACCCTGGCCATTCCAGGGAGACGCAAATTACTACAATGTGCTGGGGCCTGGCCCACGCTTACCGATCTCTGTTTAACACCACTCAGAACCCCCAAGGGGAGGGAAACGTCTCTGCAGCGGATGACAAAGCAACAGGCCCTGTGGCTACCCCACCCCCCACGGCAAGCACAGCGGCTCCCTCACACCCCACGCCCCCCACAGCAGGCACGGCAGCTACTCCGCCCCCTGCGACAGAGAACCAACCCATGCCGGTATCAGTCGCCCCTATACAAAAAAGAAAATGCACAAGAAAATCAGCTCGTTTAGTAAGGGATGAAGATGAACCAGGGCCATCACGAGAACAGGAGGAGGAGGAGGCAGAACCCGTAAATGAGATGGTGACCACCCGATCCCTATCCCTGGGTGAGCTGCGAGATATGCGAAAAGACTTCAGCCGTCGTCCAGGCGAGCACATTGTCACCTGGCTGCTCCGATGCTGGGATAACGGGGCTAGTAGCCTGGAATTAGAGGGTAGGGAAACCAAGCAGCTGGGATCCCTTTCTAGGGAAGGGGGCATTGACAAAGTGATTGGACAAGGGGCACAAGTCCTCAGCCTCTGGAGGCGACTCCTGTCAGGTGTGAAGGAAAGGTATCCCTTCAAGGAAGATGTTATATGCCACCCAGGCAAGTGGACCACCATGGAGAGAGGTATCCAGTACCTGAGAGAATTAGCCGTGCTGGAAGTGATTTATGATGACCTGAACAACGAGCAGTTATCCAAAGATCCAGATGAAGTCAAATGCACCCGACCCATGTGGCGGAAGTTTGTACAGAGCGCACCAGCGTCACATGCAAACTCATTGGCAGTAATGACCTGGAGAGATGGAGAGGAACAAACAGTGGATGAACTGGCTGACCAACTCCGGCAATATGAAGAAAGTCTCTCTTCCTCCTTACGGGCCTGTGTCTCTGCTGTGGAGAAACTGTCTCAGGAGGTCCAGCAACTCAAAGAGGACATGTCCTACTCCCCACCTGCACGGGCCAGTATCTCAGCCATCAGGAGCAAGCGTCCCTCTGCTCAAGAGAGGAGACATCGTGGGTATACACCCCGGGGCACCCTGTGGTTTTACCTGCGTGACCACGGAGAGGACATGAGGAAGTGGGATGGAAAACCTACCTCAGTCCTACAGGCACGGGTACATGAGTTGCAAGGGAAAACAACCACAAAAGGGGGTTCTTCCAGGAAAACTGCTGCTCCAGTCTCCAGTGAGTTCCCCAGACAGAGTAGAAGGGCTGATTCCACTTCCGACCTTAACAAAGGGACTTCTGACTCATACTTACAAGAAGCAGATAGCGAATATAAGGCTCTCGTAGACACCGGTGCACAGTGTACCCTGATGCCATCAGGCTATAAAGGGGCAGAACCCATTTGTATTTCTGGAGTGACAGGGGGATCCCAAGAGTTAACTGTGTTGGAGTCGGAGTGAGCCTAACCGGGAATGAGTGGCAGAAGCACCCCATTGTGACTGGCCCAGAAGCTCCGTGCATCCTTGGCACAGGCCCATAGGGAGGAAGAGAGACTTTCTTTGTATTGCTGGAGCTGGCCAGACAGTTCATCCACTGTTTGTTCCTCTCCATCTCTCCAGGTCATTACTGCCACTGAGTTGGCATACAATGATGGTGTGCTCCGTACAAACTTCCGCCATGTGGGTCGAGTGCATTTGACTTCATCTGGATCTTTGGGTAACTGCTTATTGTTCAGGTCATCATAAATCACCTCCAGCATGGCTAATTCCCTCAGGTACTGGACACCTTTCTCCATGGTGGTCCACTTGCCTGGGTGGCATATAACATCTTCCTTGAAGGGATACCTTTCCTTCACACCTGACAGGAGTCGCCTCCAGAGGCTGAGAGCTTGTGCCCCTTTTCCAATCACTTTGTCAATGACCCCTTCCCTAGAAAGGGATCCCAGCTGCTTGGCTTCCCTACCCTCTAATCCCAGGCTACTGGCCCCATTATCCCAGCATCGGAGCAGCCAGGTGACAATGTGCTCACCTGGATGATGACTGAAGTCTTTTCATGTATGTCGCTGTATGTCGCAGCTCACTGAGGGATAGGGATCGGGTGGTTACCATCTCATTTACGGATTTTACCTCTTCCTCCTCCTGTTCTTGTGATGGCCCTGGTTCATTTTCATCCCATACTAAATGAGCTGATCTTCTTGTGTATTTTCTTTTTTATATAGGGGCGACTGATACTGGCACGGGTTGGTTCTCTGTCGCAGAGAGTTGGAATAGCCGCAGTGCCTGTCATGGGGATTGGGGTAGTCGCAGTTACTGCCATGGGATTGGGGTTATAGGGCCTGTTGTTTTGTCATCAGATCCTGAGACCTTCTCTTCCCCTTGAGGGTTCTGAATAGTGTTGAACACGGCTCAGTAGGCATGGGCCAGGCCCCAGCACATTGCAGTGATTTATGTCTCCTAGAATGGCCAGGGTGACAGCATACTTTTTCCAAATATTCTACTACTTTTTCACTGCACTTGCTCAGGGGTGAAGTTCCAAAACACTGGGGGTGCCCACCGTCCTAGGCATTTGCCCATGCTATCCCACTCACCCTGCCACTCATAACTGTCCAGCCTCGGGGCAGATCTCTGGATGATATTCTTAAATTGCTTATTAGCCTTGGACAAAACCAAAAATATATTCCCAAGGAGTACCAACAGATGTGTCTTAACTACCCAGGGATGTTCAAGGTACTGACATCATAGAGGAAGGTAGTGAGGGTGCCATTCTCTATTTCCTCCATAAAAAACCTCTCAGAGGAAGAGGTATAATTGCTAATGGTCTCCATGTGGCGGTACCCCAAATACAGTAATGGCTTCATTACAAATCCCAAATACCAAATAACCCCCAATGCCTGAGTTTTAATAACAAATCTCCCAGGAGGCAAAACTTAATTAATCACTGCAGAGCACAGCAGACTACAAAACCCAACACCAGTCTTTAACAGGTACAGCAAAAACAAGAGCATCGTGCAGATTAGATAAATCAATATCGAGAACAGATGAATCAATATTGTGACCGGCAACTGTTAACAGATATAAATTCCTTAATACCCTCTAGTTAATCTGTTGTTATCTTAACCCTTCATGCCCCACGTTGGGCGCCAGAAAAGACTGTCGTGGTTTAACCCCAGCCAGCAACGAAACACCACACAGCCACTCGCTCACCCCCTGCTCAGGTGGGAAGGGGGAGAGAATCAGGAGGGCACAAGTAGAAAAACTCACAGTTTGAGATAAAAACAGTTTAATAATGGAAATAAAATGAAGTAGAACAGTAATAATAACAATGAGAACAACAACAATAACAGAATATACAAAGCAGGCAATGCACAATGCAAGTTCTCACCACCAACTAACTGCATGTTGCAAACCGTGAGAGAGCTACCCCCCTTCCCCCCTAGTTTTTTTACTGGGCATGATGTCACATGGCATAGAATACCCCATTGGCCAGCTGGGTCAACCTCCCCTGCTATGCTTGCCCCCTCAGCTTCCCCTGCACTTGGCAGGACATGCGAGGCCAAAAAGTCCCTGGTGCAAACACCACCCAGCAACAACCAAAGCATCAATGGGCCATCGATGCTCCCCTCATACCAAACCCAAAACACAGCACCCCGCCCAGCTATTGGGAAGAAAGTTAACCCTGTCCCAGTCGGGACCAGGACAGCTGGAATGCCTGCCCCAGAGGAACCCTTCCTGCAAACAGGGCTTCAGTAGTGGGTGAGTTACTCGTATCCTGTAACCAAACAAGAATTTAAAACTCCTAGCTCTCTGCTTTCCATCTTTTTACCTTTAAAATGTTGACTGCTTCTACCAGCAAGGTCAGAGATTTTTCCTGAAATGGGTTCCCATTTCCTTTCAGGAAAAAGAGGACAAGCGAAGAAAGCAAACAGCTGCCAAGAATTTCTTAATGTTATCTCAAAATGAGAGGATGGTATGACAAATGGGCAAGTCACACACTAGCAAGGTTAATGGAACAAATCACAGACATAGTCAAAACCCATCCTGATGCACCTTTGTGGTGTTGGGCTTGGCTGAATTTAAAATAACGTATTGTGTAGAGAAAGAGCTGTCATCAGCATAAAGCTGCCATCAGCCCTCTCTGTGAGGGAGTGCAGAGCCTGAGGAGACAGCATGGCTGTGAAGCTGTTAGTCAGGGCAAACCCATAAGTGTACGTGTGCCATTTTGCTGCACCTTTGTCCTTGTTCACTTGCATTTGATTTCCTACATGGCCTAGAAGCAGAAAATTTTGTTTTCTCTGGGGCCAGGCTTCTGCCACAGGATCGCTGGATATTGAGATTGATATCTTGATGAGACTGAGACATTGCAGAGCCTGGAGAGAAATGCTGTAGAAGCAGTGTGTAAACAATTGTCCCCAGGGAAGGTCCCTCCACCGGTTGCTCTGAGGGAAACTGGCTTACAGTTACTGTGTCGCACAATTAGGTGTTAAAAAACAAACGACCCAAGACAAAAATAACAATCACTTGATTTTTGAAGACAAGAACATGGCCTTTTTCATTTTCTCCAGAGAAAAATTCTTAGAAGTTGGAGTCAGGACTTAAAAGAACATCTTGTTTCTTTCTACATTATGCCAAAGTGTTGGACTATTTCAATGAGCCGTATATTAAATACCTGCTTTCTTCATTGTTAGACCAATATTATTTTTACTGCAATAGCAGATAACCAAAGAGTATATCTATCAAAAATAGTGTTATAGAAATAAATTGCTTTCATGGTATATTGCACTTTATAAATGACACTTCAAGTACTTCAATGACATTTTTTTCTCAAATGATTGTTTAGCTTTCTTGTAGGTGGAAATAAAGTAGAAGTATTCTTTCAGTTGGAATGAAATCCTGTAAAAAGATGGTGCTGGGTATAGACAAGCTTAACTTTGGTCAAGAGTGTGTTCCAGGGTAGGATGCACTATAATTAATAGCTTTTGTTATTTTTGCTTCATTTCTGAAACATGCAATAGGCTCATTTAAAAAGTCTCAAGCAACAAATAGTTAAGACATAGCATTTGTATAAATATAGATATTTAGTATTACGTCTGTCATTGTTTGCAATCATCTGGTTCTGTTCATTAACCCACACTAGAAATGAGAAGTCTATAAATGCACTGGTTTAAGTATGCTTAAATAAGTGTTCTTTTTTTTTTTCCCAAAAAATACTATGTTTGATGTACCTTCTTCACATCAAATGAGCTCTCGTTTTCTTCACTGAATTTCCCAGTTGGAAAGTTTTGTGGTGAGTTGTCACATATGTAGTAAATCTGAACCTAGACCACTGCAGGAAGAAGTTTAGGAAGCTGTAATCTCACGGTGTCAATATTAATTGCATTGTTAAGCAAAATGCTGTTGGAAAGAACATGTCTTTCTACACAAATAATAGAATTATTTTTATGTCTACAAACAGCCATTTCTCAACCACACAATTGCTGGAGCTAATTCAAGGGAGGGCATGTGGGAGAAATAACTCCTATGTCAGTAACCTACAGGTATGCTAATTTATGCTGATTATGCTAAGTTTCTGCCTTAACACCTAGACTTACCTACTTCATTTGCAGGGTTTTGTAAACAGAGATTTGAATCTTTTGGGGTTTACTTTGTACTGTCCATTTCTCAGTATAGGCTTTTGTAAATCCACAAGGCTTTCCAGTTAAATATTGTCACAGTATTCCCCCCACCTTTAATTCTGGATGACAGTATTTGTTTTTCCTAACTTCTGTCTGGGATGCCCCCTTACCTGTCCCATCAACTTGTGCCTTTTAGCTAAGTCTTAGAACCCAAAACACCTGCTTAAATTAACTATGCCTTGTGATATTAAAAGAGGGTTTTTTTCTAGATTTTAGCTTTTCCTTAGAATGTCTGTTACTTCTCAGTGCTTACTTTTTTATGATCCACAGAGCAGGTAATTGCCTTTAGGATCTGCTTTTAGTCCTTTGTCCCTACGAAATGGGAGGAATGAGGACAATGTAGCATTCTGGAAAGCTGTGAGGTTAATATATTGGCCTTTACCATAAAAAGACTTTATTCACATATTGTTAGGTAAAATGCATTATTTTGCATTTATTTATATACAAATCTAATTAAACCTTTTTGAAAGCAAGGCTGAGTTTGTGCCAGCTTTCCTGGGAGGAGCTGCGCAGCTACATGACTGTTTGGACAATGGAGCATGTGTCACACTAACCCTTTGTTCATTACTTTTCCTTTCCTCAGGTACTTGTGCAACTAATTGAGGGGAGGGAAAAAGTCTCAAAAGTTTTCAGAGGAGTTTTTGCAGTTTTGCTCAAGAGTAGTCCTGCACAATGAGCACTGTGAGATCAGGCAAAAGTTGATATGGAAAAGGACACTGGAATTGTGAGTATAGGCTGAAGCCTATAATTCTGTGGTGAAAAACTGGTAAGTCGTAGTTGTCCTATATCCATTCGTCACATGGTAGCAATTGACTTTAGTATATGCAGAGATTGCTCAATGATTAAAGTACTAGTGAGAGATGCTTCTTATGCCTTGTGCAGAGATGTGGTTAGTTCTCATGCACTATAGATGCACTTGCCATACCGACTGACTTGATTGGAATGGCTGTGATGAGACAGATGCTAATTAACACAAGGCACTGTTTGTCGTTGCTGCCTGTGAATCTAGTGCGTTAGAAATAGTGAAGACAATTATAGGTGAATCAAGAAGGGGTACAGAAGGGATCATAAAACTTCAATCTTCAGCAGAAGGACACTGAGGTATTTTTGTTTGAGCATCGGGGACTCTGTGCAAAGTGTGTGAGAGTGTAAGTTAACTTACAGGAATCCAAATAGCATTTAAGCTGGTCATTTTGCTTCTGCTAACGCTGGGGCCGTGCTTGTTCAGGACTTATCGTAGGTCATATACAGGAACAGCCATAAGGTGTCAGAATTCCCCCACGTTCAAAGTAAATTGCCCAGAAGACTGTTCAGCTTGTACAGTCAAATTGTGCTTTCATTTACAGAGTAATTACAAGGGTTCGCAAGTTCCTGAAAAGTCATATGGTTGCCATATATATATATATGAATCCTTTAAGCAAATTTTAGCTTTAAAAAAGGTCTTGTCACACCAGGAATGAGAGACAGAAAATAAATTACAATGGATAGCTTCTTGTTATACAACAAAATTGAGAATTTAACAAAGCAATTTCAAAGACTGCAAGTTTCAGAGACAGGTTTAGTGGAGAAGATCCAAAGGGATGTAAACCCGCACATTATTCCCTGTTTTCTTTTCCTATGCCATACTCTTGGAACCACATATATTGTACCTGGAACATGACCAGTGCCAATACAGGGATGTGAGGGAGAGGGGAGGTGTCCCCAGAGGCAGCAGTACTAGGATAGCATCAATTTCATGTTTGGAATAATCCTGTTTTAGCCTGGATCCTATCACAGAGATTATGTACTGGATGGTATTGCCTTTCCGAGGTTTGTGCTCTGGGAAGTGTGCTGTAACCTTTATGTCTCATTTTTGTACATCTTCCTAACCAAGGCTGTGGTATTCTAAGTGTCCTCTATGTATATTAATTTGCATTAGGATTCTCAGAGTTTGCCCTGTCCCTATAGAAGAATCCTAGAAAATTATAATCTTTCTATGGAATTGTATACGATAAATTCAAAATTCTATTAGAGGATAGAATTCCCTAGAACATGAAAGAATAAATAGGAGTTTAAAATAGGTATTTTAAATAGGTATTTTAAATAGGAGTTTAAAATATCAATCAATTTTAAGAATTAAATGGATGCTTTTGTCTAAGGTTCACATATTACAGAGTACCTTTGTCAGCTCCTGATACCATAGCTATTTTGAGACATCTAGTTTAAGTGTCATTTGAGACGGCAAAATGAAATGCTTTCAAAATTATTGTGATCCAGTGTTAGTGGTATTGGGTTTATAAGCTCTTTGTAGGACTACCCTTTATAAGCTAATAAATATTAGAGATAGTAGCAACATTTGATGTTGCAAAGAAGGCATTTTAATGAATGCCATGGACTTGGGGAAAGCAATTCTGATATCACTTACAGGTTAAAAAACTGTTTCATAAATTTTCATAAAGTCTAAATACCACATGATTTCCTAATTTACAAAGCTGAAACTACTCTGGTATTTTATCCCATATTAAATGCGTTAAGAACTGACTAAGAAGAGATCACAGAAGTAGGTGTGTGTGGGGAAACATCATGATCTGCCAAGACCAGCAGAGCACCTCTCTGAATATTTTCATTGTTGAACTGGAAATAATTATAACATTTTTATGATAAATATTATGGATGACAAAAATAAATGGTTTGGTAATGAGAAAGATGAAGCAGTTACACAGAATAATTGGACCATTTAGTGAGCTGTGCTAATACAAAATATTTTCTTACTGCCCAGTGTAATTTTTTTTTTTCTGGAAAGAAGAAAACTGGTTATGAAAAGGGGCTTTCTTTGGTTATAAGCTACTTTCTGAACAATACTTAAAAATTCAACAGGAATATTTGGTGTAACACTTTGACAGAGGAGACTCAAGTGATGCTAAATGTATAAGCAGGGGAGAACTTAGTTGTAGCAGGGAGGACATTTGGTATCAGTATTGGTGACATCCCTATTCAATAGTCAAATTGTAGTCTAATCAAATTGTTAGCTTTTAGGTTACATGGACATTGTTTATCTTAGGGATTAGATGAACCAAGGATGACAAATCCCAGGAAGGCTCTGGTGAAAAATGAAACAAGACATTATTCAACCTCTGTAGGGAGTTAACTGGGCATGGCCTTGCGGAAGAAACATGCTAAGTCGGCCAAATAAGGGAGTACCAAGATAAGCACTAAGAGAACAGAAAAAGAAACAACTACTTGAACTATGGGTGAACTATTCTAATTAGCATAGCAAAAAACCCACCCCCAGGCAGGAAAGCCCCCTACCCAACAAAGCCCCTTGCCCACTGAATATGCGCAATGAAAAGAAAGGATACTGTGACTTTAAGTGAAAGACAGGCATACAAGAACCAATAGAAGTAAGGGTGACTAAATGTAAATGTAAAAAGTACTGGTAACTGTTGCTTGGAATGTATAAAATGCTTACCCTGTGTTTACTGAGATGTGCTAGCTTTGTGGAGTTACCACCTAGCGCCCGTCTCTGCGCAGCCATGAAAGAAACAAATATCTCAGCTCTGTGTGTGAGATTGGCTTATTGCACACCGGGTAACGAATCCCAGTTGAGGGACAACAATCGGACCCTGGGGAGGTGGCAGGGGGACCCTGGACAGGTAGAGGGGGGTTCCCTGGGGAGGAGGAGGGCCCCCACATGCCGTGACTGTGGGGACTGCCCCCAGAAGGAGAGCGTGGTGCAAGACTTTAGGGGGAACGAGGGCCAGCAAGACCCCGAGGTGACAGCGCCGGCTCTTCCCAGCATCTCCCCAGGCACCCACCATGCTGAGGAGGGTGGGGGGGGGATGTGTCTCAGGGCTGGGGGTGACCCTGGGGACGTTTGGGGACAGGGGTGTTTCTCGGGAGGCTGGGGACACTATGTGAGGGTTGAGACTGGGAGGGATGACCCTGGGGAGGTGGGGGGCACTGCAGGGAGAAGGGATCCCACCCCCCACTACCCGCAACTGACCCAGGGAGCACCCGGTGACTTGCGGAAACCGGACTCCACAATCTATGAGATTGTAAAGTAGGTATGTTTATTCAGCGCTGGGCGGCACGGGGGGTAGTCCCACCAAAATCGTGCGCGCCTCAACGCGGCACTCACCATAGATATACACAGTAAAATATTACATATTCATAAAGTTTTGTAATACGCCTATACATATGCATGACCTGTCCCCGCTTTGTATTAAAATGAGTTCCAAGAAGTCATTTCCATAGACCCCTCCCATCTGCGCTTGCGCATTGCCTCCTAGTGGTGGTCGTCGGGGGTCGTGGGGATGAAGGCTGATAGTTCCTCTTCGTCACCGCTAGTAACCTTTTGTTCTTGCGCAGGCTCAGTTGTCTTCTTACTTTTGTCCATACCGCAGGATCAGTTTTAGCTGGCTTCTTGAGACAAGTTTTTAGTCTTTATCAGGAACTGTCCTTGTGAGGCGCCTCAGTTAATTTACACCATAGCTAAGTTGGCCTTATCAGGCTGAGCCGGCGTTGTGAGGAACAAAGTATCAAGCCCCTACCTACTGATTCAATCTTCTAACTACTATTAATCATTCAACTACTAAAATTCCTTAATCCCTTCTCTCAGTCCCCCCTTTTCTAAAAAGTTAGTAAATTCTTTTACTCTATACTAAACCCTATACTAATTTTCTTTATATTATCCCATTCTTCTCCAGGTCCTTTATAAGATCTCTGCCTGTTTCAATTTGTTGTCGGTGCTGATAGTCATACCTCAAGTGCCTTATTTGTTTTATCATTCGCCAATTTAAAACATACAGTACTGCAGATAAAGCAATACTAATAAAAACTAGAATTAGGAGAACAACAATAGGGTGACATAAGGTATTAAGAATACCTGTAGCAGTGGGCGACCATCCGAAAAGTATTTCCCACCATTTGTGTTCTCCATCCTTCTTTACCCACTTTAGAACTTTTTTATTTTGTCTACGTCATGATGCAGCATTATCAAGGTCTCCTTTCCATTGTTTTTAACTTCTTCTAGTATCCGTGTTAAATCGTGATGTTGTAGTAATTCCTTCGTTCGAGCTAAATCCATCCCGAGGGATGTAGGTATCAATTCATGGAATAATGTATAATTAGATCTAAGAACCTGATGGGATATAACTGGAGCTATATAATTAGTCACATCCAATGATTTTAGTAAAATTGCAAATGCAAAAATTTGAGTGATTTTTAGTGTCTACCTTCGTGTCCTCTACAGATATAAAACTACAAGTAGTTCTCAAACATACGCAACCTTTGCCAGTGTATATTAATATGTTGATGAATTTCTGTAGTGTTACCCCATTCCCCTCTCAAGTATACCTGGCTTCCGTGTATGACCACAGTAGATAGATTTAAGCCTCTCAGATCAGACAATTTCCCCATGGATCCGGTATATTTGATATAAGCCTGAGACCAAAGCTGCTTAGTATTATCCTGGCTAGAAGTGCTTTCCCACCCCCAAATCATAATTATGACCGTGAAAAAAATAATTTTCCCGGTTGGGCTTGCGTGACCTCCATGGAGATTTGTGTGCCTTCTTCACTCTGGTATGACGGATCCAGGCATTCTGTTCTTTGATTTTGATTGCTATGAAGGAGGTGAGGAGTACTTGGAATGGTCCTTCCCACTGCGGCTCCAAAGTTTTCTCTGCAAGAGACTTTACATACACATAGTCTCCAGGTTGTATATTATGTACAGGCCCATCCAAACCCCTGCTTCGACACATATTTCTCAACCTTCCTGAGTTGTTTCCCCAATGCAACCATGTAGGAGGTCATGATTTCATCCCTGACTTGTGTGGACATCCCTTTCTGTACTCTATAGGGTCGTCCGTACAAGATTTCAAAAGGGGTCAGTCCTTCCTTTGCTCTTGGCCTAGTTCGTATGCGCAAAAGAGCTAAAGGAAGAGGGTGAGGCCAGGCCAAGTTAGTTTCCTATCCCAATTTCACAATCTGCTGTTTAATTAAGTGGTTCATTTTTTCTACTTGGCCACTTGACTGAGGGTGATATGGGGTATGAAGCTGCCAGTCTATGCCTAAATGGCGGCTAATTTGTTGTACTACTTTGGAGATGAAATGTGGTCCTCTGTCAGAAGATATGGTTGCTGGAACCCCAAAACTTGGTATTATTTCTTGTATTAATATTTTAGTTACCTCCCGAGCCTTGGCTGTCCTGGTAGGGAATGCCTCTGGCCAACCTGAAAAGGTGTCAGTTAATACCAATAAATATCGATACCCCCCTTTTCTTGGGAGTTCTGAAAAATCGATCTGCCATGGTTGCCCAGGCCTGTTGCCTTTTCCAATTTGGCCCATTTCTGGTTTGGGGGTATTCTTGGGATTCGTCTGGAGACAGAGATCGCACTGCTGTGTCACTTGCCTTACAGTAGTGTATAGATTCCTAGCTACGATTTCTTTGATTAGTTGTTTATATAGGGCCTCCGCTTTCTGTGCCGAGGTATTTAGGGGCAAAGGCCTTAATTCTATTATCTCCTGACGAGTGGTAATAGCGTATCCCGCGTATCTTTTACCACTCAGGACATAGCTGCTTCCATCTGTGAACCAGTTTTCTCCGTCTTCTATGGGGCTGTCTTTCAGATCTTGTCGGCTTGCATATGTTGCTTCAATGGTTTCTAAGCAGTCATGATGCACTGGTTCTCCTGTGTTTCCCTCTAGGAAGGAAGCTGGGTTGGCAATGTTAGTGACTATTATTTCCACATCATCCTGTTCTACCAATATAGCCTGATATCTTAGAAATCTTTGTTGAGAAAGCCAATGTCCACCCTTCGCTTCCAGTACTGCAGATACTGTATGGGACACCAGCACAGTCATTTTCTGACCCAGAGTGAATTTTCGGGCTTCTTGTATGTTTAGTATTACAGCTGCGACTGCCCGCAAGCATCCAGGCCAGCCCTTCGCAGTTGTATCCAACTGTTTGGAAAAGTAGGCAACTGCTTGTCGATCGGGACCCAAATTCTGTGCTAGTATCCCCAGAGCAACCCCTTGTTTTTCGTGGGAAAAGAGGAGAAATGGCTTACTCACATCTGGGAGCCCCAAGGCTGGAGCTGACATCAAGGCTTTCTTTAGTTTCTCAAAGGCTCGTACGGCCTGGTTGTTCCATTCAAGGTGTCCCTGGTTGGTAGTTATTAGGGCATATAATGGTTTAACAAGCAGTCCATAATTATAAATCCACAGCCGACACCACCCAGTCATTCCCAAGAAAGTCTGTAACTCTTTCACTGTTCGAGGTCTCTGGGTTTGGCAGATTGCCTCTTTGCGGGCTTGTCCCAAAGTTCTTTCCCCAGCACTGATTTCATAGCCTAAATAAATCACTTTGCGCTGTATTACTTGGGCTTTCTTCTTAGACACCCGGTACCCTTGGAGCCCCAAGAAATTTAATAGACTCACCGTCCAGGTGATACAATCATTCTCTGTTTCGGTGGCAATCAGGATTGTATTGTAGCAGTTTTCCTTTTTCAGGCGGGATTTCCCATGATTCCAAGTCCTTCGCAAGCTGATTGCCAAAAATGGTAGGGCTATTTTTGAATCTTTGTGGCAACACCGTCCAGGTGAGTTGAGTCTTGCGACCAGTTTTGGGGTTTAAATAATTTTTGGCTGGCTTCATGGAGAGGGAGGCAAAAGAAGGCATCTTTCAAGTCTATAACAGTAAACCAGGCTAATTCAGGTGTTAGTGTAGTCAACAGAGTATATGGATTCGCCACCACGGGGTAGAGATCCTCAGTTACCTTGTTTACGGCCCGTAGATCCTGGACTACATGATACGACCCGTCAGGCTTACGAACTGGTAATATGGGTGTGTTAAAATTAGACTCACATTCTTTTAATAGTCCGAATTGTAAAAATTTTTCAATTATTGGCCAAATCCCTTCTCTATCTTCTCTCTTTAGGGGATATTGCTTAATCCTTATTGGTTGTCGGTTTCCCTTTTTAAGATTAACTTCAACAGGTAATGCATTCTTTGCTCTTCCTGATACATCGGTAGCCCAGGGTATACCTGACTTAAGACTTCCTCCCTAATTTCTCCTTTTATGAAAGGACTGGTTAAGAATAAACTCGGGATTTGAATGTATTCTTGATCTTTTACTTTCAGAGAAATTTCTCCTTTTTCAAATATAATTTTTGCACCTAATTGTTCTAGCAAGCCTCTTCCCAATAGGGCCTTTGGAGAGTTGGGCATATATAAAAATCTGTGAATTCCCCATTGTTTTCCCAGTTTATATTTCAAAGGTTTACAGAAATACGCCTTTTCACTTTGGCCAGTTGCCCCCTTTACCATGATGTAATCGTTCTCCAGGGGCATCAAGCCTTGATTCAGTTTATTGGACATTCCCTTTTCCAATGACCAAATTCCTTGCACAATGCACATTGATCCTTGCCTAACCGAGATGGTTCTCGTCTAGGCCTCCTTTCTTCCTCTTCCCTGACAGCTGCTATTATTCTCCTTTGTACCTGTTTGTATGCTTCTTCTCTGTTACTAAATACTCTCCGTGCTTCATCTAGCAACACCTCCAAATTTCTACTTTCTGTAGTACGTAGCTTCTGGAGCTTGCGCCTAATGTCGCCTGTGGACTGACCCAAAAACAGAGAGACTAGTTGTTGTATTCCTACCTCGGATCCAGGATCCAACGGTGTGTTACGGTGCATTGCATCCCTCAGTCGATCCAGGAATTCAGATGGGGACTCGGAGGGACCTTGCTTAATTGCATGTAGAGCTGACCAGTTTATGGTTTGGGGTATAGCCTTTTCCATTCCTCTCAAAATCCACTCCTGATACCCCTGTAGTTTTACCATTTCTGCAGATCTGTTCGCATCCCATTTTGGATCTTGTAGAGGGAAATATTCCTTAACATCCCCTCCTGTAGTCCTATAGTATTCATCAGCCAAACTCCCTGCTGTTTTTAAAATCAATTGCTTTTCTGTTTCAGTCATATAGTCTAATAATAATTGTATGTCCTTCCAATCAGGGTTATGTTGTTTCACAATAAACTGAAAATGTTTAGTTACACTAAATCGCTCCTATAATCCTTTGCAACCCTTTTCCATTCCCCTAAATCAGTAGTGGAAAAAGGTACTTTGATTAGCATCGTCCTGCCATCAGGCGCCACCACCTCTCGAAGAGGTGCCTGTAAGGCTGCTGGGGCAGTTTTCTTTCTGGTGCGGGAAGATACAGGGCTGTCCAGGGGGGGTGGAAGTTTCGTCCAAGTCTGCATTCTGTTCCTGTGGTCAAGGGGGAGGCTTAAACAGGTCAGTTAGATCTGGTTCCGGCACCTGGTGAATTTTGTTTGCTTTCAAACACCTCTGTCCAATACTGCATGCCGAGCAACACCACTTCAGTTTACCTTTAAATTCTTTATTATTTTCTCGCTCAAGTGCAAGTACCATAGGGTCCTGTGGTGGTGCCATTCCACAGTTCCCTTTGCCACTCCGGATGGTTTCGGAGGGTGAAAAACATATCTGCATATGAAACTTCATCCCACTTCCCTTCTCTCCTTAGAAATAGCATCAATTGTAGGAGAGTATTGTAATCTATTGATCCATTAAGTGGCCATTTAGCCTCACTTTCCAATTTATACAATGGCCACCATTGATTACAATATTTAATAAGAATCTTTCTATTTTCCGTCCCTCCGATCCCAACAATATCTCTCCAATGAGCAAGCACACAGCCCAAGGGGCTTTTCTTCAAGACTCCCTTTTGAGTGTTACCCATTTCGTATCTTCCCTTTATTGATCTTTTCTTTTAACCTTTAATAAGATGCCGGGACTGGTTTTCCTTCCTGCACTCTCTTAGTGATTTTATCGGAAGTTTTCTTATCATAGAACCCTCTAGATATACAATACTGCTTTTTCACAAAATTCTACAATGTTTTCGTACACAAAAGACAAAGGCTCAATCCTATCATTCACTTCGTTCGTCTCCGGCCGCTCTCCTCGTGGAGATTACGGAACCGCGGATCAGAACTCCGCACTCGCTTCGCAGCTGTGCTGCGTCTCACTCATACAACACAGACACTCAGTCACACAATAAATTGTTGCAACAGATGATAATATTTATGGCCATGCCACGTACAACTCCTCAGACTAGTTGTACTCCCACCCAGCAGCTGCAACCGTAAATTGCAAGGAGGTCCGCTTACCCTTCTCCTGCTTCTTATATACCAGTCATTAGCAGGTCCGTCCTGGCTCCCAACACTGGGATACAGCAGAAACCTCGGATTCACTCGATCTACTCCCAAGATCGCTAGCGGCCGCTCTATCGGTCAGTGAATCCCCCCTATTACCGTGCAGGGTACCCTCCTACCATACGGGGACTATACTGCACGCCAGACGTCTCTGTGTGATTTACCAGCAGCCCCAGCCATGCATACGACTTACAGGCCCCTCTCCTAAAACATACGTTTCCTTTCCGTGGACTCAGGAGGTTCTTGTCTACTCCCACGGTGAGCAGCTGGCAGCGGAGTTCCCTCCGAGGAAATGCTCGGGGCGCGCCCAGGGGCGTCCGCTCCCCAGCCGATCCCGCAGTGAAGCAGAGAGTCTCCTGGCTGGCTCGCCAAAACTGACTTGCAGAAACCGGACTCCACAATCTATGAGATTGTAAAGTAGGTATGTTTATTCAGCGCTGGGCGGCACGGGGGGTAGTCCCACCAAAATCGTGCGCGCCTCAACGTGGCACTCACCATAAATATACACAGTAAAATATTACATATTCATAAAGTTTTGTAATACGCCTATACATATGCATGACCTGTCCCCGCTTTGTATTAAAATGAGTTCCAAGAAGTCATTTCCATAGACCCCTCCCATCTGCGCTTGCGCATTGCCTCCTAGTGGTGGTCGTCGGGGGTCGTGGGGATGAAGGCTGATAGTTCCTCTTCGTCACCGCTAGTAACCTTTTGTTCTTGCGCAGGCTCAGTTGTCTTCTTACTTTTGTCCATACCGCAGGATCAGTTTTAGCTGGCTTCTTGAGACAAGTTTTTAGTCTTTATCAGGAACTGTCCTTGTGAGGCGCCTCAGTTAATTTACACCATAGCTAAGTTGGCCTTATCAGGCTGAGCCGGCGTTGTGAGGAACAAAGTATCAAGCCCCTACCTACTGATTCAATCTTCTAACTACTATTAATCATTCAACTACTAAAATTCCTTAATCCCTTCTCTCACCGGAACCCCAACCTGCTGGGGCACCAGGATGGGGACGATGGAGACTCACCCATGGACACTGCACAGGTAATAAAATAGTTCATGCTGCACCCTGTTGTAGGGTCTCCAGGGTATCCTAGGGGCTGAGCCCCCACCACTGCCAGCCCTTCCTGGGGCTGCCGGGCTCCCCTGGCCCCAGCTGGTGGGAGCTGTGTCCTCCCGGCCACTGGCCATGAAATGGCAGCACCGTCCCCGCAGAGACAGGCCTGGGGACAGGGCTGGGGGACACCTGCGCCCCGCCGTGGTCTGCAGGACTCGGGCAGGGGCGACCTGGCGTCCTGAAGCTCGGTGGCAGCAGCGAGCGCGGCAAAGCGCGCCACCGCGCATGCGCGGCTCAAGAGCTGCAGTACCGCATTCTGGTCGCCGGGTGGCAGCAGGGAGTGCGGAAAAGCGCGCCAGTGCGCATGCGTGACGCTCGAGCTGCAGTACCGAATCTTGGTCGCTCGGTGGCAGCAGCGAGCGCGGAAAAGCGCGCCACTGCGCATGCGCGGCTCCGAACTGCAGTACCGCATTCTGGTCGCCGGGTGGCAGCAGCGAGTCCGGCAAAGCGCGCCACCGCACATGCGCGGCGCCCGAGCGGCAGTACCGACTTTCGGTCGCCGGGCGGCCCCAGGGACTGCTGCATTTGCACGTGGCATTAGGCTTTCGGGAGTGACAGCAGCTAGTCAACAGCTGCTGGAGAGAGATTTGGGGGAAAAAAAAGGCAACATTGATGACATCCTGAAGGCAGAAGAGAAGAGACGGAAAGCTGCTTTGTGCGAGTTGGGGCAGCTATGTTTATCAGGAAACAGCGCGTTGGAGCAGACCAGATGCCAGTGGCTGATCTGCAAATGAGTGATACTCTGGTGATCCTTGGGCTTTGTTGTGTTGTTTGCACCTTCTAATCCTGCATACACACAAGGCTTCCTGCACAGGGCTTGTCACTTAGATCAGAGACACTGCACGATGTTACTTACCACTCTGCCCTCTAGCGTGCAAAGTGATTAGACATGAAGCAGGGAAAGCAAAGAGGTACTTTGGTATATTAGCTGTCCTCAGCAGATGACCATAGAGCCTAGGAGGTTCCCTCCTTGCTCTGTACAGGAGTGTAGCTCTGCACTCCTTGCCGCTCTCGCCAGCAAGCATCACAGTTGCACTTTGCTGCCTGCAACACACCATACTTAGCAGGCTGGATGAGCTGTTCTGCCATGTGTCAGGTGAGCAGCTCGGCTCCTTTGGCTGCCTAATTTGCCTCCTTAAAACAATCACTTCAACACTCTGTTTCAGACCCCTCTAAGTATCTTCTGGCCTGCAAGCCATTTTCTGCTATCAACACAGCTGAAATACTGTGCCTGTAGAAATCTAGCTGCCGTCTTGCTTTGATGTCAAAAGACTTTTGTAACTTGAACCCCTGATTGCTTTGGCACCAAGACTGCAAGGCAAGAAATACAACTCTACTTGAACAAGCAAGCCAAATAGCTGTGCACAATGATAGATAGCTGCCTGTGACTGACATCTTTTTCTGCTAAAACCAGAGCTCCTTGTGAAGAGCCATTGGCAGTGCAGAACATACCTCAGCTTTCCCTGCACCGGGTCCCCAGAGAACAGCGTCTTAGTTCAACTGGAGTGTGCAGCAGCCGGCCGTCGTCCCAGCTCCTTGACCTTGAGAAAGTGGCTGCCTGTATCAACGGCAGAACTGCTGCTGCCCAAAGGGTGAAGGAATGACTTGGTGTCAAGCTCTGCAGGCTGCCTGTGTCCCGTGCAGAGCTAATGACCTTGGCAGCCTATACACAGGGCAAAGCTAACAACCTGAGAAGGATTCACAGGGTGTAGCAGTTTCTGCAGCAACCGTACTTTCCAGCCTACCTGGACAGAGTAAGAGGGGAGAGAAAGGGGTCTGCTGGGTGCCTCGAGAGGCAGAATTGCTGTAGATTGTGCCGTGGCTGTTTCGCTCTTTGGCAGAGTTACTTCCCAGAGGTTGGGAGACAGGTATGTTTGCACGGCCTGAGTACTGCTGCTTACAGAGCAAAAGCCACTGTAAAGCAGCAGTGAAGAACAAGGATGGTCCATCAAGATGGTAGGAATAATACGGAGAGACTAAAGCATTAGCCAGGCAGGGCTTGCAACTAACCTTGTGTCATGGTTTAACCTCAGTCGGCAACTAAGCACCACACAACCCCTCACTCACTCCCCCCCCACAGTGGGATGGGGGAGAGAATCGGAAGGGTAAAAGTGAGAAAACTCGTAGGTTGAGATAAAAACAGTTCAACAACCAACAACCACTTGTAAGGAAAAGAGGAAAACAAAAATCACAAAGAGAAATAAAACACAAGAAAGACAAGTGATACAAATGAAAACAATTGTTTTCATTTGCTCACCACCAACCAACTGACGTCCAGCCAGTCCCCGAGCAGTGGCCCCCCCGCAGACCTCCCCCCTAATTTTATTACTAAGCATGTCGTCATATGGTATGGAATATCCCTTTGGTCAGGTCAGTTGGGGTCAGCTGTCCCAGCTGTGTCCCCTCCCAACTTCCTGTGCTCCCCCAGCCTGCTCGCTGGCAGGGTGGTCTGAGGAGCGGAACAGCCCTTGGCGCTGTGCAAGCACTGCTCAGCAATAGCCAACGCACCCCTGTCTTACCAACAGTTTACAGCACAAATCCAAAACGTAGGAGGAGGGAGAGTGGGGTGGGAGTGTGGCACAGGGAAGTGAGGGGGGTGGTGGTGCAGGCAGCGCCCCAGGGGTCCAGAGGCAGAGGGGTTATGGGGGGGTCGTGCCGAACATGGGGAGGTGGAGCAGTGGGGGAGGGGAAGGGGACTGGGAGCACAAGATAGGAGGGCAGGGGATGTGGGAGACATGTAACGGGAAAAAACTCACACAGGGAAAACCTCGCTTAGGGGGATGTTTCATGGAAAGCATTTAGGAGGGCGGAGAGACACAGAGGGGGGCAGGGGGAAACAGACAAACACGAAGTGGGGGCAGACACGGACAAACAGGGGGTATGTGTGCATAGAAAGGTGCATAGAGGGACATGTGTGGGGATGACCTACACCAGGGGGTCCCCCTGAGATAACCCGCAAGAGATAATCCACTGCAGATAACTGACCAACACCGGATAATCCACTGAAGATAACTGACCCACACCGGATAATCCACTCCAGATAACCCCCAGAAATGCCCCTCAAACTACCAGCGTTTCACCCCAAATTATCCCCAAATTGGGTTTTATTGGTTTTGTTTTGATGGTGTCCTGGTTCCAGCTGGGACAGAGTTAACTTTCTTCACAGTAGCTTGGGGAGTGTGCTGAGTTTTGGGTTTGGTATGAGAGGAGCGCTGATGGCCCATTGATGCTTTGGTTGCTGCTGGGTGGTGCTTGCACCAGGGAGACTTTTGGTTTCTCTCTTCGGCCTCCCATGCCCTGCCACGTGCAGAGGAAGCTATGAGGGGGGGAGCACAGCCGGAGTGGTTGACCCAGCTGGCCAATGGGGTATTCTATACCATGTGACATCATGCTCAGTATAAAAACCAGGGGTGTGGAGGGGCTCGCTCCCCGTTCATGACACGTGATCACTGAGCAGTTGCATTGTGCATTCCCTGCTTTGTATATTCTGTTATTGTTGTTGTTCTCATTGTTATTATTACTGTTCTACTTCGTTTTATTTCCATTATGAAACTGTTTTTATCTCAACCTGGGAGTTTTCCTACTTGTGCCCTCCAGATTCTCTCCCCCATCCCACCGGAGGAGGGGGGTGAGCGAGCGGCTGTGTGGGGTTTATTTGCTGGCTGAGGTTAAACCACGACAGTCCTTTTTAGCGCCCAACGTGGGGCAGCAAAGGGCTGAGATAACAACAGATTAACTAGAGCGTGTTAAGGAATTTATATCTGTTAACATATTAATTTGTTCTGCAACACGCTCTTATTTTTACTGTACCTGTTAAAGATTGGTGTTGGGTTTTGTAGTCTGCTGTGCTCTGCCGTGATTAATGATGTTTTGCCTCCTGGGAGATTTGTTACTAAAACGCTGGCATTGGGGGTTATTTGGTACTTGGGATTTGTAATGAAGCCATTACTGTATTTCGGTTATGTCCTGGTTTCGGCTGGGATAGGGTTAAATTTCTTCCTAGTGCTGTGTTTTGGATTTAGTATGAGGAGAATGTTGATAACACACTGATGTTTTCAGTTGTTGCTAAGTGCCCTCCTAGTCCAAGGACAGCTCCCATGCTTACTGACTGAGCTAGGTACACAAGATGGGAGGGAACACAATCAGGACAGCCAGCCTAGCTGGCTAATGGGGTATTCCATACCATGTGATGTCATGCTCAGTATATGAAGGGTAGGCGTGATCCAGGAAGTACCGATCGCTACTTGGTTATCGGTCAGCGCGGGTGGTGAGCAATTGCATTGTGTATCACTCATTTTGTATATTTTATCATTATCATTATTATTTTCCCTTTTTCTGTTCTATTAAACTGTCTTTATCTCAACCCACGAGTTTTTCTCACTCTTACCCTTCCGATTCTCTCCCCGTCCCGCTGAGGCGGGGGGGGGGGGGGAGTGAGTGAGCGGCTGCGTGGTATTTGGCTGCCTGCCAGGTTAAACCACGACAGGTTACCACCTCATGGAGACCATTAGCAATTATACCGCTTCTTCTGAGAGGGTTTTTATGGAGGAAATAGAGAATGGCACCCTCACTACCTTCCTCTATGATGTCGTCTCCTTCGTTAAAATAACTTATCAATACCTTGAACATCCCTGGGTAGCTAAGACACATCTGTTGGTACTCCTTGGGAATATTGTTTTGGTTTCATCCAAGGTTAGTAAGCAATTCAAGAATGTCATCCAGAGATCTGCCCCGAGGCTGGATAGTTATGAGTGGCAGGATGAGTGCGATAGCATGGGCAAATGCCTAGGACGGTGGGCACCCCCAGTGTTTTGGAACTTTACCCCTGAGCAAGTGCAGAACCCTGAAAAATTAGTAGAATATTTGGAAGAAGTATGCTGTCACCCTGGCCATTCTAGGGAGACGCAAATCACTGCAATGTGCTGGGGCCTGGCCCACGCCTACCGAGCCCTGTTTAACACACTCAGAACCCTCAAGGGGAAGAAGAGGTCTCTGCATCTGATGAGAAAGCAACAGGCGCTGTGGCTAACCCACCCCCCACGGCAGGGATGGCAGCTACTCCGCCCCCTGCAACTGAGAACCAACCCATGCCAGTATCGGTCGCCCCTATACAAAAAAGAAAATACACAAGGAAATCAGCTCGTTCAGTCAGGGATGAAAACGAACCAAGGCCATTATGAGAACAGGAGGAGGAAGAGGCAGAACCCATAAACGAGATGGTAACCACCCGATCCCTATGCCTGAGTAAGCTACGAGATACATAAAAAGATTTCAGTCGTCGTCCAGGCGAGCACATTGTCACCTGGCTGCTCCGATGCTGGGATAATGGGGCCAGAAGCCTGGAATTAGAGGGTAGGGAAGCCAAGCAGCTGGGATCCCTTTCTAGGGAAGGGGTCATTGACAAAGCAATTGGACAAGGGGCACAAGTCCTCAGCCTCTGGAGGCGACTCCTGTCAGGTGTGAAGGAAAGGTATCCCTTCAAGGAAGATGTTATGTGCCACCCGGGAAGTGGACCACCATGGAGAGAGGTATCCAGTACCTGAGGGAATTAGCCATGCTGGAGGTGATTTATGATGACCCGAACAATGAGCAGTTATCCAAAGATCCAGATGAAGTCAAATGCACCCGACCCACGTGGTGGAAGTTTGTACGTAGCGCACCATCGTTGTATGCCAACTCATTGGCAGTAATGACCTGGAAAGATGGAGAGGAACAAACAGTGGATGAACTGGCTGGCCAACTCTAGCAGTATGAAGAAAGTCTCTCTTCCTCCCTATGGGCCTGTGTCTCTGCTATGGAGAAACAGTCTTGGGAGGTCCAGCACTTCAAAGAGGATATGTCCTACTCCCCACCTGCACGGGCCAGTATCTCAGCCATTAGGAGCAAGCGTCCCTCTGCTCAAGAGAGGACACATCGTGGGTACACACCCCAGGGCACCCTCTGGTTTTACCTGCGTGACCACGGAGAGGACATGAGGAAGTGGGATGGAAAATCTACCCTGACCCTAGAGGCACGGGTACATGAGTTGCAAGAAAAAACAATCACAAAAGGGGGTTCTTCCAGGAAAAGTGCTGCTCCAGTCTCCAGTGAGCAGTTCCCCAGACAGATTAGAAGGGCTTATTCCACTTCCTTATAAAGGGACCTTAATAAAGGGACTTCTGATTCGTACTTACAAGAAGTGGATAGCGAATATGATGACCAGGACTAGAGGGGCCCTGCCTCCAGCCAGGTGGAGGAAAGGGACAACCGGGTTTACTGGACTGTGTGGATTCGATGGCCTGGCACATCAGATCCACAGAGGTATAAGGCTCTCGTAGAGAGCATCAGCGTACCCTGATGCCATCAAGCTATAAGGGGCAGGACCCATTTGTATTTCAGGAGTGACAGGGGGATCCCAAGAGTTAACTGTGTTGGAGGCCGAAGTAAGTCTAACCGGGAATGAGTGGCAGAAGCACCCCATTGTGACTGGCCCAGAGGCTCCGTGCATCCTTGGCATAGACTGCCTCAGGAGAGGGTATGTCAAGGACCCAAAAGGGTACCGGTGGGCTTTTGGTATAGCTGCCCTGGAGATGGAGGAAATTAAACAGCTGTTCACTTCACCTGGTCTCTCACAGGATCTTTCTCTTGTGGGTTGCTGAAGGTCAAAGAACAACAGGTGCAGATCGCCACCACAACAGTGCACCAGCAGCAATATTGCAACAACCGAGACTCCCTCATCCCCATCCATGAGCTGATTCGTCGACTAGAGAGCCAAGGAGTCATCAGCAAGACTCGCTCACCCTTTAACAGTCCCATATGGCCAGTGCAAAAGTCCAATCGAGAGTGGAGACTAACAGTGGCCTGAACGAAGTAACGCCGCCACTGAGTGCTGCCGTGCCGGACATGCTAGAACTTCAATACGAACTGGAGTCAAAGGCAGCCAAGTGGTACGCCACATTTGACATTGCTAATGCGTTCTTCTCAATCCCTTTGGCGGCAGAGTGCAGGCCGCAGTTTGCTTTCACTTGGAGGGGCGTCCAGTACACCTGGAACCAACTGCCCCAGGGGTGGAAACACAGCCCTACCATTTGCCATGGACTGATCCACACTGCACTGGAACAGGGTGAGGCTCCGGAACAGCTGCAATACATTGATGACATTGTCGTGTGGGGCAACACAGCAGAGGAAGTTTTTGAGAAAGGGGAGAGAATAGTCCAAATCCTTCTGAAGGCCGGCTTTGCCATAAAACAAAGTAAGGTCAAGGGACCTGCGCAGGAGATCCAGTTTTTAGGAATAAAAAGGCAAGATGGACGTCGTCAGATCCCAACGGATGTGATCAATAAAATAACAGTCGTGTCTCCACCAACTAGCAAAAAGGAAACGCAAGCTTTCTTAGGCGTTGTGGGCTTTTGGAGAATGCATATCCCAGATTACAATCAAATCGTAAGCCTTCTCTATCACGTGACCAGGAAGAAGAACGACTTCAGATGGGGCCCTGAGCAACGACAAGCCTTTCAACAAATTAAACAAGAGATAGGTCATGCAGTAGCCCTTGGGCCAGTTCGGGCAGGACAAGATGTAAAGAATGTGCTCTACATCACAGCCGGAGAGAACGGCCCTACCTGGAGCCTCTGGCAGAAAGCACCAGGGGAGACTCGAGGTCGACCCTTGGGGTTTTGGAGTCGGGGATACAGAGGATCCGAGGCCCGCTATACTCTAACTGCGAAAGAGATATTGACAGCATATGAAGGGGTCCGAGCTGCTTCGGAAATGTTTGGTCTTGAAGCACAGCTCCTCCTGGCACCCCGACTGCCGGTGCTGGGCTGGATGTTCAAAGGGAGGGTCCCCTCTACACATCATGCAACCGATGCTACGTGGAGTAAGTGGGTTGTGCTGATCACACAACGGGCCCGAACAGGAAACCCCAGTTCCCCAGGAATCTTGGAAGTGATCACGAACTGGCCAGAAGGCAAAGATTTCGCAATATCCCCAGAGGAGGAGGTGACATGTGCTGAAGAGGCCCCACTGTAACACAAACTACCAGAAAATGAGAAGCAATATGCCCTGTTCACTGATGGGTCCTGTCGCCTTGTGGGAAAGCATCGGAGGTGGAAGGCTGCTGTATGGAATCCTATACGCCAAGTTGCAGAAACTGCTGAAGGAGAAAGTGAATCGAGTCAGTTTGCAGAAGTAAAAGCCATCCAGCTGGCCTTGGACATTGCCGAACGAGAAAAGTGGCCTCATGGATGGTGTCAAATGCCCTTTGGGGGTGATTGCAGCAGTGGAAGCAGAACAACTGGCAACGCAGAGGTGAACCCATCTGGGCTTCCGCACTGTGGCAAGATATTGCTGCCCGGGTAGAGAATCTGGTTGTAAAAGTACGTCACATAGATGCTCACGTACCCAAGAGTCAGGCCACTGAAGAACATCAAAACAACCAGGAGGTGGACCAAGCTGCTAAGTTTGAAGTAGCTCAGGTGGATCCGGACTGCAACATAAGGGTGAACTGTTTATAGCTCAGTGGGCCCATGGCACCTCAGGCCATCAAGGAAGAGACACAACATATAGATGGGCTCATGGTCAGGGGTGGATTTGACCATGGACACTATTGCACATGCGCTGCAATCAAGCAAGCCAAGCGAGTAAAGCCTCTTTGGTATGGAGGACGATGGCTGAAATATAAATATGGGGAGTCTTGGTGGATTGATTATATCACACTCCCACAAACCCGACACAGCAAGCGCCATGTGCTCACCATGGTGGAAGCAACCATGGAATAGCTGGAAACATACCCTGTGCCCCATGCCACCGCCAGGAACACCATCCTGGGCCTTGAAAAGCAAGTCCTATGGCGACATGGCACCCCAGAAAGAATTGAGTCAGACAACGGGACTCATTTCCGAAACACCCGCACAGACACCTGGGCCAAAGAGCATGGCATTGAGTGGGTCTATCACATCCCCTACCATGTACTACCCTCCGGGAAAATTGAACGATACAACGGATTGCTAAAGACTAACCAGACAGCAACGGGTGGTGGGACGTTCAAGCATTGGGATACACATTTAGCAAAAGCCACCTGGTTAGTCAACACTAGGGGATCTGTCACTCAAGCTGGCTCTGCCCAATCAAAACCCTTACGTACTGTGGAGGGGGATAAAGTCCCTGTCGTGCATGTAAGACATATGCTGGGGAAGACAGTCTGGGTTACTCCTGCCGCTGGCAAGGGAAAACCCATTCGTGGGATTGCTTTTGCTCAAGGACCTAGGTGCACTTGGTGGGTAATGCGGGAGGATGGGGAAGTCCAGTGTGTACCTCAAGGGGATTTGATTTTGGGTGAAAATAGCCAATGAACTGGATTGTATGATGTTAATTACTATATAATACTCTATGTCATCACTTCTATGGTTGCTATATGCCATATTAACAGTATTACAGTAAGAATCACCCAGATTAAAGAAGAATGAACTCGGAAAACCGAACAAAGTGCAATGATGATAGAACCGGACGAGTGCAGTGATAATGGAACCACAACTGGCCTCAGCATGCAATAGTCCAACACCACACACCATCTCTCCTGCCCTGAAAGACTGTTATGGCAGATAACTTTGGAACCCAAAGTCATGGACTAAATGAACTCAACGGACATTTTAGAGGAATGGCCCATAGACTAAGGGAATGATATCTCTGTGTGTATATATCAGAAGACTGGAAGAAGTGGTGAGGATTAATTGGAATGTATTGGAAAATGTGAGCCGTGAGGATGACATAGATGGTATAGAATAAGGGGTGGATATTGTCCTGGTTCCGGCTGGGACAGAGTTAACTTTCTTCACAGTAGCTTGGGGAGTGTGCTGTGTTGTGGGTTTGGTATGAGAGGAGCACTGATGGCCCATTGAATCTTTTGTTGTTGCTGGGTGGTGCTTGCACCGGGGAGACTTTTGGTTTCACTTTTCGGCCTCCCATGCCCTGCCACGTGCAGGGGAAGCTGTGAGGGGGGGAGCACAGCCGGAGTGGTTGACCCAGCTGGCCAATGGGGTATTCTATACCATGTGATGACATGCTCAGTATAAAAACCAGGGGTGTGGGGAGGGCTCGCCCCCCATTCATGACACACAGTCGGCGAGCAGTTGCATTGTTCATTCCCTGCTTTGTGTATTCTGTTATTGTTGTTGTTCTCATTGTTATTATTACTGTTCTACTTCGTTTTATTTCAATTATTAAACTGTTTTTATCTCAACCTGGGAGTTTTCCTACTTGTGCAGTCCCAATTCTCTGCTCCATCCCACCGGAGGAGGGGGGTGAGCAAGCGGCTGCGTGGGGTTTATTTGCTGGCTGGCGTTAAACCACGACAGTTGGGTTCTTTGTTTTTGTGAGGTTGTGGGGTTTTTTCCCTTCTTCTCTTCCATACTATAAAAATTGGGGTTTTTGCTTTTCCAAAATATTCAAGTCTGGGTTTTTTTCAGTGCTTTTCCACAATATAAAGTTTGGTGATTTTAGGTTTTATGCATGAAAATGGTTGTTGTTTGGGTTTTTTTTCTTTCTGGCTGCACAAATCCAGGTGGATTTGGCTTTCCCAGGAGCCGCAAATTCTCCCCCACCCGCTCCACCCTTGCAGACCAGAAGGTGGAAGGGGCAGCTTTTGAAAGTGCTTTTACATATTCAATAGATATTAGAGGGGGGGGTGAGTTTTTAAATCCTTTCTATAAACAGGGTTTCTTTGCATTTTAAACTTTATATAGCATAGGCATTTACACATACGTATCTGTTAACACATAAACATGTATTTAGGGAATATATTTATGGTTTTTGTATATTATCTATTTACACTTATGTATAATATCTGTTTAGACTCATATATTATGACTATGTCTATTTACACTTATTCTATAGAATGTCTACATGCGCTTGAATGTGTACACACGCTTGAATGTCTTGAATATCTACACTTACATAGAACACCTATTTAACTATCTTTAGACTTACATATTTTGACACTTTAATAACTTTTTAGACTTTATTTAGACTTAGATATCTACTTACAATTATATCTATTTAGACTTAGGTACTATTTACACTTATATATAATCTCGATTTAGTTTACATATAATATCTACTTAGACTTACTATGTAACATACACTAAATGTAGCTAGCTCTATCTATTCACTTTTTTCTATTTTGTATTCCTTCACATATAATTTCTTTTGCATTTTAGTGTCCTTTTTTTTTTAATTTATATGAGTTATTTTTGTACTTTAAAACACTATATATATCTCTACTTAGAATTTTTTAAATTCTAAAATCCTTTATTTAATAGAGTAGATATAGGCTTTTATTTTTAAATCCTTTCATATACAAAAATGAATATTTTTTAAATATATATAAAAATGAGATATTTTTCTCAATTTCAATGCCTCACACCATATTTACAGTTTTTAATATTTTTTTAATTCCCCCCCTGAATTTTCAGGCATTTTTGGGCTATGACCCCCCCTTTTTGGGGGGGATCCTCGTGACCCCCTCATCCCCCACTCACCTGCTCATCCGCTGCACCATCACCCCCCCCCCAGTGAGATTGGGGTGCTGCAAATGACATCATCACCCCCCCAGCCCTCCCCCTTTTTATTCACCCCACAAAAAGGCAAAAACTGAGGCAAATGGCCCTGACCAGCAGCTCGTTACTTTAATAATGCCATTTACATATGTATATGCCTCCCCAATAAAAGGGGAGCTCCACTAGAAAAATAAAGGGAGGTGGCCCCCCCAAATGGTTGCAGCCCCCCCAGCCCCTGTCCCATAGGCTGGCGGCTGCCCCATGGCATATGGGGAGTGTGCCAGAGGATGGTGCCACGTCTCTCGCTCAGGCTCTGCTCCGCCATGTTCCCCCTCTGTTCCCCCGCTGGGATGGGCTCCCCAGGGCCACAAACGTCCCCAGTCCCTGTTGGCCCCAGACTCCCCCCACCAGACAGCCCTCGCTGCCGCGCCTGCGGGGCACCCACTGGAGACTGAGCCAGAAGCCTCCAGACACAGGGCTGGCCCCTTACCATCAGCATGCTTAACGACCGGCAGGCAAACCTGAGCTGGGGGTATCTATTGAGCATCACGAGATGGTTACAACGAGACATCTGAAAAACAAAAATCCCAAATTACATTTCAGCATATCAAAAAAATAGCATTGAAGGAAGTAGAGGAATTCAGTCAGAATAAGGGATAGGATAGTAGTTGAGCTAAAGGAGGATTCTAGGTAAACAGGTCAGCTCTAAATACAACACATGCTTTAAAAGCTAGAGTGATTTGAACACTTAAAATCAGTATTAAGACTAATTGATATGATTTTGAACACATACTTAGCATAAAAGTAAACACTTGCTGGTGTTAGAAAATGTCTTGTCCCTTCCTTACAGCACTGCTGCAGGGAGATAACCCCGTGAGGCTGCAGGACAAGGTTGTACCGTAATCAGAATCTACGCTTACAGATCCACCACAACAGCTACAGCCCTTGCACTGCTGCTGCACATCTTGCTTGCTTGGTCAATAAATCTGAAAGTGAAGTGTAAAACTTTAAAGAGTAAAATGAAAAATAAAGAACAAATCTCAGTAATTCACTTTAAACTAAAAAGGCGTGCTTATGTTCATATACATCCAATAAAAATACTTACACCACAAAAGCATTTGATTTGCATAGCTGTGAATTGATACCATTAAATGATCTAACTCCAAAATACACAGTTATAATTTGACTAGGGTTTTTTTTTTGTGTGTTACATAAGTAGGAGGGACATCTGGCCAGCTGAACTGAGAGTGATGCTACTGAACTGCCAGGAAAATGTGCCATTGAAAGCGAGACAGAAAAAGTACTTCAAAGCACTCTGTCAAAATATTGGGAAAAAAAACCCGTAACATTCAGTTGCCTCTCTTTTTAAACATTTAGAACAAATACTTAACTGCTTAAATACACCTAACGATTTGTATGCTACAGCTATTTGGCAGTTACACTTTAAACAAAGCAAGTCAGTTTGTAAATTATACAATTTTAACTTTTCAAAGTTTCAGTTGTGATAGAAAAATCAGTTAGATAAGAGATCCCCCATATAGTTTTACTTTTGAGGAGAGAAAAAAAAAAATCCCCAGTGCTGCCATAAGGCTACCAAAAAGGACTGGCAGATTTGCTAACGCTTTTGGCTGTACTGAAACATACAGAGAAACACGTTTTTATGATATCTCTACTGTTACAACTGAGAACCCAAAGACCAGCCATGCCATCAACTTTTGGAAGACGTACTGTGCTTGGGTCTTTGGAAGGAAGGAAATGGACGACTTTTTTTTTTTTTTATTAAGAGAGTGAAAAGTCTTGTTTCTGATGACTGCTACTGCGAAGTACATCATCTCTGAAGATCCACTCTGATGGGACGTTCATAAAACGCAACTTCTTTGAGAAAGATTTCCATTCTGGAAAATCTCTTTCCAACTGAAGTCAAAAATTACACACTGTAGGTTAAAGAAAAAGGACATTATTGAACTCACCAAAACCACATTAGGACTCACTAGTTACAAGGCTGCTAATGGTTCTTGGGAAAGCCTGGAAAACATGTAGAAGCGACAACTATGTGTCCTGTTTTGTCCATGTCTCTTCTTTGACCTTGATTGCTTTTAGTACAGATGCTAGTATCTCAGTGAGGTTTTTGAGTACTACTGTAAGATATTTGAAAAACTTACTGACTGAAAAAGCATAAAGCTTTTATCATGAAAACAAAGTCTGTTTCTTCTGAACATGTGAACTCTTACAAACAGTTTCCTCTTTTAGTACAAAATTATTTTCACAGTATCATTTAATAGTAAGTGCACAGAAACAGAAGATTATGTCTTCAGGAAGAGAAAATAAACAGAGGGAAGTAAGCATAACATACTCCACAACAGACCTTTTGTTATTTTTAGTATTTGTGTGTCCTGGTTCCAGCTGGGACAGGGTTAACTTTCTTCCCAGTAGCTTGGGGGGGGTGTGCTGTGTTTTGGGTTCGGTGTGAAAGGAGCGTTGATGGCCCATTGATGCTTTGGCTGTTGCTGGGTGATGCTTGCACCGGGAGGGGGGAGCACAGCCAGGGTGGTGGACCGAGCTGGCCAGTGGGGTATTCTATACCATGTGACATCATGCTCAGTATAAAAACCAGGTGTGTGGGGGGGCTCGCCCCAGTTCGTGACACGCGGTCAGCGGTCGGTGAGCGGTTGTGTTGTGCATTGCCTGCTTTGTGTATTCTGTTATTGTTGTTGTTCTCATTGTTATTATTACTGTTCTGCTTAGTTTTATTTCAATTATTAAACTGTTTTTATCTCAACCCGGGAGCTTTCCTACTTGTGCCCTCCCGATTCTCTCCCCTATCCCACCGGGGGGGTGTGATCGAGCGGCTGCGTGGCGTTTATTTTTGCTGGCTGGGGTTAAACCACGACAGTCCTTTTTGGCGCCCAACGTGGGGCACGAAGGGTTGAGATAACGACAGATTATTTAGAGCATATTAAGGAATTTATATCTGGTAACATATTAATTTGTTCTGCACCTTGCTCTTGTTTTTACTGTACCTGTTAAAAATTGGAGTTGGGTTTTGTAGTCTGTTGTGCTCTGCAGTGATTAATGATGTTTTGCCTGGGAGATTTGTTACTAAAACGCTGGCATTGGGGGTTATTTGGTATTTGGGATTCGTAATGAAGCCGTTTCTGCATTTCGGGTACCACCTCATGGAGACCATTAGCAATTATACCTTTTCCTCCGAGAGATTTTTTATGGAGGAAATAGAGAATGGCACCCTCGCTACCTTCATCTCCTTTGTTAAAATAACTTGCCAGTTCCTTGAACATCCCTGGGTAGTTAAGATACATCTATTGGTACTCCTTGGGAATATTGTTGCGGTTTTATCCAAGGTTAGTAAGCAATTTAAGAATGTCATCCAGAGATCTGCCCCAAGGCTGGATAGTTATGAGTGGCAGGGCGAGTGGGATAGCATGGGCAAATGCCTAGGGCGATGGGCACCCCCAGTGTTCTGGAACTTTACCCCTGAACAAGTGCAGAACCCTGAAAAATTAGTAGAATATTTGGAAGAAGTATGCTGTCACCCTGGCCATTCTAGGGAGACGCAAATCACTGCAATGTGCTGGGGCCTGGCCCACGCCTACCGAGCCCTGTTTAATACCACTCAGAACCCCCAAGGGGAGGGAAACGTCTCTGCAGCTGATGAAAAAGCAACAGGCCCTGTGGCTACCCCACCCCCCACGGCAAGCACAGCGGCTCCCTCGCCCCCCACGGCAGGCACGGCAGCTACTCCGCCCCCTGCGACAGAGAACCAACCCATGCCGGTATCAGTTGCCCCTATACAAAAAACAAAATGCACAAGAAAATCAGCTCGTCTAGTAAGGGATGAAGATGAACCAGGGCCATCACAAGAACAGGAGGAGGAAGAGGCAGAACCCATAAACGAGATGGTAACCACCCGATCCCTATGCCTGAGTAAGCTACGAGATGCATAAAAAGATTTCAGTCATCGTCCAGGCGAGCACATTGTCACCTGGCTGCTCCGATGCTGGGATAACGGGGCCAGTAGCCTGGAATTAGAGGGTAGGGAAGCCAAGCAGCTGGGATCCCTTTCTAGGGAAGGGGGCATTGACAAAGCAATTGGACAAGGGGCACAAGTCCTCAGCCTCTGGAGGCGACTCCTGTCAGGTGTGAAGGAAAGGTATCCCTTCAAGGAAGATGTTATATGCCACCCAGGCAAGTGGACCACCATGGAGAGAGGTATCCAGTACCTGAGAGAATTAGCTGTGCTGGAAGTGATTTATGATGACCTGAACAACGAGCAGTTATCCAAAGACCCAGATGAAGTCAAATGCACCCGACCTATGTGGCTGAAGTTTGTACGGAGCGCACCAGCGTCACATGCAAACTCATTGGCAGTAATGACCTGGAGAGATGGAGAGGAACAAACAGTGGATGAACTGGCTGACCAACTCCGACAATATGAAGAAAGTCTCTCCTCCTCCCTACAGGCCTGCGTCTCTGCTGTGGAGAAACTGTCTCAGGAGGTCCAGCAACTCAAAGAGGATATGTCCTGCTCCCCACCTGCACGGGCCAGTATCTCAGCCATTAGGAGCAAGCGTCCCTCTGCTCAAGAGAGGAGACATCGTGGGTATACACCCCGGGGCACCCTGTGGTTTTACCTGCGTGACCACGGAGAGGACATGAGGAAGTGGGATGGAAAACCTACCTCAGTCCTACAGGCACGGGTACGTGAGTTGCAAGGGAAAACAACCACAAAAGGGGGTTCTTCCAGGAAAACTGCTGCTCCAGTCTCCAGTGAGTTCCCCAGACAGAGTAGAAGGGCTGATTCCACTTCCGACCTTAACAAAGGGACTTCTGACTCATACTTACAAGAAGTGGATAGCGAATATGATGACCAGGACTAGAGGGGCCCTGCCTCCAGCCAGGTGGAGGAAAGGGACAACCGGGTTTACTGGACTGTGTGGATTCGATGGCCTGGCACATCAGATCCACAGAGGTATAAGGCTCTCGTAGAGAGCATCAGCGTACCCTGATGCCATCAAGCTATAAGGGGCAGGACCCATTTGTATTTCAGGAGTGACAGGGGGATCCCAAGAGTTAACTGTGTTGGAGGCCGAAGTAAGTCTAACCGGGAATGAGTGGCAGAAGCACCCCATTGTGACTGGCCCAGAGGCTCCATGCATCCTTGGCATAGACTACCTCAGGAGAGGGTATGTCAAGGACCCAAAAGGGTATCGGTGGGCTTTTGGTATAGCTGCCCTGGAGACGGAGGAAATTAAACAGCTGTCTACCTTGCCCGGTCTCTCAGAGGATCCTTCTGTTGTGGGGTTGTTGAAGGTCCAAGAACAACAGGTACCAATTGCTACCACAACAGTGCACCGGCGGCAATACCGCACCAACCGAGACTCCCTCATCCCCATCCATGAGCTGATTCGTCGACTAGAGAGCCAAGGAGTGATCAGTAAGACTCGCTCACCGTTCAACGGTCCCATATGGCCAGTGCGAAAGTCCAATGGAGAGTGGAGGCTAACAGTAGACTATCGTGGCCTGAACGAAGTAACGCCGCCACTGAGTGCTGCCGTGCCGGACATGCTAGAACTTCAATAGGAACTGGAGTCAAAGGCAGCAAAGTGGTACGCCACCATTGATATCGCTAATGCGTTCTTCTCAATCCCTTTGGCAGCAGAGTGCAGGCCACAGTTTGCTTTCACTTGGAGGGGCGTCCAGTACACCTGGAACCGACTGCCCCAGGAGTGGAAACACAGCCCTACCATTTGCCATGGACTGATCCACACTGCACTGGAACAGGGTGAGGCTCCGGAACAGCTGCAATATGACATTGTCGTGTGGGGCAACACAGCAGAGGAAGTTTTTGAGAAAGGGGAGAGAATAGTCCAAATCCTTCTGAAGGCCGGCTTTGCAATAAAATGAAGTAAGGTCAAGGGACCTGCGCAGGAGATCCAGTTTTTAGGAATAAAATGGCAAGATGGATGTCGTCAGATCCCAACGGATGTGATCAATAAAATAACAGCCATGTCTCCACCAACTAACAAAAAGGAAACGCAAGCTTTCTTAGGCATTGTGGGCTTTTGGAGAATGCATATTCCAAATTACAGTCAGATCGTAAGCCCTCTCTATCACGTGACCAGGAAGAAGAACGACTTCAGATGGGGCCCTGAGCAACGACAAGCATTTGAGCAAATTAAACAGGAGATAGTTCAGGCAGTAGCCCTTGGGCCAGTCCGGGCAGGACAAGATGTGAAGAATGTGCTCTACACCGCAGCCGGGGAGAATGGCCCCACCTGGAGCCTCTGGCAGAAAGCACCAGGGGAGACTCGAGGTCGACCCTTAGGATTCTGGAGTCGGGGATACAGAGGATCCGAGGCCCGCTACACTCCAACTGAGAAGGAGATATTGGCAGCATATGAAGGGGTTCAAGCTGTTTCGGAAGTGTTTGGTACTGAAGCACAGCTCCTCCTGGCACCCCGACTGCCGGTGCTGGGCTGGATGTTCAAAGGGAGCGTACCCTCTACACATCATGCAACCGATGCTACGTGGAGTAAGTGGGTCGCGCTGATCACACAACGGGCCCGAATAGGAAACCCCAGGCGCCCAAGAATCTTGGAGGTGGTCACAAACTGGCCAGAAGGCAAAGATTTTGGAATATCCCTAGAGGAGGAGGTGACGCGTGCTGAAGAGGCCTCACCATATAACAAACTACCAGAAAACGAGAAGCAATATGCCCTGTTCACTGATGGGTCCTGTCGCCTTGTGGGAAAGCATCAGAGATGGAAGGCTGCGGTATGGAGTCCTATACGTCAAGTTGCAGAAACTGCTGAAGGAGAAGGTGAATCGAGTCAGTTTGCAGAGGTGAAAGCCATCCAGCTGGCCTTGGGCATTGCCGAACGAGAAAAATGGCCAGTACTTTATCTCTATACTGACTCATGGATGGTGGCAAATGCCCTGTGGGGGTGGTTGCAGCAGTGGAAGCAGAACAACTGGCAGCACAGAGATACACCCATCTGGGCTGTCGCACTGTTGCAAGATATCGCTGCCCGTGTGACATGCTGTCAGCAATCGGTGAGTTGCATTGTGCATTGCCTGCTTTGTATATTCTGTTATTGTTGTTGTTCTCATTGTTATTATTACTGTTCTACTTCGTTTTATTTCAATTATTAAATTGTTTTTATCTCAACCTGGGAGTTTTCCTACTTGTGCAGTCCCGATTCTCTCCCCCATCCCACCGGAGGAGGGCGGTGAGCAAGCAGCTGCGTGGGGTTTAGTTGCTGACTGGGATAAACCATGACACATGCCCAGCACAAACAGGGCCAGGCACCCAGCACCAGGACATTCCCTGCACTCAGTCATGCCTAGTACCCAGCAGTACCAGGGCCCAGCAGCCCCAGTACCTAGCACCCAGTACCCCCAACAACTAACACCCACCACCCGGACATGCTCAGCACACAGCACCCCCACCGCCCGACTCCACCAGTGCCCAGTACCCAGCACCAAGACACGCCCAGCATGCAAACATGCCCAGCGCCCAACACACCAGTGCCCAGGACACAGCAAACCAGCATCCAATCTCCCCAGCGATTAGGACATAGCACCCGGACATACCCAGCACCTGCAGCACTCAGCACCCAGCACCAATAGTGCCTTGCACCCAGAACACCAAACACCCACCATCCAGCACCCCCACAGGTCTTACACCAGCACCCCCAGCGCCCAGAAACCAGCATACCCAACACCCAGCAGCCAGCACCCCCAGTACCCAGCACCCCTCACCCAGACATTCCCCGTACTCGGACATACACAGCACCCAGCACTTAGAACGCTAGCACACTGCACCTATCATACCCTCCGCCCAGCACCAAGAAACCTCAGGGCCCAGCACTCCCAGGGCCCAGCATCCCCATGGCCCAGCTCTAACTCCCGGACATACACAGAACCCAGCACAGACACCACCAACACACAGCACCTGGACATACCCAGTACCCAGCATCCCAAGCACCCAGCCACCTCACTGCCCACCACCCAGAATGCAAGTGCCAAGCACACAGCATTCGGACATGCCCAGCACCTGGACATGCCCAGCACCCACCAGCAAGACGTACCCTGGACCTGCTTATGCATAGTAGCCAGCACTCCCAGGGCCCAGCAACCAGCGCCCAGCACCCAGACATGCCCAGGGCCCAGCACACACTACCCAACACCCAGCACGCAGACATACTCACCACAACCAGGACCCAGCACAGAGCACAAGCACATGCCAAGAATCTACTCCCCTAGAGCATAGCACCCAGCAACTCCAGCGCATGCACCCACCCCGGGATATGCCCAAAACACAGCACAAAGTACCTCCAGCACCCAGCAGCAAGACATACCCTGCACTCAATTATGCATAATATCCAGCAATACCAGGACCCAGAGCCCCCAATCCCCAACACCCACTACCGGGACATACCTAGAACACACCACCCCCACTGCCAGTGCCCAGTACCCAGACATGCCCAGCATGCAAACATGCCCAGCGCCCAACACACCAGTGCCCAGAACCCAGCAAACAGCACCCAACATCCCCAGGGATCAGCACATAGCATCCAGACATGCCCAGCACCCAGCATCCGCAAAGCCCTGCACCCAGCACACCAAACACCCACCATCCAGCACCACCACAGGTCTCACACCCAGCACCCAGAAACCAGCATACCCACCGCCCATCACCCAGCACCCCCAGTGCCCATCACCCAGCACCCCTACGCAGACATGCCCCGCACCTGGACATACACAGCACCCAGCACCTGCAGGACCCAGCACTCAGAATGCCAGCGCACTGCACCTATCACACCCTCCGCCCAGCACCCGGTCATGACCAGCAACTGGAAATGCCCACAGCCAGCACCCCTAGCTCCCAGCACCCGCAGGGCCCAGCACCCCCCACGGCCCAGCACTAACTCCCGGACATGCACAGAACCCAGCACAGCCACTGCCAACGCACAACACCTCAACATGGCCAGCACTCAGCAGCCCCAGTGCCCAGCAAACCTAGTTCCCCGCACCCAGCACCCCCAGTGACCAGTAGTACCCAGCACCCTCACTGCCCACCACCCAGAACCCCAAGTGGCGAGCACACAGCATCCGGAAATGCCCAGTACATGGACATGCCCAAAACCCAGAAGACCCAGCACCAGGTCATGGCCATTTCTTAGCTAGGCTCTGATGACGCTAAGGCATAGAATTTCATTTAGCTGGGAGGGGGCCGGTGTTGGTGGGGCTGCGATGGGGAGATGAGGGCCAGCATCAGCCTTCGCTCCTGGCTCTTTGTGAATTGGAGCCCCATGTGTTGCTTGGCCGTTTCGGCGCTGGGCCCTGATAGTGTTAAGGTGGGAGATTTAGGTGGGAGAACAAAGTGAGGGGGCAGGTGTTGGTGGGGCTGAGAAGGGGCTGTCAAGGGAAGATAAGGGCCAGCATCAGTCTTTGGTCCTGGCTGCTTCTTCGTGGGAGCGCCTTGTGGTGGATGGCGATTTTGTAGCTGGGCTCTCATGACCGTAATGCATAAGTTGATCTTTAGTTGGGAAAACAAAGGGAGGGGGCCGGTGTTGGTGGGTCTGAGAGGGGGCTGCTGAGGGAAGGTGAAGGTCAGCATCAGCCTTCGGTCCTGTCAGCTTCTGCGTTGGAGCGCCCTGTGGTGGATTGCCGTTTCAGAGCTGCGCTCTGATGACGGTAAGGCATAGGTTGGTGTTTAGGTGGGAGAACAAAGTGAGGGGGCTGGTGTTGGTGGGTCTGAGAATGGGCTGCCAAGGGAAGATGAGGGCCAGCATCAGTCTTTGGTCCTGGCTGCTTCTTCGTGGGAGCGCCTTGTGGTGGATGGCCATTTTGTAGCTGGGCTCTCATGACCGTAATGCATAAGTTGATCTTTAGTTGGGAAAACAAAGGGAGGGGGCCGGTGTTGGTGGGTCTGAGAAGGGCCTGCCGAGGGAAAGTGAGGGTCAGCATCAGCCTTTGGTCCTGGCTACTTCCATGTGAAAGATCTCTGTAGTGGGTGGCCGTTTCAGTGCTGGGCTCTGATGACGGTAGGGCATAGGTTGATCTTTAGGTGCAAGAACAAAGGGAGGAGTACGGTGTTGGTGGGGGCAGAGAAGGGGCTGCCAAGGGAAGGTGAGGGCCAGCATTGGCCTTCGGTCCTGTCTGCTTCTGCGCTGGAGCCCGACGTGTTGGATGGCCACTTTGGAGCTGGGCTTTGATGATGGTAAGGCATAGATTGATGTTTAGGTTGGGGATGAGAAGGGGCTGCCTAGGGAAGGTGAGGGCTAGCATCTGCCTTCACTCCTGGCTAGTTCTGCGTTGGAGCCCCATGTGGTGTGTGGCCCCTCAGAGCTGGGCTCTGATGACGGTAAGGCATAGGTTGATTTTTAGGATGGAGAATAAAAGGGACAGAGCCTCTATTGGTGGGCAGAGAAGGGGCTGCCAAGGGAAGGTGAGGGCCAGCATCAGCCTTTGGTCCTGGCTGTTTCTGCATGTGGTGTGTTGCCATTTTGGAGCTGGGTTTTTATGAAGGTAAGGCATAGGTTGATGTTTAGGTGGGAGAACAAAGTGAGGGGGCCGGTGTTGGTGGGTCTGAGAAGGGCCTGCCGAGAAAAGGTGAGGATCAGCATCAGCCTTCGGTCCTGTCAGCTTCTGCGTTGGAGCGCCTTGTGGTGGATTGCCGTTTCAGAGCTGCGCTCTGATGATGGTAAGGCATAAGTTGATGTTTAGGTGGAAGAAGAAAGGGAGGTGTCTGTTGTTGGTGGGGCTGAAAAGGGCCTGGGCCAATATGCCTCACGCAGACATGCCCCACACCTGGACATAAACAGTACCCAGCACCCCCAGGGCCCAGTACTAACTCCTGGACATGTGCAGAACCCAGCACACTCACCGCCAACACACAGCACCTGGACATGCCCAACACCCAGCAGCCCCAGTGCCCAGCACCCTCATTGCCCACCACCCAGACCCCCAAGTGCCGAGCACACAGCATCCGGACATGCCCATCACCTGGACATGCCCAGCACCCACAGTACCCAGCACCAGGTCATACCAAGCACCTGGACATGCCCAGCACCCAACACCCCAGTGTCCAGCACCCAATACCCCCAGCACCCCGTAGTCACAGCGCGGAGCATCCAGCAGCAAGACATATCGTGGACTCGGTTATGTGTATCACCCAGCACCCAGACATGCCCAGGGCCCAGCACACACAACCCACACTGCCCAACACCCAGCACCCACACATACCCACCACAACCAGGGCCCAGCACACAGCACACGCACATGACAAGAATCCAGCATCCCCGGAGCACAGCACCCAGCAACCCCCAGCACACGCACCCACCAGCGGATATACCCAACAGCCAGCACCAGATATGCCCAACACCCAGCACCAAGACATATCCTGCACTCAGTCATGGGAGTACCCAGCAATACCAGGGCCCAGCACCCCAGTACTTAGCAGCCAGTACCCGCACGGGCCAGTACCCAGCAACCCCAGCACACAGCCATGCCAGGCACCTGGACATGCCCAGCACTCAGCAACCCCAGTGCACAGAACCCAGCACCCGCAGCGCCCAGAAACCAACAGCCCCAGTGCCCAGCACCCACTGCCCACAACCAAAACACAGACATGCCCAGCAACCAGCATCCCCACTGCCCAAAACACACCACCCGGACCCGGACATGCGCAGCACCAGCACCCCCAGGGGCCACGAGCTCAGCGCCAAGCACCCAGCACCGCCATTGCCCAGCACCCAGACATGCCCAGCAGCCAGCACCCGCACCACCCACCACTGCCAGTGCCCAGTAGCCAGCACCCGAACATGCCTAGCACCTAGACATGCCCAGCAGGCAGCTTCCCTGCTGCCCACCACCCAACATTCATCACCCAGTCATGCCCAGGGCCACACAGCATCCAGCACAGCACCCAGCAACCTCAGCACAAGCACCCACCACCGCATATGCCCAGCATCCTGCACCTCCAAGACATACCCTGTACTCAGTTATGCATAGTACCCACCAATACAGGGCCCAGCGCTTCCAGAACCTAGCATCCAGCACACCCACTGCCCAACACCCACCACCCGCACATGCCCAGTACCCGCAGCGCTCAGCACCCAGCACACCGAACAACCATCATCCAGCACCCCCACAGGTCTCACACCCAGCACCCAGAAACCAGCATACCCAACACCCAGCATCCAGCAGCCCCAGTGCCCAGCACTCAGAACGCCAGCACACTGCATCCATCATACACTCTACCCAGCACCAAGAAACCCCAGTGCCCTGCACCCAGCAGTCCCAGGGCCCAGCAACCCCCACAGCCTAGCACTAACTCCTGGACATGCGCAGAACTCAGCACACTCACCACCAACACACAGCACCTGGACATGCCTAGCACCCAGCGTCCAGCACCCTCACCGCCCACCACCCAGAACACCAACTACCGAGCACACAGCATCAGGACATGCCCAGCGCCTGGACACGCCCAGCACCCAGAAGACCCAGCACTCAGTCATGACCAGTAAATGGAAATGCCCACAGCAAGCACCCCTAGCTCCCAGCAGCCCCAGTGCCCAGCACCCGGTCATGCCAAAGACACGGACATGCCCAGCACCCAACACCCAGTAGCCCTAGCATCCAGCAGCAAGATATACCCTGCACCCGCTTATGCATAGTAGCCAGCACTCCCAGGGCCCAGCAACCAGCACCCCCAGTACCTAGCCCCCAGCACCCACACCGGCCAGCATCCAGCAACCCCAGTGCCCAGCACCCAGCAACCTCAGGACCCAGCACTCAGCCACGCCCAGCACTTGGAAATGTCCAGCACCCATGCACCCCCAGGGCCCATCAACAAACACCCGGACATGCCCAGCACCCCCACAACCCACCACTGCCACTGCCCGGTACCCAGCACCCGGACATGCCCAAGACCCGGCACACAGCAAGCACACTTCCCAAAACCCAGCAACCAGACATACCCACCACAATCAGGGTCCAGCATACGGACCTCTAGAGAACACACTGCACTCAAGAACTATCACACACTACCAACACCGTGCATCTCCCACAAAACGGACACGACAAGCCAGCACCCCCAGTCCCCAGCACACCCAACAGTGAGCAACAGGACTTGCCCTGGCGCAATGGGTAGAGAGGGGTGCTGGATGTTGAGCATGCGCTGGAGGTGGCTGTGTGCTGAGCAGATGAGAAGGGGAAGTCAAAGGACAGTGAGAGCCACCAACAGCTTTCAGGTTTTGATACCTCTGCATGAGATTTCAAAGTACTGGTTGTGCGGCAAGAAAATGGTTTCTGTGAGCGTGACACCTATGAGGTAAAGGAAGCATAGAGGAACTCTGCTGTAGGGCTCTGAAGGCATCAAAACAGGAAAGTGAGAGCCGCTAAAATCTTTCAGTCCTGGCTAATTGTGTGATGGGAGATCGCCGGGGTGCTTGACTGCTTTGGAGTTGGGCTCTGGCAAGCCTGATGCCAGGGTTCTACAGAAAGAGCAGAGCCCCGGTGGTGGCGTGGCCCTGTAACAGCTGCCACGGAAGGTAAGTGCAACCAACAGCTTTCAATACTTGTTCCTGCTGAGTTGGAGCGCCATCTGGTGGGTGTCCATTTCGGAGCTGAGCTCTGATGACAGTAAGGCATAGGTTGATGTTTAGGTGGAAGAAGAAAGTAATGGGGTCCTGTGTTGGTGGGTCTGAGAAGGGGCTGTCAAGAGAAAATGGGGCGAGGATCAGCCTTTGGTCCTGGACACTTCCCTTGGCAGCCGCTACTCAGCCCCACCAACACTGGCCCCCTCCTTTTCTTCTCCCACCTAAACATCAAACTGTGCCTTAGCATCATCAGAGCCGAGCTCCTAAATGGCCACCCACCACATGGAGCTCCAACACAGAAGCAGCCAAGAACGAAGGCTGATGCTGGCCCTCACCTTCCCTTGGCAGACCCTTCTCAACCCCGTCACTTTTGTCTCCCACTTAAACGTCATTCTGTCCCTTAGCATCATCAGAGCCCAGCTCCGAAACAGCCACAAACCACATCAGGCACAGAAGTAGCCAGAACTGAAGGCTGATGCTGGCCCTCCCTTCCCATGGCAGCCCCTTCCCAGCCCCACCAACACCAGCCCCCTCTCTTTGTTCTGCCACTTAAACATCAACCTATGCTTTACCGCCATCAGAGCCCAGCTCCGAAACGGCCACCCACCACATGGGGCTCCAATACAGAAGTAGCCAGGACTGAAGGCTGATGCTGGCCCTCATCTTCCCATCGCAGCCCCACCAACACTGGCCCCCTCCCTTTGTTCTGCCACTTACACACTAACCTACTAAGCCTTAGTATCATCAGACCCCAGCTTCGAAGGGGCCACAAACTACATGGAGCTCCAACAGAGAAGTAGCCGGGACTGAAGGCTGATGCTGGCCTTCATCTTCCCTGGCAGCCCCTTCTCAGCCCCACAAACACCGGGCCCCTCCCAGCAAATGTTATTCTATGCCTTAGCATCATCACAGCCCTCGTCCAAAATGGCCAGCCACCACGTGAGGCTCCAGTGCAGAGGTAGCCAGGACCGAAGGCTGATGCTGGCCCTCATGTCCCCATCAAAGCGCCACCAACACCAGACCCCTCCTTTGTTCTCCTACCTGAACATCATCTTATGCCTTAGCCTCATCAGGGCCCAGCTCTGAAACGGCCACCCATCACATGGAGCTTCCACATGGAATTAGCCGGGACCAAAGGCTGATGCTGGCCCTCACCTCCCCAGCACACCCCCTTCCCAGCCCCACCAACACCAGCCCCCTCACTTCCTTCTCCCACATGAACATGTGGCCTATGCCTTAGCGTCATCAGAGCCCAGCTCCAAAATGGCCACACACCACATGGGGCTTCCACACGGAAGTAGCCAGGACTGAAGGCTGATGCTCACCCTCACCTTCCCTTGGCATCCCCTTCTCAGCTCCCTTGCTTTCTTCTCCCACTTAAACGTCATTCTCTGCCTCAGTATCATCAGAGCCCAGCTCCGAAACAGCCACCCACCACATGGGGCTGCAATACCGAACTAACCAGGACAGAAGGGTGATGCTGGACATAATCTTCTCATCGCAGCCCCACCAACACTGGCCCCCCTCCCTTTGTTCTGCCACTTACACATAAACGCCTTAGCATCATGAGAGCCCAGATCCAAACGGCCAAAAAACACAGGGGACTCCAACAGAGAAGTAGCCGGGACTGAAGGCTGGTGCTGGCCCTCATCTCCCCATCGAAACACCAACACCGGCCCCCTCCTTTGTTCTCCAAATCTTATGCCTTAGCCTCATCAGGGCCCAGCTCCAAAGCGGCAATAAACCATATGGGGCTCAGGCACAGAAGCAGCCAGGACCAAAAGCTGATGCTGGCCCTCTCTTCCCTTGGCAGCCCCTTCCCAGCCCCACCAACACCAGCCCCCTCTCTTTATTCTGCCACTTAAACATCAACCTATGCTTTACCGCCATCAGAGCCCAGCTCCGAAACTGCCACCCACCACATGGGGCTCCAATACAGAAGTAGCCAGGACTGAAGGCTGATGCTGGCCCTCATCTTCCCAGCGCACCCCCTTCTCAGCCTTACCAGCAACGGCCCCCACCCAGACATGCCAAGCACTCAAACATACCCAGCACTCCAGACACCAGAACGCAGCAAACCAGCCCCCAACATCCCAAGTGACCAGGACATAGCACCCGGACATGCCCAGCACCCAGACATGCCCAGCTCCCAGCACCCCTAGGACCCAGCACTCAGAATGCCAGCGTACTGCACTGTCCTGCTTCCGGCTGGGACAGAGTTAACTCTCTTCCCAGTAGCTTGGGGGCTGTGCTGTCTTTTGGGTTTGGTATGAGAGGAGTGTTGATGGCCCATTGATGCTTTGGTTGTTGCTGGGCGGTGCTTGCTCCGGGAAGACTTTTTTTTCTCTTTTCAGCCTCCCATGCCCTGCCACGTGCAGGGGAAGCTCTGGGTGGGGGGGTGAGCACAGCCGGGAAGGTTGACCCAGCCGGCCAATGGGGTATTCTATACCATGTGACATCATGTTCAGTATAAAAACCAGAAGTGTGTGTGGGGGTCCCCCCCCCAACCCCTTTCGTGACACGCGGTCGGCGGCGGTGCGCAGTTGCATTGTGCATTGCCTGCTTTGTATATTCTGTTATTGTTGTTCTCATTGTTATTATTACTGTTCTACTTCGTTTTATTTCAATCATTAAACTGTTTTTATCTCAACCTGGGAGTTTTCCTACTTGTGCCCTCGCGATTCTCTCCACCATCCCAAGGTGGGGGGAGGGTGAGTGAGCGAGCAGCTGTGTGGGGTTTATTTGCTGGCTGGGTTTAAACCATGGCATGTACCCATCCTACCCTCCACCCAGCACCAAGAAATCCCACTGCCCAGTACCCAGCACCCCCATGGCCCAGCACTAAGTCCCAGACATGTGCACAACCACCAACAACACATAGCACCTGGACATGCCCAGCACCCAGCAGCCCCAGTGCCCAGCACCCAGCACCCCAGCACCCAGCACCCTCACTGCCCACCACCCAGAACAACAAGTGCTGAGCACACAGCATCCGGACATGCCCAGCACCTGGACACACCCAGCATCCACAAAACCCAGCACCCGGTCATGACCAGCAACTGGAAATGCCCACAGCCACAGCTCTAGCTCCCAGCAGCCAGCACCCCCAGTGCCCAGCACTCAGCACCCAGTTATGCCAAGCACCCGGACATGCCCAGCAGCCAACACCACAGTCCCCAGCACACAGTACACCCAGCTCCCAGTAGCCCCAGAATCCAGCAGCAAGACGTACCCTGCACCCTCTTATGCACAGTACCCTACACTCCCAAGGCCCAGCAGCCAGCACCCCCAGTGCCCAGCAGCCAATACCCCCAGCTCCCAGTAGCCCCAACACCCAGCAGCCAGACATACCCTGCACCCCTCTTACGCATGGTACCCTGCACTCCCAGGGCCCAGCAACCAGCATCCCCAGTACGTAGTCCCTAGCACCCACACTGCACAGCACACAAGCACCCAGCTGTCCCAGTGCCTCAGACCCATCACTTGGAAATGCCCAGCACCCAAAGATGCCTGGCACCCACCCATGTCCAGAACCCACTATACTCAGGGCCTAGCACCCAGCACCCCCACCACCCAGCATCCAGCACTAGGACATGACAACAAGCCAGCTCCCGCAGTGCCCAGCACCGCCCCCACTCAGCAACAGAACATGCCCCGTACCAAGCACCACCAATATGTAGCAAGGCGTGCTAGGTGTGGCAGATATGGTGCATTTGGGGCACTGGAGGTGGCTGGGTGCTGGGCGGCTGAGAAGGGGCTATCAAGGGAAGGTGAGAGCCGCCAACATCTTTCAGTCCTGCCTACTTGGGAGCCCGAAGGGGTGATTGACTGCTTTCCAGTTGGGCTGTGGCAAGGTTGATGGTTGGGTGGCAGAGCCCCCTGAAAGGGCTGTCATGAAAGGCGATAGCAAGAGCTTTCAATCCTGGTTCCGTCTGTGTTGGAGCGCCATCTGGTGGGAAGCAGTTTCAGGAAAGGGCTCTAGTGACGGTAAGGCATAGGCTGATATCTAGTTGGGAAAACTAAGGGAGGGGGCCGGTATTGCTGGGGCCGGGAAGGGGCTACCTCTCTGTTGGATCCCCATGTGGTGGGTGGTGTTATCTAACGCAGAAGGATCTCGTTAAATAACACAGAAACTTAACCTATCCCTTACCCTCATCCGAGACAAGCTCCAAAGCGGCCACGCATCAATAGAGCTCTAGCCCAGAAGTTATTTGGACTGATGCTGGCCCTCACCTTACCTTGGCAGCCCTAACAACACCGTAGCATTTGTTCTCCCACTTAACCTCAGCCTAACCCTTTCCCTCATCAGAGCCAAGCTCCGAAGCGGCCACCAACCACATGGGACTCAGGCCCAGAAGTAGCCAGGACTGAAGCCTTTTACTGGCCCTTACCTTTGCTTGGCAGCCCCTCCTTAGCCCCACCAACACCGGGGCTCTGTGTTCGTTCTCCCACCTAACCTCTGCCTAACCCTTGCCCTCATTAGAGCCAAGCTCCTAAGTAGCCACCCACCACATTGGACTCTGACACAGAACTAGCCAGGACTCAAGCTTGATGCTGGCCCTCACATTCCCTTGGCAGCCCCTCCTCAGCCCCACCAAAACCAAGGCTTTACTTTTGTTCTCCCACTTAATCTCAACCTAGCCCTTACGCTTCTCAGAGCCAAGCTCCGAATTGGCCAGCCACCACATAGGACTCAGGCCCAGAAGTAGCCAGGACTCAAGGCTGACGCTGGTCATCACTATCCCTTGGAAGCCCCAGCAACACCAGGCCGCTCCTTTTCTTCACTGACCTACACATCAACGTATGCCTTACCGTCATCAGAGCCAAGCTCCGAAATAGCCACCCACCACATGGGGCTGCAACAGACAAGTAGCCAGCACTGAAGGCTGATGCTGGCCCTCACATTCCCATGGCAGCCCCTTCTCAGCCCCACCACCACCGACCCCCTCCCTTTGGTCTCCCACCTGAACATCAACCTTCGTCCTACCGTCCTCAGAGCCAGGCTCCGAAACGTCTACCCACTAGATGGCGCTCCAACACTGAAGGAACCACGGCCAATGTTGTTCGATGCACTCGCCTTCCCTGGCAGCCCTTTGCGGTCCCCACCAACACCGGGGTATGCGCTTGCTATAGCACTCAACTGTCAACCTTGCGGGAGCTCCACTGGAAAGCAGTCAAGCGCCCCGTCCTCTCCCACACACATTTAGCCACGACTGAAATATGTTCGCGACTCTCACCTTTACAGCCCCTTCCCAACTGCCCAGCACCCAGCCATCTCCAGCACCGTAAATGTGCAACATCCAGCATGCCTTGGTATCGTTGGCAGTGCTTGGTGCTGGGCTGTGGGGGTACTGTGTGCTAGGCCCTGAATGTAGTGCGTTCTGGACATGGCTGGGTGCTGGCGTTGCTGGGTGTTGGGCATATCTGGGTGCTCGACATGTCCCTGTGCTGGGCACTGGGAGGTCTTGGTGCTGGGAATGGGCAGGTGATGATCATGTTGGTGGTGGCTGCTGGCTCCAGGCAGTGCTGGGCACGGGCTGCGCTGGGTGCCGGTCATTGGGGGTACTGGGTTCTAGGCACTGCGGTGTGGGGTGCTGGGCATCGCTGGGTGCTGGGCATGTCCAAGTGAGGCGTCCGGGGCACTGGGATTGCTGGGCACTGGGGGTGCTGGGGACTATGCATATCAGGGTGCTGGGCATGCCTGTGTACTGAGTGCTTGGTGCTGGCTGCTGGGGATGCTGGCTGATGGGCATTGTCTGTGTGCTGGTTATTGGGCACTGGCGGTGGTAGGCGTGGGAGTGCTTCTTGATGGGCATTTCTTGATCCTGGCTGTTGGGTAATGGGGGTGCTGAGTGCTGGGCATGTCAGGGTGATGGATGGAGGGAGCTTTGGGTGTTGGGCACTAGGGGTGCTGGCTGGTGGGTATGTCCGTGTGCTGGGCATGCCCATATGCCAGATGCTGTGCACTGGGGTTGCTGGCAGTGCGAGTGCTGGGGGCTAAGTGCTGGTTGCTGGGCCCTGGGAGTGCTGGGTATCATGCATAAGCGAGTGCAGGCTATGTCTTGCTGCTGGGTGCTGGGGCTACTAGGTGCTGGGGGTATTGGGTGCTGGGCACTGGGGTGTTGGGTGCTGGGCATGTCCGGGTGCTTGGCATGACTGGGTGCTGGGGACAGGGGGAGCTGGCTGCTGGGAGCTAGGGGTGGTGGCTATGGGCATTTCCAGTTGCTGGACATGACGGGGTGCTGTGTGCTCGGCACTTGGGGTTCTGGGTGGTGGGCAGTGAGGGTGCTGGACGCTGGGGATGCCGGGTGCTGGGCGGTGGGCATGTTCAGGTGCTGTGTGTTGGCAGTGGGTGTGCTGGATGTTGCGCATGTCCGGCAGTTAGTGCTGGGCCCTGGGGTGCTGTGTATTTCCGGGTGCTGGGCATGTCTGGGTGTGTGGTAATGGGGTTCCTGGGCCGTGGGGGTGTAGGGTATGCTGGTTTCTGGGCACTGGGTATAAGAGCTGGGGGGGTGCTGGATGGCGCGTGTTTGGGGTGCTGGGCATATCTGGGTGCTATGTGCTGATCACTAGAGATGTTGGGTGCTGGTTTGCTGCGTTCTGGTGTGTGGAGTGCTGGGCATGTTTGGGTGCTGGGCATGACTGGTTGCTGGGTACTGGACACTGGCAGTGTGGGGCAGTAGGGGTGCTGTGTGCTGGGCATGTCAGGGTGCTGTGCGCTGGGCACTGGGGGTGCTGGGTAATGGGCAGCAGAGAAGCTGCCTGCTGGGCATGTCTTGAGTGCTGGGCATGTCTGGGAGCTGGGTACTGTGTGCTGGCAGTGGTGATGCTGGGTGCTAGGCAATGGGGTGCTGGGTGCTTTGCGCTGGGGCTGATGATCCTTGGATGTGCTAGACGCTGGGCATGTCCAGGTGGTGGGTGTTGGGTGGTGGGGGTGTTGGGCATGTGCGGGTGGTTGCTGGGCCCTGGGGGTGCTGGGTGCGGGGAGGGAGGGGTGCTGGCTGTGGGCATTTCCAGTTGCTGGTCATGACCCAGTGCTGAGTGCAGGGTCTTGTGGGTGCTGGGTGTGTGCAGGTGCTTTTTCACACCTTGCCAGCCGGTGATCTCTGTGGCCTTGCAGCCATTCTTAAAATATTCAGCAGTCAAAGGAACCCTCGCCCAGATCTTTCACACCTTGCAGCTGATCTTATCATATTCAGCAGCCAAAGGAATCCTCGGCCAGATAAGCAGTCTTTGAGGCAGAAGTTCTACAATTCAGTCTTTCACACCACCCCTTGCCTCAAAGATTGCTTCAGGACCCATGGCGGTTTTGAGAAAGATAGTTACGTAGAAAAGGCTAGAAAAGAGCAATTCATACAATCCGCACTACTGATGGTGTTGTTCGACGCACCGTGCGTATTTGTTTAACACCATCAGGTGAAATGGTGATTACAAATTCATATTGGTTACAACACACTGAATTAACTGCATAAAACATGGAATGACACATGGCAAGAACAACAACATGGCAAAACCACATAACAAATAAAATAAGACTCGCCTAAGTCATGGGCCGCCTGGGAGCCAGGAAAACAAGTCAACATCCCAGCCTTTCCATGTCTGGACAGGAACATGGGCCAATTTTTGTATTCCTATGGTAATTTTAACAAATTTTACCGCTGTCATCAATTTTTAAGCAACAGTTGGAATCATTCAGTGTACCACAGACACCATCTTCTTCGGCTAGCAGGTAATCGAGAACCATGCGGTGTTGGAATATGGCTGTGCGCATTTGTGTAGCCTGGTCTGCTAACAGATCCAGGGCACGGGCCGTCTCGTTAGTAATAATTTCTAGGATGGCTTGTAGCCGGATGATGCGGTTTCAATTATAGATACGTTCTTGAGCACCGCTAAGCCAATTGTTGGGGTTCCAGGTGGCAGATCCATAATGCTGGATTATACGCTGAGGGGTCCACTCGTCTTTACCCCAGGTTTGACCACTTCCACCTGTTATAGAGGTATCAATGGACCGCCGATATTGATTGAGATCATCGTATAACTTAACACCCAAACCGTCACCTTCATTCTCCGGGGGCAAAAGGAACAAGGAGCAAATTAGCCCCACATAACACACCCCAGTCCAATTTTTGGGCAGTTGCTTGTATGCGTGTTGTCCACAGAGCCAATAATGACCTTTCATTGCCCAGGTACTGTTTTCAAACAGACCTGTGGGGGTCGGTGGTAATTGGAAATAGGTGGTATTGTCTGCTCCGAGTGAATGGTTTAATGGTATGCGTACGTTGTTGCCAGATAGCTTGTAAATGGATCAGGACCAAGCACCGGTATCATTACTCCAGGAACATTTTTCAGCCACACGGGTAATTTTTTTCCTGCGATTGATCAGAGACCAATGGGAAGGAAATATTTTCCGGTGCCCGATCTCATTCACCCAGGCCCATCCCAGCTCACGAGATACAAAAGGTTCATTATTGTAGTTAAGCGTTGTCTTACAGCCCTCAATGAAGCAATGGTTTCCATATGTATAGGTCCAATCACATTTCCTATTTCCTACAAAGACACCACCCTCCTGTGTTCTGTTTAGACAATATTCACCTCGGGTCGGGTATCATCCAAGGCCGTGTAACTTTGCTCCAATAGGAATCATTTTTTATCTCACTGTAATTACTCACTAACCATTTAGGAGAAAGGGGCATGGAAGTCCAGGGCCAACTCTCTAAACCCAAGGGTCCTCCACATACCCAACAATTGGTAAGGTTAAAGGTATCAGCTACTTGTTGACCTAAAACAATGAATTCATTTTGCCATGGCAAGTTGAAAAGGGGGGCACAGGAGCCTCCCCAAACACCAAACACAGTAAAAATAATTAACCAAAACATTATTTTCAATGATAGAACAAAACCATTCAGGTGATCCTTGGCTTCAGTTATTTCTTCTGGTTGGCTTCGGAGTCTCCACCTGAAAAAGAAAAGAAAGCAGACTCGGTTCATTTTAAGGAACCAATCTTGGACTACTCTGGCAGTAAAGTGGGAACCATTATCCGATTGAATTGATTGCGGTTTGGGGAAGGTACCAAACCACTCCTTCAGAGCTTTTACCGTGTTTTCCCCCGTTGCTCTAGCAAATGCTTTGGTCTGGACTAGCCCCGACAATACCTCTACCCCAACCAACGCATAATGCTTACCTTCTGATTTCCGGGAAGGGCCGATGTAGTCCACCTGCCAGGCTTCCCACAGCCCTTTCCCCTCCCTCAAGTGCAGGACGTCATCCTCCAGGGAATGTCTTTCTAAGCAGGTACGACATTGTTCGCAAGCGGACACACAAGTCTTACATTTGTCCCTGGTCACTGGCCAGCCTTGGGCTTGGGCCTCACAATAGAGGTCCTCAGCCCCTGAGTGTTTCCTTTTTACATGTAGGCACTCTAGCAACCGTTCTCAGTCTTCAGTTATTTGGGTGTTCTGCAGGGGAGCCAACAGGGCTAGTTCATCAGCTTTGCCATTCCACTGGCTTGCAGCAGTATCATCTTGCTGGTGGGAAGCCACCCAGCCTACTGCAAATTTTCCTTGCCTAGCAATAGTTAGAATGTCCTGCCATTTCTTCTTCTGCCATACAGGTATCCTGTTGACTTCCCACTCGTTCTGTTCCCAAAACGGAAGCCATTCCGTACAGCCTTTAAATACAGCGTAGGAATCAGTATAAATATAGGCAGGAGAAGCAGATTGGGCCTCATGTTGAAAAACACCCCATACTGCAATTAGTTCCCCTACTTGAGCGCTACCTTCCCTTTCAGTAATTATTTGTTCATTAATGTCTACACGGAGTGCCACGGCTCAATATTCCCAGGTTTTTCCTTCCCACTTGGAAGAAGCGTCGGTAAACCAAACGTTCTGCAACTGCCCGGAAAATGCAGGGGCCACTTGTATTACGGGAGGGAATGCACTCGTTTCCCTATCTGGGCCCATCTCCTCTTGAACGGTTAACATCTTTGTGGCTCCCTCGGATACCGTGAAGATGTCGCAGTAATGTTCTATCTGGGCATACCATTTTCGCACAGAGGCTCTCTGGGCCACCCCATCAGGGGGTGGAGTCCCTGCCAAAACTGTTGTAATTACTTTAAATCGGCCTCTGAGCACTATTGGTTGTTGTCGGCTAGTTCGTTCAGCCTCTCTCGAGGCTAAACTGACCACAAACAAACCCTTTTCCCAAGCTGTATATCTTTGTTCAGCATCTTTAAAACTGCGAGAATAGAATCCAATAGGTCGAGTGGGTCCTTCAGGGCCCTTTTGCCACAAATGTATCGATAGCCCGGTTTTGGCAAATCCCCATTCGATATGGACTGGGTCTGTAGGGTGAATAGGACCCAGAGCTTGATGGGCAGTTGCTTCAAACACCAGCAACTGCAGTGCCTCTTCATGAGGCTCAGTCCATTCCCACTGGGCCCCTTTTCGCAACAAGTCATACAGGGGTCTTGCAATAATTGAAAAATCAGGAATGTGTTTTCTCCGAAACACAAGCAGCCCCAGCACATGCTGTAAGTCCTTTTTTGACTCTGGCATCTTAATCTGATCTAGCGAGGAGAGGGTGTCAGGCGGGATACGTGTCATTCCTCCCTTCCACCAGATCCCTAAAAACTTTACTTCACTCGAGGGTGTTTGTGTTTTCTCCGGCGGAATCTTCAGTCCCAAACTTTCCAGATGGGAAATTATATTATCTTGGGTTGTCTGAACCCTTTCTACCTTATCCCCTCCCACAAGAATATCATCAATATAGGGTAAATACTCACCCCTTCTCTACCTGGATTCTTTCCAGCTCCTGTGCCAATGCATGGTGGGGTAATGTTGGGGAATGCTTGTATCCCTGCGGGAGTCGGGTGAAAGTGAATTGCTGACTTTCCCAAGTAAAAGCAAAACGGTCTTGGTTCTCAGATTGTAGGGGGGGCCATAAAAAACATGTCCTTAACATCCACCGTCGCCATGATTGGGTGGGCTCGTTCCTGGATTGTAGCTATAAGCTCAGCAATATTCGGTACCACGGCCGTCAATGGACCGGTATTTGCATTAAGTCTACGATAAGCCACAGTTAGTCTCCACTTGCCATTGGGTTTTCGTACTGGCCACACTGGGGAGTTAAAAGGGCAGTGGGTCGGAACCACGATGCCCTGTCCCTTTAAGTCCTCTAACACAGGTGTTATTCCCCCTCTGGCCCCCAAGGGTATCGGGTAAGGCTTAACATTCATAAGCGTCGAAGGGGGAAGTGGCGGTGCCGCTTGTAGCAGTCGAATGTCTATTGTTGGAGAGCCAAACGACCACGGTCTCCCTTTATTATCAATCCAGGTCCTCCCTTTCAGGACATCAAGTCCCAGAAGGTTGAGTGGAAAATCTCCCACCACCATTGTTACCGTGGTAGTAATATCTTCTCCCGGCAATCGTAGGCTGACCATTGCTAACGCCTGTGGTCGAACGTTGCCAAATGCATCTGCTACAAACAGTCTCTGTTTAGAAAATTTAACCCCACAGCTAGTAGCACCTTTTGTTTTAATAGCTGAAATTTGAGCCCCAGTATCTACCAAAAATGTGACCGGGACTTGTTTTGGCCCTACACCACCTGTAATTAGTAAATCACCCCGGCCGTTTTCGGTGAGCTGTCTGATGTTCATCCAGCCTTTGCCCCCCCGCTCACCATTGGAGGACGAAGGATCTAGTTTTCCGCCCAATATCGGGGAACATTTGTTTCTGGTAAGTCAATTAAAGAGGGTGCACTCAGGGTGGTATTTTTAGAACCCGTGTCTTTATCGGGCCATTCAGACCCCAGATTTTCTAACTTGTCAGTCGGCAATCCATCCATTAAGTCATGCGGGATCCCCTTTTGCCACCCCTGTGCCCACAGACTGCTGCGCTTCTTTGGGATGTCCCTCCCTCCAGGCGGTTTAGCGAGGGGTGTTTTTCCATCACTCTCAGGGCATGGAACCATTTTTACTTCAGCTCGCCTCAGGCCTCTAGAGTCTGTTTTAGTGGCTGGAAGGTTTACGGGCCATACTTGCGCCCGTAATTGATCAATTCTTGGGTGATCTCCCCCCAAGTCCACATCTTCCTATCCGGGGACCGGCAGTGCCGATCGGGTGTAAGTCCTTCTAAAGCAGCCGCAACTCTTTCGCCCTGAGCCATTGCCTCTATTTTCCCCTGTAATTGTATACCAATTGGCTTTAAGGAATTGGGGAGTCCCCTTACAAGGCGAGTCATTCGCTCAGGATCTACACGCATCATCATCAGGGACTCCTGCCTAGGCTCCAACTTCCGATCATACATCATCTGCAAGCAAGCTCCCTTCTGCACACTTTCTACCGACTGATCAACAGTCCCCGTGATTGCGAGGGGATCCCCCCTCTCCAAGGGGTTCAAACCCCCCTCCCACGACAGCGTTCCCTTGCCTCTACAGCAGCAGCCAAACTGGCGCCGAGAACAGCACAAACAATCGCTTTTCCCTTTCCCGATCTTACTCTCGCATCCTTTTGCAAAGCTCTCGTTCGATCAATCACACTCTGCAAGTTATACCAATTTCCCTGAGCCCAGTCTACCCCGGGTACAGAGGGTCGTGCATTACGTTTCTCCAAAAACTCAAACAAAACTTCTCTCCCCGAAGGGACAGTTTTAGTATCACTCATCTTTATACAAAGCAGGGAAGCGGTCGTCTCAGGAAGGCAGCGCGCAAGTTTCGAACACAAACCCGCCTCCCCTTCACTCTCCTGAGAGGTTTCACGTATTTGCAAAACAAAGCGGGGAAGCGGTCGTCTCAGGAAGGCAGCACGTAAATTTCAAACACAGTCCCGCACCCCTTACTTTCCTGAGAGGTCTCACGTAAAAGAGTACGGCACTCTCGTCTCAAGACAATTGTCCATGACGCCAATTTACTGTCCTGATCCGGTGTCGGGAATGTCCCGATCCAATGTCGGGGGAGGTTTCGATATGATCCCAAGAGCGAGATTAAGACACAAACGAGGTCAAATGCCGTATACCCAAACCAGCAACTTTTAATATCAAAAGGAGAAAATCAGTAGCGATAGGATAGAATAGAGAAAGAAGACAGAAGTCAAGCAGGCATTCAGGATGGAGTTGCAAGAATAGTCCCCACCATGGATCCGTGACGTCCTGGGGGTCCAAGTCTCTCGGTGTTCCGGCGGTGGGCGGCCGCTCCGGGGTCCACGGTGTTTCGGCGAGGGCGGCAATCGCACTGGGGTGCTCTTGGCAGTCCCTTTTATTCTCATTCAAGGGCTGCAGTTTCCATGGCAACGACACGTCTCTGCATTCCTGAGTCTTGACCGTCCAAGCACGTGCCAGCCAGAGATCTTTCACACCTTGCAGCTGTTCCCGGTAGCCAAAGGGATCCTCGCCCAGATCTACAATTCAGTCTTTTTCACACCTTGCCAGCCGGTGATCTCTGTGGCCTTGCAGCCATTCTTAAAATATTCAGCAGTCAAAGGAACCCTCGCCCAGATCTTTCACACCTTGCAGCTGATCTTATCATATTCAGCAGCCAAAGGAATCCTCGGCTAGATAAGCAGGCTTTGAGGCAGAAGTTCTACAATTCAGTCTTTCACACACCTGGACATGCCCAGCACCCAGCAACCCCAGTGCCCAGCACCCAGCACCCCTAGGGCCCAGAAACCAACACAGGCACACACCCAGCACCCCGACCGCCCCAGACCCTGAGTGCCCAGTACCCAGCACCCAGACATGGCTGGTACTCAGACATGCCTAGCAGGCAGCTTCCCTGCTGCCCACCACCCAGCGCCCCGAGCGCCCATCACACAGCACCCGGACATGCCCAGCGCCCACCACACACCACCCACACTGCCCAACACCCAGCACCTACACATACCCAGCACAACCAGGGCCCAGCACACGCACATGCCAAGAATCCAGCACAGTATGCAGCAACCCCAGCGCACGCACCCAGCATCGGATATGCCCAGCACCCAGCACCGCATATGCCCAACACTGAGCACCCAGCACCTCCAGGACCCACCACCAAGACGTACCCTGCACTCAGTTATGCATAGTACCCAGCAATATGAGGGACCAGCGCGCCCAGTGCCTAGCACCCAGCACCCCCACAGCCCAACACCCACCACCCGGACATGCCCAGCACACTGCACCCCCACTGCCCCACACCCCCAGTGCCCAGCACCTGTTTGATAATTTGTAAACAATCATGATTAGGATCACTCTTTTTTTTCTCTTGACATTGAAGAAGCAGGATTTAAAATTGCACTTACTTCAAAATGATGTCCTCTTGTTCCACTAACAGAGCTTGATATTGTAGATTGAGGGGGTGCCATCTTGCAAATGGCCTTTTTTCTATCATTTCCCAATCTTCGTTGTCCTTGGGAAATCTCAAATTCCCAATAAATTACAGTTCGTTTTGCAATTTGTGCTTTCTTTTCCAACACTCTGTAGCCAGCCCTTCCCAAAAAGTTTAGGAGGCTAACTGTCTTTTCTTTGCAGATCTCAATAGCATCTGCTCCCAATAGGATGTCATCAACACACTGAAGGAGGGTGATTTGATCTTCCTTACCAGACCACTGTTCCAGTTCCTTGGTCAAGGCTGCTCCAAAGATGGTTGGGCTATTTTTAAACCCTCGTGGCAGCACAGTCCAGCAGAGCTGAGTTCTCTTCCCGGTCGACGGATCTTCCCACTCAAAGGCAAAAATCTTTTGACTGTTTTCTTCCAGAGGTGTACAAAAGAAAGCATCTTTCAAATCTAAAACTGAGAAATGTGCGTTTGATTCATTGATAGTTGTTGATGTCCACCACTAATTGATTTATTGCTCTTAAATCTTGAACCAACCTATATCCTTGGTTATGTGGCTTTTTCACTGGAAGGATAGGAGTAATCAGATTGACGTTCTCTTAAAAGTCCGTATTTGAGAAAATTATTTATTACTGGTTACAAACCTTTTCTAGCTGCTATACTAATAGGATATTGTTTCTTTCTTGCCGGTCAAACTCCTGTTTTCAATTCAACCTCTACCAGTTCCACATTTTTTGCGCTTCCTGGTTTCTCTGTCACCCAAACAAAAGGGTAAACTGCATCTTTAATTTCTTCTGGTATTTCTTCAGAGTCTTCTGCGCTTGTCTGTCATAAATAAACTTGGGCTTGCCAGGCATTAGCTTCAGGAAAATGAACTTGGATTTTTCCTTTTTGAAAGTTAATTTGTGCTCCCAATTTATTCAATAAATCCTGTCCCAGGAGAGGCATGGTGCATCCCGGTATATATAAAAATTCGTGCATCAATGTTTTTCCTCCAATTTTACATTTTAAAGGTTTCAAAAAAAGCTTTACCTCTTTCTTTCCCGTGACCCCAAGAATAGATACATTAAATTTACGCATTGGTCCTTTACATGTATTTATAACAGAATATTTTGCTCCAATGTCCACTAAAAAATCAACTACTTCATTTCCCAGCTTTACTGGAATCAGGGGCTCCGCTGAGAGAATATCATTTCCTGCCCCCGGTCCCCATTATTCAGAATCCCCTCCCATCATAAGTAGATCAGCTTCAGGTAGGATTTGTCGTGGCTGGCTAACTTTCCTATTTTTTGGACACTCATGTTCCAGTGTCCTTGTTTCTTACATGTAGCACATTGATTGATCCCTACTGGAGCAGACTGTCTAAATACATTTCCACATCTTCTACCTCTGCCTCTCAAGTACCCTCTGCCTCTACCTCCAGCAGGTCCTTGGGCATCCACAAAAGCAGCCGCAAGAATAGCAGCTTTCTGTTTCCTATTTTATTTTTTCTTTCATTTTCCATATTAGTTTTTTCTAATACCACCCTCTTTTCTTCAGGAGTTAACAAATTATTTAAAAGAATTTGAATATCTTGCCAATCTGGATTATGAGTTTTAATAATTGTCTTTAAGGATCTATATACCTTTTCAGGATTTTCCCTACATGATCCTGCCCATTCTTTCCAATTCATCAAATCAGAAGCAGTAAAAGGTATTTTTACAAACACTGGTTCCCCCCTTGGGCCCACAGCCTGATGAAGGGGTGGTAATAAGACACCGCTGTTGGGTCCTAGTTTTGCCAGCTATTGGACTAAATGTATTACTTCCCCTTGCTTCAGTTCCAAAACTTTCATTTTTACTCGGTGCCACCGACATCTGCGTATCTTCTTTCTCTTCTCCTAGTTTTAAACACCGGTTTCCTATACTACAAGCAGAACCACAATGCGGTTTTGGTTCCTTGTCCTCCATCATCATCATCATCACATTAAAATCTGAGTCTAGAAGTTCACATTTCTTCTGAATTTCATGATCATTTCTCAAGGTAAAGAACAAGTCCCTGGTTGTCGACACAATAACATAACTTGCAAGGTAGTAGTATATTGCAAAGTTCCCTCCCAATTCTGGCCATTTTACCTCATCTTCTCATTTATACATTGGCCACCATTTAGTACAAGACTCAATTAATTTCTCCTTTCTCAAAGGATCTCCCCCAAATTTTCCCCAATATTTTAAGATGCATCATAAGGGGCAAAGGGAGAGCAAGGTGTTACTTTAGACTATTGAGTTCCCATATTTTTGCCCCAAAAGAATGTTCTTAACCATGATTTCATATACTCCAGTCGTCACTGTCAAACGTATATGAATATAGCTTTGTACCTTTGGCCACAATTCCTTACCAAATGCATGCACAATTTTATACCCCAGAACAATATCTCATTTACCTTAGCGTTGCACCGTTGAGTCGCTCACCTTCTCTGGTTGGGGAGAATACTCACGGAGTCCCCGATCAAAAGCTCGGTGCATGCTGGAGTCCAGAGAGCAGTGTCTCCCCACCAAGAGCCGGCAAATCGATGCGGGCAAGGCTTCACAGCAGTTCCATCTGGGTCGCCAAAAACTGTTGTCCGACAAGCGGATTCGTGCCCGGCGTGCAAGGAACCAATTCCACACGCTCAGGGAGAGAGAGAGATTTTTTTATTCAGGCCTGGGTGCTCGGTGGACTTGCCACAAATCAAGCACCCCTGGTCTAATCACCTTTCTGTTTATATCCCTGCTTCTCATACATATTTTAAGATTCTCTTTTACATATTCACTACATTTCCGAGAACTAATTCTAATATTAGATCATCCTAGACACATGCGCACTAAAGCCTTTAGGGTCTCCTTGGGGGTCTCGGGTGGTCAGCAGGCTAATGAACTGTCCTGGTTTCGGCTGGGATAGGGTTAAATTTCTTCCTAGTGCTGTGTTTTGGATTTAGTATGAGGAGAATTGCGACGAGCGAGGGAAGGCAAGCAGTCGACTCAATGTGAGTGATAAGGCCAGCTTCAACTTTATTGTAAAACCCTTCACATATTTATACACTAAGTTCTACCTTATGCATACTTGTCTCACAATCATTGGCTTAGCTCTAAAAATTACATTATCATATTCCTCCTACTTTCGGTTACTGCTACGTGGTCCGGGTTCCATCCTGTTTTTCTTATACTGTACTTTCTCAAAGTTGCTTATCTGCACAGAGCAAGGTCAGCATGACTTTCTTTTCTCCCTTGTCAGCATGACTCAGAATTTTCCCACCGCGGCCTAGTCTGGCTAACTTTCTCCAACAGAGAATGTTGATAACACACTGATGTTTTCAGTTGTTGCTAAGTGCCCTCCTAGTCCAAGGACAGCTCCCATGCCTGCTGACTGAGCTAGGTACACAAGATGGGAGGGAACATAATCAGGACAGCCAGCCCAGCTGGCTAATGGGGTATTCCATACCATGTGACGTCATGCTCAGTATATGAAGGGTAGGCGTGATCCAGGAAGTACCGATCGCTACTTGGTTATCGGTCAGTGCGGGTGGTGAGCAATTGCATTGTGTATCACTCATTTTGTATATTTTATCATTATCATTATTATTTTCCCTTTTTTTTCTGTTCTATTAAACTGTCTTTATCTCAGTCCACGAGTTTCTCTCACTCTTACCCTTCCGATTCTCTTCCCAGTCCCGCTGGGGGTGGGGGGAGTGAGTGAGCGGCTGCGTGGTATTTGGCTGCCTGCCAGGTTAAACCACGACATGAACTCTTCGTGAACCTGTTTCTTTCTTTCCTTATAAGGTCAAGGTTTGTCTCCGAGCCACGTCTGGACCACGTTTGTTTACAGTTCTCTTTTCCAAGGTTACTCTTCACTGGAGCCTAACAATGCTTCCGGGATACACGATTTATACTAGTTACAATTCTACACACCTGCAAACACCGCACCTGCTAGTTACCTATCTTCTAAGCAACAAGTCTTCATTGTTTAGAATTACAGAAGCGAGCAGCAGAATTACAGAAGGGAGCAGTATGGAATAGTAGATACTGTACCTACTGTATCACCAGCACCCACAAGACCCAGCACCCGGTCGTGACCAGCAACTGGAAATGCCCACAGCCAGCACCTCTAGTTGCCAGCACCCCCAGTGCCCTGCACCCAGCACACCAAACACCCACCATCCAGCACCCCCACAGATTTCACACCCAGCACCCCCAGTGCCCAGAAACCAGCATACCCAACACCCACCATCCAGCACCCTCACTGCCCAGCACCCCCACTGCCCAGCACACTGTACACAGACATAACCAGCACCCGGACATATACAGGACCTCAAGGACCCAGCAACCAACACTCGCACACGCCCATTACCCAGCACTCCCACTGCCTAACACCCAGCACCCGGACATGCCCTGCACCCAGCAGCCCCTCTGCCCAGTACCCAGCACCCAAACATACCCAGCGCCCAACACATCTGTGCCCAGAACCCAGCCCCCAGCGTCCCCAGTGATCACCACATAGCACCCAGACATGCCCACCACACACCACCCGCAGTGCTCAGCACCCCCACTGCCCTGCACCCAGACATGCCCAGCACCCAAACATGCCCAGCGCTCAACACACCAGAACGCAGCAAACCAGCCCCCAACATCCCCAGTGATCAGCACATAGCACCCGGACATGCCCAGCACCCGCAGCGCACAGCACCCAGCACCCCCAGGGCCCACCAGCCAGCACCCGGTCATGCCAAGCACCTTGACATGCCAAGCACCAAACACCTCACTGCCCAGCACCCAGTAGCCCCAGCAGCAAGACTTAGACTGCACCTGCTTATGCATGATACTCAGCACTCCGAGGGCCCAGCAACCAGCACCCCCAGTACCTAGCCCCCTACACCCGCACCGGCCAGCACCCAGCAACCTCAGGGCCCAGCACGCAACACCCAGACATGCCCAGCACCCAGCAACCCCAGTGCACAAAACGCAGCATCCCCAGCACCCAGAAACCAACAGCCTCAGCGCCCAGCACTTCCACCACCCAACACACACCACCCGGACATGCCCAGCACACAGCAACCCACACTGCCCAGTACCCAGCACCCAGACACGCCCAGGACTCAGACCTGCCCAGCAGGCAGCTTCCCTGCTGCCCACAACCCAGCACCCATCACACAGCACCCGGACATGCCCAGCGCCCAGCACACACTACCCAACACCCAGCACCTACACATACCCCGCACAACCAGGGCCCAGCACACGCACATGCCAAGAATCCAGCACCCCCAGAGCACAGCAACCAGCATCGGATATGCCCAGCACCACATATGCCCAACTCCGAGCACCCAGCACCTCCAGGACCCACCACCAAGACACACCCTACACTCAGTTATGCATAGTACCCAGCAATATGAGGGATCAGCACGCCCAGTGCCTAGCACCCAGCACCCCCACAGCCCAACACCCACCACCCGGACATGCCCAGCACACTGCACCCCCACTGCCTCACACCCCCAGTGCCCAGTACCCAGATATGCCCAGCACCCAAACATGCCCAGCACCCAACACACCAGAATGCAGCAAACCAGCTTCCAACATCCCCAGTGATCAGCACATAGCACCCGGACATGCCCAGCACCCACAGCACTCAGCACCCCCTGTACCCAGAAACCAGTATACCCAACACCCACCATCCAGTACCCCCACCATCCAGCTCCCCAAGTGCCCAGCACCTGGACATGCCCAGCACCCAGACATACACAGCACCCAGCACCCCTAGGACCCAGCACTCAGAATGCCAGCACACTGCCCTGTCCTGCTTCCGGCTGGGACAGAGTTAACTCTCTTCCCAGTAGCTTGGGGGGGGAGTGTGCTGTCTTTTGGATTTGGTATGAGAGGAGCGTTGATGGCCCATTGATGCTTTGGTTGTTGCTGGGCGGTTCTTGCACCGGGGAGACTTTTATTTTCTCTTTTCAGCCTCCCATGCCCTGCCCCGTGCAGGGGAAGCTCTGGGTGGGGGGGTGAGCACGGCTGGGGAGGATGACCCAGCTGGCTAATGGGGTATTCTATACCATGTGACATCATGCTTAGTATAAAAACCGGGGGGCTCCCTCCTCCCCGCGCCGTTCGTGACTTGCAGTTCACCGCAGTGTGCAGTTGCATTGTGCATTGCCTGCTTTGTATATTCTGTTGTTCTTGTTATTATTAGTATTCTACTTTGTTTTATTTCAATTATTAAACTTTTTATCTCAACATGGGAGTTATGCTACTTGTGCCCTCCCGATTCTCTTCCCTATCCCACGGCGGGGAGGGAGGAATTAGCAAGCAGCTGCGTAGGTTTTATTTGGTGGCTGGGGTTAAACCACGACATGCACCCATCCTACCCTTCACCTAGCACCAAGAAATCTCACTGCCCAGTACCCAGCACTCCGAGGGCCCAGCACTAAGTCCCAGACATGAGCATAGCCACACAGCACCTGGACATCCCCACCACCCAACACCCTAAATGCCAAGCACACAGCATCCAGACACCTCCAGCACCTGGATATGCGAAGCATCCACAAAACCCAGCACCAGGTCATGACCAGCATCTGGAAATTCCCACAATCTGCACCTCTAGCTCCCAGCAGCCAGCACCCCCAGTGCCCAGCAGCCAATACCTCAGCTCCCAGTAGCCCCAACACCCAGCAGCCAGACATACCCTGCACCCCTCTTATGAATGGTACCCTGCACTCCCAGGGCCCAGCAGCCAGCATTGCCAGTACGTAGCTCCCAGCAGCTGCACTGCCGAACTCCCCGAGCACCCAGCAGTTCCAGTGCCTCAGACCCATCACTTGGAAATGCCCAGCACCCAAAGATGCCTGGCACCCACCCATGTCCAGAACCTACTATGCTCAGGGTCTAGCACCCCAACTGCCCAGCTCCCAGACATGACAACAAGCCAGCCCCCGGAATGCCCAGCACCACTCCCACTCAGCAGAAGAACTGCCCAGCACCAAGCACCAGCAATGCGTAGCAAGGTGTGCTAGGTGTGGCAGATATGGCGCATTTGAGGTGCTGGAGGTGGCTGGGTGCTGGGCGGCTGTGAAGGAGCTATCAAGGGAAGGTGAGAGCTGCCAATATCTTTCGGTCCTGCCTACCTGTCTGTGGGAGCCTGAAGGGGTGATTGACTGCTTTGCACTTGGGTTGTGGCAAGGTTGATGGTTGGGTGGCAGAGCCCCCTGAAAGGGCTGCCACGAAAGGCGAGAGCATGAAAGAGCTTTCAATCCTGGTTCCTTCTGTGTTGGAGCGCCATCTGGTGGATACCATCATCTAACGCAGAACCTCAACCTACGCCTTACCCTCAGCCGAGACAAGCTCCGAAGCGGACACGCATCAAAAGAGCTCTAGCCCAGAAGCTGACTGGACAGATGCCTTACGCAGGCCCTCACCTTCCCTTTGCAGCCCTAATAAAACCGAAGCAGTGCATTTGTTCTCCCACCTACCCTGAGCCTACCCCTTACCCTCATCAGAGCCAAGATCCGAAGCGGCCACTGACCACATGGGGCTCAGGCACAGAAGTAGCCAGGACTCACGCTACATGCTGGCCCTCACCTTTGCTTGGCAGCCCCTCCTCAGCCTCACCAAAACCGGAGCTCTGTGTCTCTTCTCCCTCCTAACAATTAACCTCATCAGAGCCAAGATCCGAAGCGGCCACCACCACATTGGCGTCAGGCACAGAGGGAGCGAGGACTGAAGTTGCTGCTGGCCCTCACCTTCCCCTAGCAGCCCCACCAAAACGGAGGCTCTGTGTCTGTTCTCGCATCTGAATTCAAACAAGTCGGTACCCTACTCAGAGCCAGGCTCCAAAGGGGCCACACACCACATTGGGCTCAGCCACAGAAGTACCCAGGACTGGAGGCTTATACTGCCCTCACATTCCATTGGCAGCCCCTCCTCAGCCCCACCAATATCGCGGCCCTCTGTCTGTTCTCCCACCTAATCTCACCCTATCCCGTAACCACATCAAAGCCATGCTCCGATATGGCCACTCTCTACATTGGACTCTGTACAGAAGTAGCCTGGACTCAAGCTTGATACTGGCCCTCACCTTTGCTTGGCAGCCCCACCAACACCAGGGCTCTGTGTCTCTTCTCGCATCTGAATTCAACCAAGTCCGTACCCTAATCAGAGCCAAACTCCGAAGTGGCAACCCACCACATTGGACTCGGCACAGAGGTTGCCAGGACAGAGGTGTTCTACTGGCCCTACCTTTCCCTTGGCAGCTCCACCAAGAACGAGGCTCTGTGTCTGTTCTCCCTCCAAACCTCACCTAAGCCTTTCCCTCATTAGAGCCAAGCTCCGAATCGGCCTCCCACCACATGGGACTCAGGCACGGAAGTAGCCTGGACTGAAGCTTGATGTTGGCCCTCACATTTGCTTGGCAGCCCCTTCTCAGCCCCACGAACACCGGAGCTCCATGTCCCTTCTCCCTCCTAACCTCTGCCTAACCCTTTCCCTCATCAGAGCCAAGCTCCGAATCGGCCTCCCACCACATGGGACTCAGGCACGGAAGTAGCCTGGACTGAAGCTTGATGTTGGCCCTCACATTTGCTTGGCAGCCCCTTCTCAGCCCCACGAACACCGGAGCTCCATGTCCCTTCTCCCTCCTAACCTCTGCCTAACCCTTTCCCCCATCAGAGCCAAGCTCCGAAGCGGCCACCCACCACATGGGACTCAGGCACAGACGTTGCCAGGCTTGAAGGCTTACACTGGCCCTCACCTTCCCTTGGCTGCCACTCCTCAGCTCCACCAACACCGGGGCTCTGTGTCTGTTCTGCCACCTACGCTCTGCCTAACCCTTGCCCTCATCAGAGCCAAGGACCGGAACGGCCACTCACCACATGGCACTCAGGCACAGAAGTAGCCAGGACTACAGACTTATACTGCCCTCACATTCCATTGGCAGCCCCACCAATATTGGGGGCTCTGTGTCTGTCCTCCCACCTAACCTCACCCTATCCCGTACCCTCATCAGAGCCAAGCTCGGAAATGGCCGCCCTCCCCATTGGACTCCGTACAGAAGTAGCCTGGAGTCAAGGTTGATGCTGGCCCTCACCTTTGCTTAGCAGCCCCACCAACACCGGGGCTCTGTGTCTCTTCTCCCTCCAAACCTCTGCCTAAACCTTTCCCTCATCAGAGCCAAGCTCCGAATCGGCCACCCTCCTCATGGGACTCAGGCACAGAAGTAGCCAGGACTGACGTTGATGCTGGCCCTCACCTTCCCTTCGTAGCCCCTCCTCGGTCCCAACAATAACAGGACTCTGTGTCTGTTTTCCCACGTAATCTCACCCTATCCCTTACCTTTATCAGAGCCAAGCTCCGAAATGGCCACCGTCCATATTGCACTCTGTACAGAAATAGCCTGGACTCAAGCTTGATGCTGGCCCTAACCTTTGCTTGGCAGCCCCACCAACACCGGGGCTCTGTGTCTCTTCTCGCATCTGAATTCAACCAAGTCCGTACCCTAATCAGAGCCAAGCTCTGAAGTGCAACCCACCACATTGGACTCGGCACAGAGGTTGCCAGGACAGAGGTGTTCTACTGGCCCTACCTTTCCCTTGGCAGCTCCACCAAGAACGAGGCTCTGTGTCTGTTCTCCCTCCAAACCTCACCTAAGCCTTTCCCTCATTAGAGCCAAGCTCCGAAGCGGCCTCCCACCAATGGGAGTCAGGCACGGAAGTAGCCTGGACTGAAGCTTGATGTTGGCCCTCACATTTGCTTGGCAGCCCCTTCTCAGCCCCACGAACACCGGAGCTCCATGTCCCTTCTCCCTCCTAACCTCTGCCTAACCCTTTCCCCCATCAGAGCCAAGCTCCGAAGCGGCCACCCACCACATGGGACTCAGGCACAGACGTTGCCAGGCTTGAAGGCTTACACTGGCCCTCACCTTCCCTTGGCTGCCACTCCTCAGCTCCACCAACACCGGGGCTCTGTGTCTGTTCTGCCACCTACGCTCTGCCTAACCCTTGCCCTCATCAGAGCCAAGGACCGGAACGGCCACTCACCACATGGCATTCAGGCACAGAAGTAGCCAGGACTACAGACTTATAGTGCCCTCACATTCCATTGGCAGCCCCTCCTCAGCCCCACCGATATTGGGGGCTCTGTGTCTGTCCTCCCACCTAACCTTACCCTATGCCGTGCCCTCATCAGAGCCAAGCTCGGAAATGGCCGCCCTCCCCATTGGACTCCGTACAGAAGTAGCCTGGAGTCAAGATTGATGCTGGCCCTCACCTTTGTTTAGCAGCCCCACCAATACCGGGGCTCTGTGTCTCTGCTCGCACCTAACAGCGACCTATCCCTTACTCTCATCGGAGCCAAGCTCCGAAGCGACACTCTCCACATGGGGCTTAGGTACGGAAGTAGGGCTTGGCACTGAGCCAGGAATCAAGGGTGGTGCTGGCTCTCACCTTCCATTTGCAGTCCCTAGACAGCGCCACCAACACCAGGGCATTGTGTCTGTTCTCCCTCCTAACCTCAACCTAGCCCAGACCCTCATCAGGGCCAAGCTCCGAAGTGGCCACCCTCCACATGGGGCTCAAGCACTGAAGCGCAGCCCCGTCTCAGCCCCACCAATACCGGGTCTCTGTCTCTGTTCTCCCACTTAGCCTCGACATATCCCTTACCCTCATCAGGGCAAAGCTCCGAAGAGGCCACCCTCAACATGGGGCTCAAGCACTGAAGGGCAGCCCCGTCTCAGCCCCACCAATACCGGGGCTCTGTGTCTCTGCTCGCACCTAACAGCGACCTATCCCTTACCCTCATCGGAGCCAAGCTCCGAAGCGACCACTCTTCCTGTGGGGCTTAGGTACGGCAGTAGCCAGGAATCAAGGTTGATGCTGGCCCTCACGATCACTGCGCAGCCCCTTCTCAGGCGCACCAATGCCGGGGCTCTGTCTCTGTTCTCCCACCTAACCTCAACCTAGCCCTGACCCTCATCAGGGCCCAGCTCCGAAGTGACCACTCTCCACGTGGCGCTTAGATAGGGAAGTAGCCAGAATAAGGTTGATGCTGGCCCTCACGATCTCTTGGCAGCCCCTTCTCAGCCCCACCAACACCGGGGCTCTGTCTCTGTTCTCCCACGAATCCTCGACATATCCCTTACCCTCATCAGGGCAAAGCTCCGCAGCGGCCACCCTCCACATGCGGCGTGGCACTGAGATAGCCAGGAATCAAGGGTGGTGCTGGCCCTCCCCTTCCATTTGCAGTCCCTAGACAGCCCCACCATCACGCGGGCTCTGAGTCTGTTCTCCCGCCTAACATCAACCTAGCCCTGACTCTCACCAGGGCCACCTCCGAAGCGGCCACCCTCCAATGGGGCTTGGCACTGAAGTAGCCAGGAACCAAGGTTGATGCTGGCCCTCACGGTCTCTTGTCGCCCCGCTTCAGCCCCACCAATACCGGGGCTCTGTGTCTCTGCTCGCACCTAACAGCGACCTATCCCTTACCCTCATCGGAGCCAAGCTCCGAAGAGGCCACCCTCCACGTGGGGCTTGGCACTGAGATAGCCAGGAATCAAGGTTGATGCTGGCCCTCACGATCTCTTTGCAGCCCATTCTCAGCCCCACCAACACCGGGGCTCTCTCTCTGTTCTCCCATTCATGCTCTACATATCCCTTACCCTCCTCAGAGCCAAGCTTCCGAAGCGGCCAAACTCCACATAGGACTTGGCACTGAAGAGCCTGGACTCGCGGATGATGCTGGCCCACACCTTCCTTGGCAGCCTCGCCAACACAGGGGCTCTGAGTCTGTTCCCTCGCCTAACATTAACCTAGCCCTGACTCTCACCAGGGCCACCTCCGAAGCGACCACTCTCCAAGTGGGGCTTAGGTACGGAAGTAGGGCTTAGGCACTGTAGTAGCCAGGAACCAAGGTTCATGCCGGCCCTCACGATCTCTTGACAGCCCCTTCTCTGTCTCACCAACACCGGGGCTCTGTGCCTCTTCTTCCACCTAACCTCAACCTAGCCCTGACCCTCACCAGGGCCATCTCCGAAGCGGCCACCCTCCACATGGGGCTTGGCACTGAAGTAGCCAGGAACCAAGGTTGATGCTGGCCCTCACGGTCTCTTGTCAGCCCCCTCTTCAGCCCCACCAATACCGGGGCTCTGTGTCTCTGCTCGCACCTAACAGCGACCTATCCCTTACCCTCATCGGAGCCAAGCTCCGAAGCGACCACTCTTCATGTGGGGCTTAGATAGGGAAGTAGCCAGAATAATGTTGATGCTGGCCCTCACGATCTCTTGGCAGCCCCTTCTCAGCCCCACCAATACCGGGTCTCTGTCTCTGTTCTCCCACCTATCCTCGACATATCCCTTACCCTCAACAGGGCAAAGCTCCGCAGCGGCCACCCTCCACATGGGGCTTGGCACTGAGATAGCCAGGAATCAAGGGTGGTGCTGGCCCTCACCTTCCATTTGCAGTCCCTAGGCAGCCCCACCATCACCGGGCCTCTGAGTCTGTTCTCCCTCCTAACCGCAACCTAGCCCAGACCCTCATCAGGGCCAAGCTCCGAAGTGGCCACCGGCCACATGGAGGTAGGCACTGAAGTAGCCGGCAACCAAGGCTGATGCTGGCCCTCACGGTCCCTTGGCAGCCCCTTCTCAGCCCCACAAACACCGGGTCTCTGTGCCTGTTCTCCCACCTAACCCCAACCTAGCCCTGACCCTCATCAGGGCCAACCTTCCGAAGCGGCCACCCTCCACGTGGAGCTTGGCACTAAAGTAACCAGAACTCCAGGTTGATGCTGGCTCTCATCTTCCCTTGGTAGCCCCACCAATACCGGGGCTCTGTCTCTGCTCTCCCACTTAGCCTCGACCAATCCCTTACCTTCAGCGGAGCCAAGCTCCGAAGAGGCCACCCTCGACATGGGGCTCAGGCACTGAAGTAGCCAGGAACCAAGGTTGATGCTGGCCCTCACGATCTCTTCGTGGCCCCTTCTCAGGCCACCAAAACCGGGTCTCTGTCTCTGTTCTCCCACTTAGCCTCGACATATCCCTTACCCTCATCAGGGCAAAGCTCCGAAGAGGCCACCCTCAACATGGGGCTCAAGCACTGAAGGGCAGCCCCGTCTCAGCCCCACCAATACCGGGTCTCTGTGTCTCTGCTCGCACCTAACAGCGACCTATCCCTTACCCTCATCGGAGCAAAGCTCCGCAGCGGCCACCCTCCACGTGGGGCTTGGCACTGAGATAGCCAGGAATCAAGGTTGATGCTGGCCCTCACGATCTCTTGGCAGCCCCTTCTCAGCCCCACCAACACCGGGGTTCTGTCTCTGTTCTCCCATTCATCCTCTACATATCCCTTACCCTCCTCAGAGCCAAGCTTCCGAAGCGGCCAAACTCCACATAGGACTTGGCACTGAAGAGCCAGGACTCGCGGATGATGCTGGCCCACACCTTCCTTGGCAGCCTCGCCAACACAGGGGCTCTGAGTCTGTTCCCTCGCCTAACATTAACCTAGCCCTGACTCTCACCAGGGCCACCTCCGAAGCGACCACTCTCCAAGTGGGGCTTAGGTACGGAAGTAGGGCTTAGGCACTGTAGTAGCCAGGAACCAAGGTTGATGCCGGCCCTCACGATCTCTTGGCAGCCCCTTCTCTGTCTCACCAACACCGGGGCTCTGTGCCTCTTCTTCCACCTAACTTCAACCTAGCCCTGACCCTCATCAGGGCCAAGCTCCGAAGTGGCCACCGGCCACATGGAGCTAGGCACTGAAGTAGCCAGGAACCAAGGCTGATGCTGGCCCTCACGGTCCCTTGGCAGCCCCTTCTCAGGCCACCAAAACCGGGTCTCTGTGTCTGTTCTCCCACTTAGCCTCGACATATCCCTTACCCTCATCAGAGCCAAGCTCCAAAGAGGCCACTCGCAACTTGGGGCTTAGGCACTGTAGTAGCCAGGAACGAAGGTTCATGCCGGCCCTCACGATCTCTTGGCAGCCCCTTCTCTGTCTCACCAACACCGGGGCTCTGTGCCTCTTCTTCCACCTAACTTCAACCTAGCCCTGACCCTCACCAGGGCCACCTCCGAAGCGGCCACCCTCCACATGGGGCTTGGCACTGAAGTAGCCAGGTACCAAGGTTGATGCTGGCCCCCACGGTCTCTTGTCGGCCCCCTCTTCAGCCCCACCAATACCGGGGCTCTGTGTCTCTGCTCGCACCTAACAGCGACCTATCCCTTACCCTCATCGGAGCCAAGCTCCGAAGCGACCACTCTTCCTGTGGGGCTTAGGTACGGCAGTAGCCAGGAATCAAGGTTGATGCTGGCCCTCACGATCACTGCGCAGCCCCTTCTCAGGCGCACCAATGCCGGGGCTCTGTCTCTGTTCTCCCACCTAACCTCAACCTAGCCCTGACCCTCATCAGGGCCCAGCTCCGAAGTGACCACTCTCCACGTGGCGCTTAGATAGGGAAGTAGCCAGAATAAGGTTGATGCTGGCCCTCACGATCTCTTGGCAGCCCCTTCTCAGCCCCACCAACACCGGGGCTCTGTCTCTGTTCTCCCACGTATCCTCGACATATCCCTTACCCTCATCAGGGCAAAGCTCCGCAGCGGCCACCCTCCACATGCGGCGTGGCACTGAGATAGCCAGGAATCAAGGGTGGTGCTGGCCCTCCCCTTCCATTTGCAGTCCCTAGACAGCCCCACCATCACGCGGGCTCTGAGTCTGTTCTCCCGCCTAACATCAACCTAGCCCTGACTCTCACCAGGGCCACCTCCGAAGCGGCCACCCTCCAATGGGGCTTGGCACTGAAGTAGCCAGGAACCAAGGTTGATGCTGGCCCTCACGGTCTCTTGTCGCCCCGCTTCAGCCCCACCAATACCGGGGCTCTGTGTCTCTGCTCGCACCTAACAGCGACCTATCCCTTACCCTCATCGGAGCAAAGCTCCGAAGAGGCCACCCTCCACGTGGGGCTTGGCACTGAGATAGCCAGGAATCAAGGTTGATGCTGGCCCTCACGATCTCTTTGCAGCCCATTCTCAGCCCCACCAACACCGGGGCTCTCTCTCTGTTCTCCCATTCATGCTCTACATATCCCTTACCCTCCTCAGAGCCAAGCTTCCGAAGCGGCCAAACTCCACATAGGACTTGGCACTGAAGAGCCTGGACTCGCGGATGATGCTGGCCCACACCTTCCTTGGCAGCCTCGCCAACACAGGGGCTCTGAGTCTGTTCCCTCGCCTAACATTAACCTAGCCCTGACTCTCACCAGGGCCACCTCCGAAGCGACCACTCTCCAAGTGGGGCTTAGGTACGGAAGTAGGGCTTAGGCACTGTAGTAGCCAGGAACCAAGGTTGATGCCGGCCCTCACGATCTCTTGACAGCCCCTTCTCTGTCTCACCAACACCGGGGCTCTGTGCCTCTTCTTCCACCTAACCTCAACCTAGCCCTGACCCTCACCAGGGCCATCTCCGAAGCGGCCACCCTCCACATGGGGCTTGGCACTGAAGTAGCCAGGAACCAAGGTTGATGCTGGCCCTCACGGTCTCTTGTCAGCCCCCTCTTCAGCCCCACCAATACCGGGGCTCTGTGTCTCTGCTCGCACCTAACAGCGACCTATCCCTTACCCTCATCGGAGCCAAGCTCCGAAGCGACCACTCTTCCTGTGGGGCTTAGGTACGGCAGTAGCCAGGAATCAAGGTTGATGCTGGCCCTCACGATCACTGCGCAGCCCCTTCTCAGACGCACCAATGCCGGGGCTCTGTCTCTGTTCTCTCACCTAACCTCAACCTAGCCCTGACCCTCATCAGCGCCCAGCTCCGAAGCGACCACTCTCCACGTGGGGCTTAGATAGGGAAGTAGCCAGAATAATGTTGATGCTGGCCCTCACGATCTCTTGGCAGCCCCTTCTCAGCCCCACCAATACCGGGTCTCTGTCTCTGTTCTCCCACCTATCCTCGACATATCCCTTACCCTCAACAGGGCAAAGCTCCGCAGCGGCCACCCTCCACATGGGGCTTGGCACTGAGATAGCCAGGAATCAAGGGTGGTGCTGGCCCTCACCTTCCATTTGCAGTCCCTAGGCAGCCCCACCATCACCGGGCCTCTGAGTCTGTTCTCCCTCCTAACCGCAACCTAGCCCAGACCCTCATCAGGGCCAAGCTCCGAAGTGGCCACCGGCCACATGGAGGTAGGCACTGAAGTAGCCGGCAACCAAGGCTGATGCTGGCCCTCACGGTCCCTTGGCAGCCCCTTCTCAGCCCCACAAACACCGGGTCTCTGTGCCTGTTCTCCCACCTAACCCCAACCTAGCCCTGACCCTCATCAGGGCCAACCTTCCGAAGCGGCCACCCTCCACGTGGAGCTTGGCACTAAAGTAACCAGAACTCCAGGTTGATGCTGGCTCTCATCTTCCCTTGGTAGCCCCACCAATACCGGGGCTCTGTCTCTGCTCTCCCACTTAGCCTCGACCAATCCCTTACCTTCAGCGGAGCCAAGCTCCGAAGAGGCCACCCTCGACATGGGGCTCAGGCACTGAAGTAGCCAGGAACCAAGGTTGATGCTGGCCCTCACGATCTCTTCGTGGCCCCTTCTCAGGCCACCAAAACCGGGTCTCTGTCTCTGTTCTCCCACTTAGCCTCGACATATCCCTTACCGTCATCAGGGCAAAGCTCCGAAGAGGCCACCATCAACATGGGGCTCAAGCACTGAAGGGCAGCCCCGTCTCAGCCCCACCAATACCGGGTCTCTGTGTCTCTGCTCGCACCTAACAGCGACCTATCCCTTACCCTCATCGGAGCAAAGCTCCGCAGCGGCCACCCTCCACGTGGGGCTTGGCACTGAGATAGCCAGGAATCAAGGTTGATGCTGGCCCTCACGATCTCTTGGCAGCCCCTTCTCAGCCCCACCAACACCGGGGTTCTGTCTCTGTTCTCCCATTCATCCTCTACATATCCCTTACCCTCCTCAGAGCCAAGCTTCCGAAGCGGCCAAACTCCACATAGGACTTGGCACTGAAGAGCCAGGACTCGCGGATGATGCTGGCCCACACCTTCCTTGGCAGCCTCGCCAACACAGGGGCTCTGAGTCTGTTCCCTCGCCTAACATTAACCTAGCCCTGACTCTCACCAGGGCCACCTCCGAAGCGACCACTCTCCAAGTGGGGCTTAGGTACGGAAGTAGGGCTTAGGCACTGTAGTAGCCAGGAACCAAGGTTGATGCCGGCCCTCACGATCTCTTGGCAGCCCCTTCTCTGTCTCACCAACACCGGGGCTCTGTGCCTCTTCTTCCACCTAACTTCAACCTAGCCCTGACCCTCATCAGGGCCAAGCTCCGAAGTGGCCACCGGCCACATGGAGCTAGGCACTGAAGTAGCCAGGAACCAAGGCTGATGCTGGCCCTCACGGTCCCTTGGCAGCCCCTTCTCAGGCCACCAAAACCGGGTCTCTGTGTCTGTTCTCCCACTTAGCCTCGACATATCCCTTACCCTCATCAGAGCCAAGCTCCAAAGAGGCCACTCGCAACTTGGGGCTTAGGCACTGTAGTAGCCAGGAACGAAGGTTCATGCCGGCCCTCACGATCTCTTGGCAGCCCCTTCTCTGTCTCACCAACACCGGGGCTCTGTGCCTCTTCTTCCACCTAACTTCAACCTAGCCCTGACCCTCACCAGGGCCACCTCTGAAGCGGCCACCCTCCACATGGGGCTTGGCACTGAAGTAGCCAGGTACCAAGGTTGATGCTGGCCCCCACGGTCTCTTGTCGGCCCCCTCTTCAGCCCCACCAATACCGGGGCTCTGTGTCTCTGCTCGCACCTAACAGCGACCTATCCCTTACCCTCATCGGAGCCAAGCTCCGAAGCGACCACTCTTCCTGTGGGGCTTAGGTACGGCAGTAGCCAGGAATCAAGGTTGATGCTGGCCCTCACGATCACTGCGCAGCCCCTTCTCAGACGCACCAATGCCGGGGCTCTGTCTCTGTTCTCCCACCTAACCTCAACCTAGCCCTGACCCTCATCAGGGCCCAGCTCCGAAGTGACCACTCTCCACGTGGCGCTTAGATAGGGAAGTAGCCAGAATAAGGTTGATGCTGGCCCTCACGATCTCTTGGCAGCCCCTTCTCAGCCCCACCAACACCGGGGCTCTGTCTCTGTTCTCCCACGTATCCTCGACATATCCCTTACCCTCATCAGGGCAAAGCTCCGCAGCGGCCACCCTCCACATGCGGCGTGGCACTGAGATAGCCAGGAATCAAGGGTGGTGCTGGCCCTCCCCTTCCATTTGCAGTCCCTAGACAGCCCCACCATCACGCGGGCTCTGAGTCTGTTCTCCCGCCTAACATCAACCTAGCCCTGACTCTCACCAGGGCCACCTCCGAAGCGGCCACCCTCCAATGGGGCTTGGCACTGAAGTAGCCAGGAACCAAGGTTGATGCTGGCCCTCACGGTCTCTTGTCGCCCCGCTTCAGCCCCACCAATACCGGGGCTCTGTGTCTCTGCTCGCACCTAACAGCGACCTATCCCTTACCCTCATCGGAGCAAAGCTCCGAAGAGGCCACCCTCCACGTGGGGCTTGGCACTGAGGTAGCCAGGAATCAAGGTTGATGCTGGCCCTCACGATCTCTTTGCAGCCCATTCTCAGCCCCACCAACACCGGGGCTCTCTCTCTGTTCTCCCATTCATGCTCTACATATCCCTTACCCTCCTCAGAGCCAAGCTTCCGAAGCGGCCAAACTCCACATAGGACTTGGCACTGAAGAGCCAGGACTCGCGGATGATGCTGGCCCACACCTTCCTTGGCAGCCTCGCCAACACAGGGGCTCTGAGTCTGTTCCCTCGCCTAACATTAACCTAGCCCTGACTCTCACCAGGGCCACCTCCGAAGCGACCACTCTCCAAGTGGGGCTTAGGTACGGAAGTAGGGCTTAGGCACTGTAGTAGCCAGGAACCAAGGTTCATGCCGGCCCTCACGATCTCTTGACAGCCCCTTCTCTGTCTCACCAACACCGGGGCTCTGTGCCTCTTCTTCCACCTAACCTCAACCTAGCCCTGACCCTCACCAGGGCCATCTCCGAAGCGGCCACCCTCCACATGGGGCTTGGCACTGAAGTAGCCAGGAACCAAGGTTGATGCTGGCCCTCACGGTCTCTTGTCAGCCCCCTCTTCAGCCCCACCAATACCGGGGCTCTGTGTCTCTGCTCGCACCTAACAGCGACCTATCCCTTACCCTCATCGGAGCCAAGCTCCGAAGCGACCACTCTTCATGTGGGGCTTAGGTACGGCAGTAGCCAGGAATCAAGGTTGATGCTGGCCCTCACGATCACTGCGCAGCCCCTTCTCAGACGCACCAATGCCGGGGCTCTGTCTCTGTTCTCTCACCTAACCTCAACCTAGCCCTGACCCTCATCAGCGCCCAGCTCCGAAGCGACCACTCTCCACGTGGGGCTTAGATAGGGAAGTAGCCAGAATAATGTTGATGCTGGCCCTCACGATCTCTTGGCAGCCCCTTCTCAGCCCCACCAATACCGGGTCTCTGTCTCTGTTCTCCCACCTATCCTCGACATATCCCTTACCCTCAACAGGGCAAAGCTCCGCAGCGGCCACCCTCCACATGGGGCTTGGCACTGAGATAGCCAGGAATCAAGGGTGGTGCTGGCCCTCACCTTCCATTTGCAGTCGCTAGGCAGCCCCACCATCACCGGGCCTCTGAGTCTGTTCTCCCTCCTAACCGCAACCTAGCCCAGACCCTCATCAGGGCCAAGCTCCGAAGTGGCCACCGGCCACATGGAGGTAGGCACTGAAGTAGCCGGCAACCAAGGCTGATGCTGGCCCTCACGGTCCCTTGGCAGCCCCTTCTCAGCCCCACAAACACCGGGTCTCTGTGGCTGTTCTCCCACCTAACCCCAACCTAGCCCTGACCCTCATCAGGGCCAACCTTCCGAAGCGGCCACCCTCCACGTGGAGCTTGGCACTAAAGTAACCAGAACTCCAGGTTGATGCTGGCTCTCATCTTCCCTTGGTAGCCCCACCAATACCGGGGCTCTGTCTCTGCTCTCCCACTTAGCCTCGACCAATCCCTTACCTTCAGCGGAGCCAAGCTCCGAAGAGGCCACCCTCGACATGGGGCTCAGGCACTGAAGTAGCCAGGAACCAAGGTTGATGCTGGCCCTCACGATCTCTTCGTGGCCCCTTCTCAGGCCACCAAAACCGGGTCTCTGTCTCTGTTCTCCCACTTAGCCTCGACATATCCCTTACCCTCATCAGGGCAAAGCTCCGAAGAGGCCACCCTCAACATGGGGCTCAAGCACTGAAGGGCAGCCCCGTCTCAGCCCCACCAATACCGGGTCTCTGTGTCTCTGCTCGCACCTAACAGCGACCTATCCCTTACCCTCATCGGAGCAAAGCTCCGCAGCGGCCACCCTCCACGTGGGGCTTGGCACTGAGATAGCCAGGAATCAAGGTTGGTGCTGGCCCTCACGATCTCTTGGCAGCCCCTTCTCAGCCCCACCAACACCGGGGCTCTGTCTCTGTTCTCCCATTCATCCTCTACATATCCCTTACCCTCCTCAGAGCCAAGCTTCCGAAGCGGCCAAACTCCACATAGGACTTGGCACTGAAGAGCCAGGACTCGCGGATGATGCTGGCCCACACCTTCCTTGGCAGCCTCGCCAACACAGGGGCTCTGAGTCTGTTCCCTCGCCTAACATTAACCTAGCCCTGACTCTCACCAGGGCCACCTCCGAAGCGACCACTCTCCAAGTGGGGCTTAGGTACGGAAGTAGGGCTTAGGCACTGTAGTAGCCAGGAACCAAGGTTGATGCCGGCCCTCACGATCTCTTGGCAGCCCCTTCTCTGTCTCACCAACACCGGGGCTCTGTGCCTCTTCTTCCACCTAACTTCAACCTAGCCCTGACCCTCACCAGGGCCACCTCCGAAGTGGCCACCGGCCACATGGAGCTAGGCACTGAAGTAGCCAGGAACCAAGGCTGATGCTGGCCCTCACGGTCCCTTGGCAGCCCCTTCTCAGGCCACCAAAACCGGGTCTCTGTGTCTGTTCTCCCACTTAGCCTCGACATATCCCTTACCCTCATCAGAGCCAAGCTCCAAAGAGGCCACCCGCAACTTGGGGCTTAGGCACTGTAGTAGCCAGGAACGAAGGTTGATGCCGGCCCTCACGATCTCTTGGCAGCCCCTTCTCTGTCTCACCAACACCGGGGCTCTGTGCCTCTTCTTCCACCTAACTTCAACCTAGCCCTGACCCTCACCAGGGCCACCTCCGAAGCGGCCACCATCCACATGGGGCTTGGCACTGAAGTAGCCAGGTACCAAGGTTGATGCTGGCCCCCACGGTCTCTTGTCGGCCCCCTCTTCAGCCCCACCAATACCGGGGCTCTGTGTCTCTGCTCGCACCTAACAGCGACCTATCCCTTACCCTCATCGGAGCCAAGCTCCGAAGCGACCACTCTTCCTGTGGGGCTTAGGTACGGCAGTAGCCAGGAATCAAGGTTGATGCTGGCCCTCACGATCACTGCGCAGCCCCTTCTCAGGCGCACCAATGCCGGGGCTCTGTCTCTGTTCTCCCACCTAACCTCAACCTAGCCCTGACCCTCATCAGGGCCCAGCTCCGAAGTGACCACTCTCCACGTGGCGCTTAGATAGGGAAGTAGCCAGAATAAGGTTGATGCTGGCCCTCACGATCTCTTGGCAGCCCCTTCTCAGCCCCACCAACACCGGGGCTCTGTCTCTGTTCTCCCACGTATCCTCGACATATCCCTTACCCTCATCAGGGCAAAGCTCCGCAGCGGCCACCCTCCACATGCGGCGTGGCACTGAGATAGCCAGGAATCAAGGGTGGTGCTGGCCCTCCCCTTCCATTTGCAGTCCCTAGACAGCCCCACCATCACGCGGGCTCTGAGTCTGTTCTCCCGCCTAACATCAACCTAGCCCTGACTCTCACCAGGGCCACCTCCGAAGCGGCCACCCGCCAATGGGGCTTGGCACTGAAGTAGCCAGGAACCAAGGTTGATGCTGGCCCTCACGGTCTCTTGTCGCCCCGCTTCAGCCCCACCAATACCGGGGCTCTGTGTCTCTGCTCGCACCTAACAGCGACCTATCCCTTACCCTCATCGGAGCAAAGCTCCGAAGAGGCCACCCTCCACGTGGGGCTTGGCACTGAGATAGCCAGGAATCAAGGTTGATGCTGGCCCTCACGATCTCTTTGCAGCCCATTCTCAGCCCCACCAACACCGGGGCTCTCTCTCTGTTCTCCCATTCATGCTCTACATATCCCTTACCCTCCTCAGAGCCAAGCTTCCGAAGCGGCCAAACTCCACATAGGACTTGGCACTGAAGAGCCTGGGCTCGCGGATGATGCTGGCCCACACCTTCCTTGGCAGCCTCGCCAACACAGGGGCTCTGAGTCTGTTCCCTCGCCTAACATTAACCTAGCCCTGACTCTCACCAGGGCCACCTCCGAAGCGACCACTCTCCAAGTGGGGCTTAGGTACGGAAGTAGGGCTTAGGCACTGTAGTAGCCAGGAACCAAGGTTGATGCCGGCCCTCACGATCTCTTGACAGCCCCTTCTCTGTCTCACCAACACCGGGGCTCTGTGCCTCTTCTTCCACCTAACCTCAACCTAGCCCTGACCCTCACCAGGGCCATCTCCGAAGCGGCCACCCTCCACATGGGGCTTGGCACTGAAGTAGCCAGGAACCAAGGTTGATGCTGGCCCTCACGGTCTCTTGTCAGCCCCCTCTTCAGCCCCACCAATACCGGGGCTCTGTGTCTCTGCTCGCACCTAACAGCGACCTATCCCTTACCCTCATCGGAGCCAAGCTCCGAAGCGACCACTCTTCATGTGGGGCTTAGGTACGGCAGTAGCCAGGAATCAAGGTTGATGCTGGCCCTCACGATCACTGCGCAGCCCCTTCTCAGACGCACCAATGCCGGGGCTCTGTCTCTGTTCTCTCACCTAACCTCAACCTAGCCCTGACCCTCATCAGCGCCCAGCTCCGAAGCGACCACTCTCCACGTGGGGCTTAGATAGGGAAGTAGCCAGAATAATGTTGATGCTGGCCCTCACGATCTCTTGGCAGCCCCTTCTCAGCCCCACCAATACCGGGTCTCTGTCTCTGTTCTCCCACCTATCCTCGACATATCCCTTACCCTCAACAGGGCAAAGCTCCGCAGCGGCCACCCTCCACATGGGGCTTGGCACTGAGATAGCCAGGAATCAAGGGTGGTGCTGGCCCTCACCTTCCATTTGCAGTCCCTAGGCAGCCCCACCATCACCGGGCCTCTGAGTCTGTTCTCCCTCCTAACCGCAACCTAGCCCAGACCCTCATCAGGGCCAAGCTCCGAAGTGGCCACCGGCCACATGGAGGTAGGCACTGAAGTAGCCGGCAACCAAGGCTGATGCTGGCCCTCACGGTCCCTTGGCAGCCCCTTCTCAGCCCCACAAACACCGGGTCTCTGTGCCTGTTCTCCCACCTAACCCCAACCTAGCCCTGACCCTCATCAGGGCCAACCTTCCGAAGCGGCCACCCTCCACGTGGAGCTTGGCACTAAAGTAACCAGAACTCCAGGTTGATGCTGGCTCTCATCTTCCCTTGGTAGCCCCACCAATACCGGGGCTCTGTCTCTGCTCTCCCACTTAGCCTCGACCAATCCCTTACCTTCAGCGGAGCCAAGCTCCGAAGAGGCCACCCTCGACATGGGGCTCAGGCACTGAAGTAGCCAGGAACCAAGGTTGATGCTGGCCCTCACGATCTCTTCGTGGCCCCTTCTCAGGCCACCAAAACCGGGTCTCTGTCTCTGTTCTCCCACTTAGCCTCGACATATCCCTTACCCTCATCAGGGCAAAGCTCCGAAGAGGCCACCCTCAACATGGGGCTCAAGCACTGAAGGGCAGCCCCGTCTCAGCCCCACCAATACCGGGTCTCTGTGTCTCTGCTCGCACCTAACAGCGACCTATCCCTTACCCTCATCGGAGCAAAGCTCCGCAGCGGCCACCCTCCACGTGGGGCTTGGCACTGAGATAGCCAGGAATCAAGGTTGATGCTGGCCCTCACGATCTCTTGGCAGCCCCTTCTCAGCCCCACCAACACCGGGGTTCTGTCTCTGTTCTCCCATTCATCCTCTACATATCCCTTACCCTCCTCAGAGCCAAGCTTCCGAAGCGGCCAAACTCCACATAGGACTTGGCACTGAAGAGCCAGGACTCGCGGATGATGCTGGCCCACACCTTCCTTGGCAGCCTCGCCAACACAGGGGCTCTGAGTCTGTTCCCTCGCCTAACATTAACCTAGCCCTGACTCTCACCAGGGCCACCTCCGAAGCGACCACTCTCCAAGTGGGGCTTAGGTACGGAAGTAGGGCTTAGGCACTGTAGTAGCCAGGAACCAAGGTTGATGCCGGCCCTCACGATCTCTTGGCAGCCCCTTCTCTGTCTCACCAACACCGGGGCTCTGTGCCTCTTCTTCCACCTAACTTCAACCTAGCCCTGACCCTCATCAGGGCCAAGCTCCGAAGTGGCCACCGGCCACATGGAGCTAGGCACTGAAGTAGCCAGGAACCAAGGCTGATGCTGGCCCTCACGGTCCCTTGGCAGCCCCTTCTCAGGCCACCAAAACCGGGTCTCTGTGTCTGTTCTCCCACTTAGCCTCGACATATCCCTTACCCTCATCAGAGCCAAGCTCCAAAGAGGCCACTCGCAACTTGGGGCTTAGGCACTGTAGTAGCCAGGAACGAAGGTTGATGCCGGCCCTCACGATCTCTTGGCAGCCCCTTCTCTGTCTCACCAACACCGGGGCTCTGTGCCTCTTCTTCCACCTAACTTCAACCTAGCCCTGACCCTCACCAGGGCCACCTCCGAAGCGGCCACCCTCCACATGGGGCTTGGCACTGAAGTAGCCAGGTACCAAGGTTGATGCTGGCCCCCACGGTCTCTTGTCGGCCCCCTCTTCAGCCCCACCAATACCGGGGCTCTGTGTCTCTGCTCGCACCTAACAGCGACCTATCCCTTACCCTCATCGGAGCCAAGCTCCGAAGCGACCACTCTTCCTGTGGGGCTTAGGTACGGCAGTAGCCAGGAATCAAGGTTGATGCTGGCCCTCACGATCACTGCGCAGCCCCTTCTCAGGCGCACCAATGCCGGGGCTCTGTCTCTGTTCTCCCACCTAACCTCAACCTAGCCCTGACCCTCATCAGGGCCCAGCTCCGAAGTGACCACTCTCCACGTGGCGCTTAGATAGGGAAGTAGCCAGAATAAGGTTGATGCTGGCCCTCACGATCTCTTGGCAGCCCCTTCTCAGCCCCACCAACACCGGGGCTCTGTCTCTGTTCTCCCACGTATCCTCGACATATCCCTTACCCTCATCAGGGCAAAGCTCCGCAGCGGCCACCCTCCACATGCGGCGTGGCACTGAGATAGCCAGGAATCAAGGGTGGTGCTGGCCCTCCCCTTCCATTTGCAGTCCCTAGACAGCCCCACCATCACGCGGGCTCTGAGTCTGTTCTCCCGCCTAACATCAACCTAGCCCTGACTCTCACCAGGGCCACCTCCGAAGCGGCCACCCTCCAATGGGGCTTGGCACTGAAGTAGCCAGGAACCAAGGTTGATGCTGGCCCTCACGGTCTCTTGTCGCCCCGCTTCAGCCCCACCAATACCGGGGCTCTGTGTCTCTGCTCGCACCTAACAGCGACCTATCCCTTACCCTCATCGGAGCAAAGCTCCGAAGAGGCCACCCTCCACGTGGGGCTTGGCACTGAGGTAGCCAGGAATCAAGGTTGATGCTGGCCCTCACGATCTCTTTGCAGCCCATTCTCAGCCCCACCAACACCGGGGCTCTCTCTCTGTTCTCCCATTCATGCTCTACATATCCCTTACCCTCCTCAGAGCCAAGCTTCCGAAGCGGCCAAACTCCACATAGGACTTGGCACTGAAGAGCCAGGACTCGCGGATGATGCTGGCCCACACCTTCCTTGGCAGCCTCGCCAACACAGGGGCTCTGAGTCTGTTCCCTCGCCTAACATTAACCTAGCCCTGACTCTCACCAGGGCCACCTCCGAAGCGACCACTCTCCAAGTGGGGCTTAGGTACGGAAGTAGGGCTTAGGCACTGTAGTAGCCAGGAACCAAGGTTCATGCCGGCCCTCACGATCTCTTGACAGCCCCTTCTCTGTCTCACCAACACCGGGGCTCTGTGCCTCTTCTTCCACCTAACCTCAACCTAGCCCTGACCCTCACCAGGGCCATCTCCGAAGCGGCCACCCTCCACATGGGGCTTGGCACTGAAGTAGCCAGGAACCAAGGTTGATGCTGGCCCTCACGGTCTCTTGTCAGCCCCCTCTTCAGCCCCACCAATACCGGGGCTCTGTGTCTCTGCTCGCACCTAACAGCGACCTATCCCTTACCCTCATCGGAGCCAAGCTCCGAAGCGACCACTCTTCATGTGGGGCTTAGGTACGGCAGTAGCCAGGAATCAAGGTTGATGCTGGCCCTCACGATCACTGCGCAGCCCCTTCTCAGACGCACCAATGCCGGGGCTCTGTCTCTGTTCTCTCACCTAACCTCAACCTAGCCCTGACCCTCATCAGCGCCCAGCTCCGAAGCGACCACTCTCCACGTGGGGCTTAGATAGGGAAGTAGCCAGAATAATGTTGATGCTGGCCCTCACGATCTCTTGGCAGCCCCTTCTCAGCCCCACCAATACCGGGGCTCTGTCTCTGTTCTCCCACCTATCCTCGACATATCCCTTACCCTCAACAGGGCAAAGCTCCGCAGCGGCCACCCTCCACATGGGGCTTGGCACTGAGATAGCCAGGAATCAAGGGTGGTGCTGGCCCTCACCTTCCATTTGCAGTCCCTAGGCAGCCCCACCATCACCGGGCCTCTGAGTCTGTTCTCCCTCCTAACCGCAACCTAGCCCAGACCCTCATCAGGGCCAAGCTCCGAAGTGGCCACCGGCCACATGGAGGTAGGCACTGAAGTAGCCGGCAACCAAGGCTGATGCTGGCCCTCACGGTCCCTTGGCAGCCCCTTCTCAGCCCCACAAACACCGGGTCTCTGTGCCTGTTCTCCCACCTAACCCCAACCTAGCCCTGACCCTCATCAGGGCCAACCTTCCGAAGCGGCCACCCTCCACGTGGAGCTTGGCACTAAAGTAACCAGAACTCCAGGTTGATGCTGGCTCTCATCTTCCCTTGGTAGCCCCACCAATACCGGGGCTCTGTCTCTGCTCTCCCACTTAGCCTCGACCAATCCCTTACCTTCAGCGGAGCCAAGCTCCGAAGAGGCCACCCTCGACATGGGGCTCAGGCACTGAAGTAGCCAGGAACCAAGGTTGATGCTGGCCCTCACGATCTCTTCGTGGCCCCTTCTCAGGCCACCAAAACCGGGTCTCTGTCTCTGTTCTCCCACTTAGCCTCGACATATCCCTTACCCTCATCAGGGCAAAGCTCCGAAGAGGCCACCCTCAACATGGGGCTCAAGCACTGAAGGGCAGCCCCGTCTCAGCCCCACCAATACCGGGTCTCTGTGTCTCTGCTCGCACCTAACAGCGACCTATCCCTTACCCTCATCGGAGCAAAGCTCCGCAGCGGCCACCCTCCACGTGGGGCTTGGCACTGAGATAGCCAGGAATCAAGGTTGGTGCTGGCCCTCACGATCTCTTGGCAGCCCCTTCTCAGCCCCACCAACACCGGGGTTCTGTCTCTGTTCTCCCATTCATCCTCTACATATCCCTTACCCTCCTCAGAGCCAAGCTTCCGAAGCGGCCAAACTCCACATAGGACTTGGCACTGAAGAGCCAGGACTCGCGGATGATGCTGGCCCACACCTTCCTTGGCAGCCTCGCCAACACAGGGGCTCTGAGTCTGTTCCCTCGCCTAACATTAACCTAGCCCTGACTCTCACCAGGGCCACCTCCGAAGCGACCACTCTCCAAGTGGGGCTTAGGTACGGAAGTAGGGCTTAGGCACTGTAGTAGCCAGGAACCAAGGTTGATGCCGGCCCTCACGATCTCTTGGCAGCCCCTTCTCTGTCTCACCAACACCGGGGCTCTGTGCCTCTTCTTCCACCTAACTTCAACCTAGCCCTGACCCTCACCAGGGCCACCTCCGAAGTGGCCACCGGCCACATGGGGCTTGGCACTGAAGTAGCCAGGTACCAAGGTTGATGCTGGCCCCCACGGTCTCTTGTCGGCCCCCTCTTCAGCCCCACCAATACCGGGGCTCTGTGTCTCTGCTCGCACCTAACAGCGACCTATCCCTTACCCTCATCGGAGCCAAGCTCCGAAGCGACCACTCTTCCTGTGGGGCTTAGGTACGGCAGTAGCCAGGAATCAAGGTTGATGCTGGCCCTCACGATCACTGCGCAGCCCCTTCTCAGGCGCACCAATGCCGGGGCTCTGTCTCTGTTCTCCCACCTAACCTCAACCTAGCCCTGACCCTCATCAGGGCCCAGCTCCGAAGTGACCACTCTCCACGTGGCGCTTAGATAGGGAAGTAGCCAGAATAAGGTTGATGCTGGCCCTCACGATCTCTTGGCAGCCCCTTCTCAGCCCCACCAACACCGGGGCTCTGTCTCTGTTCTCCCACGTATCCTCGACATATCCCTTACCCTCATCAGGGCAAAGCTCCGCAGCGGCCACCCTCCACATGCGGCGTGGCACTGAGATAGCCAGGAATCAAGGGTGGTGCTGGCCCTCCCCTTCCATTTGCAGTCCCTAGACAGCCCCACCATCACGCGGGCTCTGAGTCTGTTCTCCCGCCTAACATCAACCTAGCCCTGACTCTCACCAGCGCCACCTCCGAAGCCGCCACCCTCCAATGGGGCTTGGCACTGAAGTAGCCAGGAACCAAGGTTGATGCTGGCCCTCACGGTCTCTTGTCGCCCCGCTTCAGCCCCACCAATACCGGGGCTCTGTGTCTCTGCTCGCACCTAACAGCGACCTATCCCTTACCCTCATCGGAGCAAAGCTCCGAAGAGGCCACCCTCCACGTGGGGCTTGGCACTGAGATAGCCAGGAATCAAGGTTGATGCTGGCCCTCACGATCTCTTTGCAGCCCATTCTCAGCCCCACCAACACCGGGGCTCTCTCTCTGTTCTCCCATTCATGCTCTACATATCCCTTACCCTCCTCAGAGCCAAGCTTCCGAAGCGGCCAAACTCCACATAGGACTTGGCACTGAAGAGCCTGGGCTCGCGGATGATGCTGGCCCACACCTTCCTTGGCAGCCTCGCCAACACAGGGGCTCTGAGTCTGTTCCCTCGCCTAACATTAACCTAGCCCTGACTCTCACCAGGGCCACCTCCGAAGCGACCACTCTCCAAGTGGGGCTTAGGTACGGAAGTAGGGCTTAGGCACTGTAGTAGCCAGGAACCAAGGTTGATGCCGGCCCTCACGATCTCTTGACAGCCCCTTCTCTGTCTCACCAACACCGGGGCTCTGTGCCTCTTCTTCCACCTAACCTCAACCTAGCCCTGACCCTCACCAGGGCCATCTCCGAAGCGGCCACCCTCCACATGGGGCTTGGCACTGAAGTAGCCAGGAACCAAGGTTGATGCTGGCCCTCACGGTCTCTTGTCAGCCCCCTCTTCAGCCCCACCAATACCGGGGCTCTGTGTCTCTGCTCGCACCTAACAGCGACCTATCCCTTACCCTCATCGGAGCCAAGCTCCGAAGCGACCACTCTTCATGTGGGGCTTAGGTACGGCAGTAGCCAGGAATCAAGGTTGATGCTGGCCCTCACGATCACTGCGCAGCCCCTTCTCAGACGCACCAATGCCGGGGCTCTGTCTCTGTTCTCTCACCTAACCTCAACCTAGCCCTGACCCTCATCAGGGCCCAGCTCCGAAGCGACCACTCTCCACGTGGGGCTTAGATAGGGAAGTAGCCAGAATAATGTTGATGCTGGCCCTCACGATCTCTTGGCAGCCCCTTCTCAGCCCCACCAATACCGGGTCTCTGTCTCTGTTCTCCCACCTATCCTCGACATATCCCTTACCCTCAACAGGGCAAAGCTCCGCAGCGGCCACCCTCCACATGGGGCTTGGCACTGAGATAGCCAGGAATCAAGGGTGGTGCTGGCCCTCACCTTCCATTTGCAGTCCCTAGGCAGCCCCACCATCACCGGGCCTCTGAGTCTGTTCTCCCTCCTAACCGCAACCTAGCCCAGACCCTCATCAGGGCCAAGCTCCGAAGTGGCCACCGGCCACATGGAGGTAGGCACTGAAGTAGCCGGCAACCAAGGCTGATGCTGGCCCTCACGGTCCCTTGGCAGCCCCTTCTCAGCCCCACAAACACCGGGTCTCTGTGCCTGTTCTCCCACCTAACCCCAACCTAGCCCTGACCCTCATCAGGGCCAACCTTCCGAAGCGGCCACCCTCCACGTGGAGCTTGGCACTAAAGTAACCAGAACTCCAGGTTGATGCTGGCTCTCATCTTCCCTTGGTAGCCCCACCAATACCGGGGCTCTGTCTCTGCTCTCCCACTTAGCCTCGACCAATCCCTTACCTTCAGCGGAGCCAAGCTCCGAAGAGGCCACCCTCGACATGGGGCTCAGGCACTGAAGTAGCCAGGAACCAAGGTTGATGCTGGCCCTCACGATCTCTTCGTGGCCCCTTCTCAGGCCACCAAAACCGGGTCTCTGTCTCTGTTCTCCCACTTAGCCTCGACATATCCCTTACCCTCATCAGGGCAAAGCTCCGAAGAGGCCACCCTCAACATGGGGCTCAAGCACTGAAGGGCAGCCCCGTCTCAGCCCCACCAATACCGGGTCTCTGTGTCTCTGCTCGCACCTAACAGCGACCTATCCCTTACCCTCATCGGAGCAAAGCTCCGCAGCGGCCACCCTCCACGTGGGGCTTGGCACTGAGATAGCCAGGAATCAAGGTTGATGCTGGCCCTCACGATCTCTTGGCAGCCCCTTCTCAGCCCCACCAACACCGGGGTTCTGTCTCTGTTCTCCCATTCATCCTCTACATATCCCTTACCCTCCTCAGAGCCAAGCTTCCGAAGCGGCCAAACTCCACATAGGACTTGGCACTGAAGAGCCAGGACTCGCGGATGATGCTGGCCCACACCTTCCTTGGCAGCCTCGCCAACACAGGGGCTCTGAGTCTGTTCCCTCGCCTAACATTAACCTAGCCCTGACTCTCACCAGGGCCACCTCCGAAGCGACCACTCTCCAAGTGGGGCTTAGGTACGGAAGTAGGGCTTAGGCACTGTAGTAGCCAGGAACCAAGGTTGATGCCGGCCCTCACGATCTCTTGGCAGCCCCTTCTCTGTCTCACCAACACCGGGGCTCTGTGCCTCTTCTTCCACCTAACTTCAACCTAGCCCTGACCCTCATCAGGGCCAAGCTCCGAAGTGGCCACCGGCCACATGGAGCTAGGCACTGAAGTAGCCAGGAACCAAGGCTGATGCTGGCCCTCACGGTCCCTTGGCAGCCCCTTCTCAGGCCACCAAAACCGGGTCTCTGTGTCTGTTCTCCCACTTAGCCTCGACATATCCCTTACCCTCATCAGAGCCAAGCTCCAAAGAGGCCACTCGCAACTTGGGGCTTAGGCACTGTAGTAGCCAGGAACGAAGGTTCATGCCGGCCCTCACGATCTCTTGGCAGCCCCTTCTCTGTCTCACCAACACCGGGGCTCTGTGCCTCTTCTTCCACCTAACTTCAACCTAGCCCTGACCCTCACCAGGGCCACCTCCGAAGCGGCCACCCTCCACATGGGGCTTGGCACTGAAGTAGCCAGGTACCAAGGTTGATGCTGGCCCCCACGGTCTCTTGTCGGCCCCCTCTTCAGCCCCACCAATACCGGGGCTCTGTGTCTCTGCTCGCACCTAACAGCGACCTATCCCTTACCCTCATCGGAGCCAAGCTCCGAAGCGACCACTCTTCCTGTGGGGCTTAGGTACGGCAGTAGCCAGGAATCAAGGTTGATGCTGGCCCTCACGATCACTGCGCAGCCCCTTCTCAGGCGCACCAATGCCGGGGCTCTGTCTCTGTTCTCCCACCTAACCTCAACCTAGCCCTGACCCTCATCAGGGCCCAGCTCCGAAGTGACCACTCTCCACGTGGCGCTTAGATAGGGAAGTAGCCAGAATAAGGTTGATGCTGGCCCTCACGATCTCTTGGCAGCCCCTTCTCAGCCCCACCAACACCGGGGCTCTGTCTCTGTTCTCCCACGTATCCTCGACATATCCCTTACCCTCATCAGGGCAAAGCTCCGCAGCGGCCACCCTCCACATGCGGCGTGGCACTGAGATAGCCAGGAATCAAGGGTGGTGCTGGCCCTCCCCTTCCATTTGCAGTCCCTAGACAGCCCCACCATCACGCGGGCTCTGAGTCTGTTCTCCCGCCTAACATCAACCTAGCCCTGACTCTCACCAGGGCCACCTCCGAAGCGGCCACCCTCCAATGGGGCTTGGCACTGAAGTAGCCAGGAACCAAGGTTGATGCTGGCCCTCACGGTCTCTTGTCGCCCCGCTTCAGCCCCACCAATACCGGGGCTCTGTGTCTCTGCTCGCACCTAACAGCGACCTATCCCTTACCCTCATCGGAGCAAAGCTCCGAAGAGGCCACCCTCCACGTGGGGCTTGGCACTGAGGTAGCCAGGAATCAAGGTTGATGCTGGCCCTCACGATCTCTTTGCAGCCCATTCTCAGCCCCACCAACACCGGGGCTCTCTCTCTGTTCTCCCATTCATGCTCTACATATCCCTTACCCTCCTCAGAGCCAAGCTTCCGAAGCGGCCAAACTCCACATAGGACTTGGCACTGAAGAGCCAGGACTCGCGGATGATGCTGGCCCACACCTTCCTTGGCAGCCTCGCCAACACAGGGGCTCTGAGTCTGTTCCCTCGCCTAACATTAACCTAGCCCTGACTCTCACCAGGGCCACCTCCGAAGCGACCACTCTCCAAGTGGGGCTTAGGTACGGAAGTAGGGCTTAGGCACTGTAGTAGCCAGGAACCAAGGTTCATGCCGGCCCTCACGATCTCTTGACAGCCCCTTCTCTGTCTCACCAACACCGGGGCTCTGTGCCTCTTCTTCCACCTAACCTCAACCTAGCCCTGACCCTCACCAGGGCCATCTCCGAAGCGGCCACCCTCCACATGGGGCTTGGCACTGAAGTAGCCAGGAACCAAGGTTGATGCTGGCCCTCACGGTCTCTTGTCAGCCCCCTCTTCAGCCCCACCAATACCGGGGCTCTGTGTCTCTGCTCGCACCTAACAGCGACCTATCCCTTACCCTCATCGGAGCCAAGCTCCGAAGCGACCACTCTTCATGTGGGGCTTAGGTACGGCAGTAGCCAGGAATCAAGGTTGATGCTGGCCCTCACGATCACTGCGCAGCCCCTTCTCAGACGCACCAATGCCGGGGCTCTGTCTCTGTTCTCTCACCTAACCTCAACCTAGCCCTGACCCTCATCAGCGCCCAGCTCCGAAGCGACCACTCTCCACGTGGGGCTTAGATAGGGAAGTAGCCAGAATAATGTTGATGCTGGCCCTCACGATCTCTTGGCAGCCCCTTCTCAGCCCCACCAATACCGGGTCTCTGTCTCTGTTCTCCCACCTATCCTCGACATATCCCTTACCCTCAACAGGGCAAAGCTCCGCAGCGGCCACCCTCCACATGGGGCTTGGCACTGAGATAGCCAGGAATCAAGGGTGGTGCTGGCCCTCACCTTCCATTTGCAGTCCCTAGGCAGCCCCACCATCACCGGGCCTCTGAGTCTGTTCTCCCTCCTAACCGCAACCTAGCCCAGACCCTCATCAGGGCCAAGCTCCGAAGTGGCCACCGGCCACATGGAGGTAGGCACTGAAGTAGCCGGCAACCAAGGCTGATGCTGGCCCTCACGGTCCCTTGGCAGCCCCTTCTCAGCCCCACAAACACCGGGTCTCTGTGCCTGTTCTCCCACCTAACCCCAACCTAGCCCTGACCCTCATCAGGGCCAACCTTCCGAAGCGGCCACCCTCCACGTGGAGCTTGGCACTAAAGTAACCAGAACTCCAGGTTGATGCTGGCTCTCATCTTCCCTTGGTAGCCCCACCAATACCGGGGCTCTGTCTCTGCTCTCCCACTTAGCCTCGACCAATCCCTTACCTTCAGCGGAGCCAAGCTCCGAAGAGGCCACCCTCGACATGGGGCTCAGGCACTGAAGTAGCCAGGAACCAAGGTTGATGCTGGCCCTCACGATCTCTTCGTGGCCCCTTCTCAGGCCACCAAAACCGGGTCTCTGTCTCTGTTCTCCCACTTAGCCTCGACATATCCCTTACCCTCATCAGGGCAAAGCTCCGAAGAGGCCACCCTCAACATGGGGCTCAAGCACTGAAGGGCAGCCCCGTCTCAGCCCCACCAATACCGGGTCTCTGTGTCTCTGCTCGCACCTAACAGCGACCTATCCCTTACCCTCATCGGAGCAAAGCTCCGCAGCGGCCACCCTCCACGTGGGGCTTGGCACTGAGATAGCCAGGAATCAAGGTTGATGCTGGCCCTCACGATCTCTTGGCAGCCCCTTCTCAGCCCCACCAACACCGGGGTTCTGTCTCTGTTCTCCCATTCATCCTCTACATATCCCTTACCCTCCTCAGAGCCAAGCTTCCGAAGCGGCCAAACTCCACATAGGACTTGGCACTGAAGAGCCAGGACTCGCGGATGATGCTGGCCCACACCTTCCTTGGCAGCCTCGCCAACACAGGGGCTCTGAGTCTGTTCCCTCGCCTAACATTAACCTAGCCCTGACTCTCACCAGGGCCACCTCCGAAGCGACCACTCTCCAAGTGGGGCTTAGGTACGGAAGTAGGGCTTAGGCACTGTAGTAGCCAGGAACCAAGGTTGATGCCGGCCCTCACGATCTCTTGGCAGCCCCTTCTCTGTCTCACCAACACCGGGGCTCTGTGCCTCTTCTTCCACCTAACTTCAACCTAGCCCTGACCCTCATCAGGGCCAAGCTCCGAAGTGGCCACCGGCCACATGGAGCTAGGCACTGAAGTAGCCAGGAACCAAGGCTGATGCTGGCCCTCACGGTCCCTTGGCAGCCCCTTCTCAGGCCACCAAAACCGGGTCTCTGTGTCTGTTCTCCCACTTAGCCTCGACATATCCCTTACCCTCATCAGAGCCAAGCTCCAAAGAGGCCACTCGCAACTTGGGGCTTAGGCACTGTAGTAGCCAGGAACGAAGGTTCATGCCGGCCCTCACGATCTCTTGGCAGCCCCTTCTCTGTCTCACCAACACCGGGGCTCTGTGCCTCTTCTTCCACCTAACTTCAACCTAGCCCTGACCCTCACCAGGGCCACCTCCGAAGCGGCCACCCTCCACATGGGGCTTGGCACTGAAGTAGCCAGGTACCAAGGTTGATGCTGGCCCCCACGGTCTCTTGTCGGCCCCCTCTTCAGCCCCACCAATACCGGGGCTCTGTGTCTCTGCTCGCACCTAACAGCGACCTATCCCTTACCCTCATCGGAGCCAAGCTCCGAAGCGACCACTCTTCCTGTGGGGCTTAGGTACGGCAGTAGCCAGGAATCAAGGTTGATGCTGGCCCTCACGATCACTGCGCAGCCCCTTCTCAGGCGCACCAATGCCGGGGCTCTGTCTCTGTTCTCCCACCTAACCTCAACCTAGCCCTGACCCTCATCAGGGCCCAGCTCCGAAGTGACCACTCTCCACGTGGCGCTTAGATAGGGAAGTAGCCAGAATAAGGTTGATGCTGGCCCTCACGATCTCTTGGCAGCCCCTTCTCAGCCCCACCAACACCGGGGCTCTGTCTCTGTTCTCCCACGTATCCTCGACATATCCCTTACCCTCATCAGGGCAAAGCTCCGCAGCGGCCACCCTCCACATGCGGCGTGGCACTGAGATAGCCAGGAATCAAGGGTGGTGCTGGCCCTCCCCTTCCATTTGCAGTCCCTAGACAGCCCCACCATCACGCGGGCTCTGAGTCTGTTCTCCCGCCTAACATCAACCTAGCCCTGACTCTCACCAGGGCCACCTCCGAAGCGGCCACCCTCCAATGGGGCTTGGCACTGAAGTAGCCAGGAACCAAGGTTGATGCTGGCCCTCACGGTCTCTTGTCGCCCCGCTTCAGCCCCACCAATACCGGGGCTCTGTGTCTCTGCTCGCACCTAACAGCGACCTATCCCTTACCCTCATCGGAGCAAAGCTCCGAAGAGGCCACCCTCCACGTGGGGCTTGGCACTGAGGTAGCCAGGAATCAAGGTTGATGCTGGCCCTCACGATCTCTTTGCAGCCCATTCTCAGCCCCACCAACACCGGGGCTCTCTCTCTGTTCTCCCATTCATGCTCTACATATCCCTTACCCTCCTCAGAGCCAAGCTTCCGAAGCGGCCAAACTCCACATAGGACTTGGCACTGAAGAGCCAGGACTCGCGGATGATGCTGGCCCACACCTTCCTTGGCAGCCTCGCCAACACAGGGGCTCTGAGTCTGTTCCCTCGCCTAACATTAACCTAGCCCTGACTCTCACCAGGGCCACCTCCGAAGCGACCACTCTCCAAGTGGGGCTTAGGTACGGAAGTAGGGCTTAGGCACTGTAGTAGCCAGGAACCAAGGTTCATGCCGGCCCTCACGATCTCTTGACAGCCCCTTCTCTGTCTCACCAACACCGGGGCTCTGTGCCTCTTCTTCCACCTAACCTCAACCTAGCCCTGACCCTCACCAGGGCCATCTCCGAAGCGGCCACCCTCCACATGGGGCTTGGCACTGAAGTAGCCAGGAACCAAGGTTGATGCTGGCCCTCACGGTCTCTTGTCAGCCCCCTCTTCAGCCCCACCAATACCGGGGCTCTGTGTCTCTGCTCGCACCTAACAGCGACCTATCCCTTACCCTCATCGGAGCCAAGCTCCGAAGCGACCACTCTTCATGTGGGGCTTAGGTACGGCAGTAGCCAGGAATCAAGGTTGATGCTGGCCCTCACGATCACTGCGCAGCCCCTTCTCAGACGCACCAATGCCGGGGCTCTGTCTCTGTTCTCTCACCTAACCTCAACCTAGCCCTGACCCTCATCAGCGCCCAGCTCCGAAGCGACCACTCTCCACGTGGGGCTTAGATAGGGAAGTAGCCAGAATAATGTTGATGCTGGCCCTCACGATCTCTTGGCAGCCCCTTCTCAGCCCCACCAATACCGGGTCTCTGTCTCTGTTCTCCCACCTATCCTCGACATATCCCTTACCCTCAACAGGGCAAAGCTCCGCAGCGGCCACCCTCCACATGGGGCTTGGCACTGAGATAGCCAGGAATCAAGGGTGGTGCTGGCCCTCACCTTCCATTTGCAGTCCCTAGGCAGCCCCACCATCACCGGGCCTCTGAGTCTGTTCTCCCTCCTAACCGCAACCTAGCCCAGACCCTCATCAGGGCCAAGCTCCGAAGTGGCCACCGGCCACATGGAGGTAGGCACTGAAGTAGCCGGCAACCAAGGCTGATGCTGGCCCTCACGGTCCCTTGGCAGCCCCTTCTCAGCCCCACAAACACCGGGTCTCTGTGCCTGTTCTCCCACCTAACCCCAACCTAGCCCTGACCCTCATCAGGGCCAACCTTCCGAAGCGGCCACCCTCCACGTGGAGCTTGGCACTAAAGTAACCAGAACTCCAGGTTGATGCTGGCTCTCATCTTCCCTTGGTAGCCCCACCAATACCGGGGCTCTGTCTCTGCTCTCCCACTTAGCCTCGACCAATCCCTTACCTTCAGCGGAGCCAAGCTCCGAAGAGGCCACCCTCGACATGGGGCTCAGGCACTGAAGTAGCCAGGAACCAAGGTTGATGCTGGCCCTCACGATCTCTTCGTGGCCCCTTCTCAGGCCACCAAAACCGGGTCTCTGTCTCTGTTCTCCCACTTAGCCTCGACATATCCCTTACCCTCATCAGGGCAAAGCTCCGAAGAGGCCACCCTCAACATGGGGCTCAAGCACTGAAGGGCAGCCCCGTCTCAGCCCCACCAATACCGGGTCTCTGTGTCTCTGCTCGCACCTAACAGCGACCTATCCCTTACCCTCATCGGAGCAAAGCTCCGCAGCGGCCACCCTCCACGTGGGGCTTGGCACTGAGATAGCCAGGAATCAAGGTTGATGCTGGCCCTCACGATCTCTTGGCAGCCCCTTCTCAGCCCCACCAACACCGGGGTTCTGTCTCTGTTCTCCCATTCATCCTCTACATATCCCTTACCCTCCTCAGAGCCAAGCTTCCGAAGCGGCCAAACTCCACATAGGACTTGGCACTGAAGAGCCAGGACTCGCGGATGATGCTGGCCCACACCTTCCTTGGCAGCCTCGCCAACACAGGGGCTCTGAGTCTGTTCCCTCGCCTAACATTAACCTAGCCCTGACTCTCACCAGGGCCACCTCCGAAGCGACCACTCTCCAAGTGGGGCTTAGGTACGGAAGTAGGGCTTAGGCACTGTAGTAGCCAGGAACCAAGGTTGATGCCGGCCCTCACGATCTCTTGGCAGCCCCTTCTCTGTCTCACCAACACCGGGGCTCTGTGCCTCTTCTTCCACCTAACTTCAACCTAGCCCTGACCCTCATCAGGGCCAAGCTCCGAAGTGGCCACCGGCCACATGGAGCTAGGCACTGAAGTAGCCAGGAACCAAGGCTGATGCTGGCCCTCACGGTCCCTTGGCAGCCCCTTCTCAGGCCACCAAAACCGGGTCTCTGTGTCTGTTCTCCCACTTAGCCTCGACATATCCCTTACCCTCATCAGAGCCAAGCTCCAAAGAGGCCACTCGCAACTTGGGGCTTAGGCACTGTAGTAGCCAGGAACGAAGGTTCATGCCGGCCCTCACGATCTCTTGGCAGCCCCTTCTCTGTCTCACCAACACCGGGGCTCTGTGCCTCTTCTTCCACCTAACTTCAACCTAGCCCTGACCCTCACCAGGGCCACCTCCGAAGCGGCCACCCTCCACATGGGGCTTGGCACTGAAGTAGCCAGGTACCAAGGTTGATGCTGGCCCCCACGGTCTCTTGTCGGCCCCCTCTTCAGCCCCACCAATACCGGGGCTCTGTGTCTCTGCTCGCACCTAACAGCGACCTATCCCTTACCCTCATCGGAGCCAAGCTCCGAAGCGACCACTCTTCCTGTGGGGCTTAGGTACGGCAGTAGCCAGGAATCAAGGTTGATGCTGGCCCTCACGATCACTGCGCAGCCCCTTCTCAGGCGCACCAATGCCGGGGCTCTGTCTCTGTTCTCCCACCTAACCTCAACCTAGCCCTGACCCTCATCAGGGCCCAGCTCCGAAGTGACCACTCTCCACGTGGCGCTTAGATAGGGAAGTAGCCAGAATAAGGTTGATGCTGGCCCTCACGATCTCTTGGCAGCCCCTTCTCAGCCCCACCAACACCGGGGCTCTGTCTCTGTTCTCCCACGTATCCTCGACATATCCCTTACCCTCATCAGGGCAAAGCTCCGCAGCGGCCACCCTCCACATGCGGCGTGGCACTGAGATAGCCAGGAATCAAGGGTGGTGCTGGCCCTCCCCTTCCATTTGCAGTCCCTAGACAGCCCCACCATCACGCGGGCTCTGAGTCTGTTCTCCCGCCTAACATCAACCTAGCCCTGACTCTCACCAGGGCCACCTCCGAAGCGGCCACCCTCCAATGGGGCTTGGCACTGAAGTAGCCAGGAACCAAGGTTGATGCTGGCCCTCACGGTCTCTTGTCGCCCCGCTTCAGCCCCACCAATACCGGGGCTCTGTGTCTCTGCTCGCACCTAACAGCGACCTATCCCTTACCCTCATCGGAGCAAAGCTCCGAAGAGGCCACCCTCCACGTGGGGCTTGGCACTGAGATAGCCAGGAATCAAGGTTGATGCTGGCCCTCACGATCTCTTTGCAGCCCATTCTCAGCCCACCAACACCGGGGCTCTCTCTCTGTTCTCCCATTCATGCTCTACATATCCCTTACCCTCCTCAGAGCCAAGCTTCCGAAGCGGCCAAACTCCACATAGGACTTGGCACTGAAGAGCCAGGACTCGCGGATGATGCTGGCCCACACCTTCCTTGGCAGCCTCGCCAACACAGGGGCTCTGAGTCTGTTCCCTCGCCTAACATTAACCTAGCCCTGACTCTCACCAGGGCCACCTCCGAAGCGACCACTCTCCAAGTGGGGCTTAGGTACGGAAGTAGGGCTTAGGCACTGTAGTAGCCAGGAACCAAGGTTCATGCCGGCCCTCACGATCTCTTGGCAGCCCCTTCTCTGTCTCACCAACACCGGGGCTCTGTGCCTCTTCTTCCACCTAACCTCAACCTAGCCCTGACCCTCACCAGGGCCATCTCCGAAGCGGCCACCCTCCACATGGGGCTTGGCACTGAAGTAGCCAGGAACCAAGGTTGATGCTGGCCCTCACGGTCTCTTGTCGGCGCCCTCTTCAGCCCCACCAATACCGGCGCTCTGTGTCTCTGCTCGCACCTAACAGCGACCTATCCCTTACCCTCATCGGAGCCAAGCTCCGAAGCGACCACTCTTCATGTGGGGCTTAGGTACGGCAGTAGCCAGGAATCAAGGTTGATGCTGGCCCTCACGATCACTGCGCAGCCCCTTCTCAGGCGCACCAATGCCGGGGCTCTGTCTCTGTTCTCTCACCTAACCTCAACCTAGCCCTGACCCTCATCAGCGCCCAGCTCCGAAGCGACCACTCTCCACGTGGGGCTTAGATAGGGAAGTAGCCAGAATAAGGTTGATGCTGGCCCTCACGATCTCTTTGCAGCCCCTTCTCAGCCCCACCAATACCGGGGCTCTGTCTCTGTTCTCCCACCTATCCTCGACATATCCCTTACCCTCAACAGGGCAAAGCTCCGCAGCGGCCACCCTCCACATGGGGCTTGGCACTGAGATAGCCAGGAATCAAGGGTGGTGCTGGCCCTCACCTTCCATTTGCAGTCCATAGGCAGCCCCACCATCACCGGGCCTCTGAGTCTGTTCTCCCTCCTAACCGCAACCTAGCCCAGACCCTCATCAGGGCCAAGCTCCGAAGTGGCCACCGGCCACATGGAGGTAGGCACTGAAGTAGCCGGCAACCAAGGCTGATGCTGGCCCTCACGGTCCCTTGGCAGCCCCTTCTCAGCCCCACAAACACCGGGTCTCTGTGCCTGTTCTCCCACCTAACCCCAACCTAGCCCTGACCCTCATCAGGGCCAACCTTCCGAAGCGGCCACCCTCCACGTGGAGCTTGGCACTAAAGTAACCAGAACTCCAGGTTGATGCTGGCTCTCATCTTCCCTTGGTAGCCCCACCAATACCGGGGCTCTGTCTCTGCTCTCCCACTTAGCCTCGACCAATCCCTTACCTTCAGCGGAGCCAAGCTCCGAAGAGGCCACCCTCGACATGGGGCTCAGGCACTGAAGTAGCCAGGAACCAAGGTTGATGCTGGCCCTCACGATCTCTTCGTGGCCCCTTCTCAGGCCACCAAAACCGGGTCTCTGTCTCTGTTCTCCCACTTAGCCTCGACATATCCCTTACCCTCATCAGGGCAAAGCTCCGAAGAGGCCACCCTCAACATGGGGCTCAAGCACTGAAGGGCAGCCCCGTCTCAGCCCCACCAATACCGGGTCTCTGTGTCTCTGCTCGCACCTAACAGCGACCTATCCCTTACCCTCATCGGAGCAAAGCTCCGCAGCGGCCACCCTCCACGTGGGGCTTGGCACTGAGATAGCCAGGAATCAAGGTTGATGCTGGCCCTCACGATCTCTTGGCAGCCCCTTCTCAGCCCCACCAACACCGGGGTTCTGTCTCTGTTCTCCCATTCATCCTCTACATATCCCTTACCCTCCTCAGAGCCAAGCTTCCGAAGCGGCCAAACTCCACATAGGACTTGGCACTGAAGAGCCAGGACTCGCGGATGATGCTGGCCCACACCTTCCTTGGCAGCCTCGCCAACACAGGGGCTCTGAGTCTGTTCCCTCGCCTAACATTAACCTAGCCCTGACTCTCACCAGGGCCACCTCCGAAGCGACCACTCTCCAAGTGGGGCTTAGGTACGGAAGTAGGGCTTAGGCACTGTAGTAGCCAGGAACCAAGGTTGATGCCGGCCCTCACGATCTCTTGGCAGCCCCTTCTCTGTCTCACCAACACCGGGGCTCTGTGCCTCTTCTTCCACCTAACTTCAACCTAGCCCTGACCCTCATCAGGGCCAAGCTCCGAAGTGGCCACCGGCCACATGGAGCTAGGCACTGAAGTAGCCAGGAACCAAGGCTGATGCTGGCCCTCACGGTCCCTTGGCAGCCCCTTCTCAGGCCACCAAAACCGGGTCTCTGTGTCTGTTCTCCCACTTAGCCTCGACATATCCCTTACCCTCATCAGAGCCAAGCTCCAAAGAGGCCACTCGCAACTTGGGGCTTAGGCACTGTAGTAGCCAGGAACGAAGGTTCATGCCGGCCCTCACGATCTCTTGGCAGCCCCTTCTCTGTCTCACCAACACCGGGGCTCTGTGCCTCTTCTTCCACCTAACTTCAACCTAGCCCTGACCCTCACCAGGGCCACCTCCGAAGCGGCCACCCTCCACATGGGGCTTGGCACTGAAGTAGCCAGGTACCAAGGTTGATGCTGGCCCCCACGGTCTCTTGTCGGCCCCCTCTTCAGCCCCACCAATACCGGGGCTCTGTGTCTCTGCTCGCACCTAACAGCGACCTATCCCTTACCCTCATCGGAGCCAAGCTCCGAAGCGACCACTCTTCCTGTGGGGCTTAGGTACGGCAGTAGCCAGGAATCAAGGTTGATGCTGGCCCTCACGATCACTGCGCAGCCCCTTCTCAGGCGCACCAATGCCGGGGCTCTGTCTCTGTTCTCCCACCTAACCTCAACCTAGCCCTGACCCTCATCAGGGCCCAGCTCCGAAGTGACCACTCTCCACGTGGCGCTTAGATAGGGAAGTAGCCAGAATAAGGTTGATGCTGGCCCTCACGATCTCTTGGCAGCCCCTTCTCAGCCCCACCAACACCGGGGCTCTGTCTCTGTTCTCCCACGTATCCTCGACATATCCCTTACCCTCATCAGGGCAAAGCTCCGCAGCGGCCACCCTCCACATGCGGCGTGGCACTGAGATAGCCAGGAATCAAGGGTGGTGCTGGCCCTCCCCTTCCATTTGCAGTCCCTAGACAGCCCCACCATCACGCGGGCTCTGAGTCTGTTCTCCCGCCTAACATCAACCTAGCCCTGACTCTCACCAGGGCCACCTCCGAAGCGGCCACCCTCCAATGGGGCTTGGCACTGAAGTAGCCAGGAACCAAGGTTGATGCTGGCCCTCACGGTCTCTTGTCGCCCCGCTTCAGCCCCACCAATACCGGGGCTCTGTGTCTCTGCTCGCACCTAACAGCGACCTATCCCTTACCCTCATCGGAGCAAAGCTCCGAAGAGGCCACCCTCCACGTGGGGCTTGGCACTGAGGTAGCCAGGAATCAAGGTTGATGCTGGCCCTCACGATCTCTTTGCAGCCCATTCTCAGCCCCACCAACACCGGGGCTCTCTCTCTGTTCTCCCATTCATGCTCTACATATCCCTTACCCTCCTCAGAGCCAAGCTTCCGAAGCGGCCAAACTCCACATAGGACTTGGCACTGAAGAGCCAGGACTCGCGGATGATGCTGGCCCACACCTTCCTTGGCAGCCTCGCCAACACAGGGGCTCTGAGTCTGTTCCCTCGCCTAACATTAACCTAGCCCTGACTCTCACCAGGGCCACCTCCGAAGCGACCACTCTCCAAGTGGGGCTTAGGTACGGAAGTAGGGCTTAGGCACTGTAGTAGCCAGGAACCAAGGTTCATGCCGGCCCTCACGATCTCTTGACAGCCCCTTCTCTGTCTCACCAACACCGGGGCTCTGTGCCTCTTCTTCCACCTAACCTCAACCTAGCCCTGACCCTCACCAGGGCCATCTCCGAAGCGGCCACCCTCCACATGGGGCTTGGCACTGAAGTAGCCAGGAACCAAGGTTGATGCTGGCCCTCACGGTCTCTTGTCAGCCCCCTCTTCAGCCCCACCAATACCGGGGCTCTGTGTCTCTGCTCGCACCTAACAGCGACCTATCCCTTACCCTCATCGGAGCCAAGCTCCGAAGCGACCACTCTTCATGTGGGGCTTAGGTACGGCAGTAGCCAGGAATCAAGGTTGATGCTGGCCCTCACGATCACTGCGCAGCCCCTTCTCAGACGCACCAATGCCGGGGCTCTGTCTCTGTTCTCTCACCTAACCTCAACCTAGCCCTGACCCTCATCAGCGCCCAGCTCCGAAGCGACCACTCTCCACGTGGGGCTTAGATAGGGAAGTAGCCAGAATAATGTTGATGCTGGCCCTCACGATCTCTTGGCAGCCCCTTCTCAGCCCCACCAATACCGGGTCTCTGTCTCTGTTCTCCCACCTATCCTCGACATATCCCTTACCCTCAACAGGGCAAAGCTCCGCAGCGGCCACCCTCCACATGGGGCTTGGCACTGAGATAGCCAGGAATCAAGGGTGGTGCTGGCCCTCACCTTCCATTTGCAGTCCCTAGGCAGCCCCACCATCACCGGGCCTCTGAGTCTGTTCTCCCTCCTAACCGCAACCTAGCCCAGACCCTCATCAGGGCCAAGCTCCGAAGTGGCCACCGGCCACATGGAGGTAGGCACTGAAGTAGCCGGCAACCAAGGCTGATGCTGGCCCTCACGGTCCCTTGGCAGCCCCTTCTCAGCCCCACAAACACCGGGTCTCTGTGCCTGTTCTCCCACCTAACCCCAACCTAGCCCTGACCCTCATCAGGGCCAACCTTCCGAAGCGGCCACCCTCCACGTGGAGCTTGGCACTAAAGTAACCAGAACTCCAGGTTGATGCTGGCTCTCATCTTCCCTTGGTAGCCCCACCAATACCGGGGCTCTGTCTCTGCTCTCCCACTTAGCCTCGACCAATCCCTTACCTTCAGCGGAGCCAAGCTCCGAAGAGGCCACCCTCGACATGGGGCTCAGGCACTGAAGTAGCCAGGAACCAAGGTTGATGCTGGCCCTCACGATCTCTTCGTGGCCCCTTCTCAGGCCACCAAAACCGGGTCTCTGTCTCTGTTCTCCCACTTAGCCTCGACATATCCCTTACCCTCATCAGGGCAAAGCTCCGAAGAGGCCACCCTCAACATGGGGCTCAAGCACTGAAGGGCAGCCCCGTCTCAGCCCCACCAATACCGGGTCTCTGTGTCTCTGCTCGCACCTAACAGCGACCTATCCCTTACCCTCATCGGAGCAAAGCTCCGCAGCGGCCACCCTCCACGTGGGGCTTGGCACTGAGATAGCCAGGAATCAAGGTTGATGCTGGCCCTCACGATCTCTTGGCAGCCCCTTCTCAGCCCCACCAACACCGGGGTTCTGTCTCTGTTCTCCCATTCATCCTCTACATATCCCTTACCCTCCTCAGAGCCAAGCTTCCGAAGCGGCCAAACTCCACATAGGACTTGGCACTGAAGAGCCAGGACTCGCGGATGATGCTGGCCCACACCTTCCTTGGCAGCCTCGCCAACACAGGGGCTCTGAGTCTGTTCCCTCGCCTAACATTAACCTAGCCCTGACTCTCACCAGGGCCACCTCCGAAGCGACCACTCTCCAAGTGGGGCTTAGGTACGGAAGTAGGGCTTAGGCACTGTAGTAGCCAGGAACCAAGGTTGATGCCGGCCCTCACGATCTCTTGGCAGCCCCTTCTCTGTCTCACCAACACCGGGGCTCTGTGCCTCTTCTTCCACCTAACTTCAACCTAGCCCTGACCCTCATCAGGGCCAAGCTCCGAAGTGGCCACCGGCCACATGGAGCTAGGCACTGAAGTAGCCAGGAACCAAGGCTGATGCTGGCCCTCACGGTCCCTTGGCAGCCCCTTCTCAGGCCACCAAAACCGGGTCTCTGTGTCTGTTCTCCCACTTAGCCTCGACATATCCCTTACCCTCATCAGAGCCAAGCTCCAAAGAGGCCACTCGCAACTTGGGGCTTAGGCACTGTAGTAGCCAGGAACGAAGGTTCATGCCGGCCCTCACGATCTCTTGGCAGCCCCTTCTCTGTCTCACCAACACCGGGGCTCTGTGCCTCTTCTTCCACCTAACTTCAACCTAGCCCTGACCCTCACCAGGGCCACCTCCGAAGCGGCCACCCTCCACATGGGGCTTGGCACTGAAGTAGCCAGGTACCAAGGTTGATGCTGGCCCCCACGGTCTCTTGTCGGCCCCCTCTTCAGCCCCACCAATACCGGGGCTCTGTGTCTCTGCTCGCACCTAACAGCGACCTATCCCTTACCCTCATCGGAGCCAAGCTCCGAAGCGACCACTCTTCCTGTGGGGCTTAGGTACGGCAGTAGCCAGGAATCAAGGTTGATGCTGGCCCTCACGATCACTGCGCAGCCCCTTCTCAGGCGCACCAATGCCGGGGCTCTGTCTCTGTTCTCCCACCTAACCTCAACCTAGCCCTGACCCTCATCAGGGCCCAGCTCCGAAGTGACCACTCTCCACGTGGCGCTTAGATAGGGAAGTAGCCAGAATAAGGTTGATGCTGGCCCTCACGATCTCTTGGCAGCCCCTTCTCAGCCCCACCAACACCGGGGCTCTGTCTCTGTTCTCCCACGTATCCTCGACATATCCCTTACCCTCATCAGGGCAAAGCTCCGCAGCGGCCACCCTCCACATGCGGCGTGGCACTGAGATAGCCAGGAATCAAGGGTGGTGCTGGCCCTCCCCTTCCATTTGCAGTCCCTAGACAGCCCCACCATCACGCGGGCTCTGAGTCTGTTCTCCCGCCTAACATCAACCTAGCCCTGACTCTCACCAGGGCCACCTCCGAAGCGGCCACCCTCCAATGGGGCTTGGCACTGAAGTAGCCAGGAACCAAGGTTGATGCTGGCCCTCACGGTCTCTTGTCGCCCCGCTTCAGCCCCACCAATACCGGGGCTCTGTGTCTCTGCTCGCACCTAACAGCGACCTATCCCTTACCCTCATCGGAGCAAAGCTCCGAAGAGGCCACCCTCCACGTGGGGCTTGGCACTGAGATAGCCAGGAATCAAGGTTGATGCTGGCCCTCACGATCTCTTTGCAGCCCATTCTCAGCCCACCAACACCGGGGCTCTCTCTCTGTTCTCCCATTCATGCTCTACATATCCCTTACCCTCCTCAGAGCCAAGCTTCCGAAGCGGCCAAACTCCACATAGGACTTGGCACTGAAGAGCCAGGACTCGCGGATGATGCTGGCCCACACCTTCCTTGGCAGCCTCGCCAACACAGGGGCTCTGAGTCTGTTCCCTCGCCTAACATTAACCTAGCCCTGACTCTCACCAGGGCCACCTCCGAAGCGACCACTCTCCAAGTGGGGCTTAGGTACGGAAGTAGGGCTTAGGCACTGTAGTAGCCAGGAACCAAGGTTCATGCCGGCCCTCACGATCTCTTGGCAGCCCCTTCTCTGTCTCACCAACACCGGGGCTCTGTGCCTCTTCTTCCACCTAACCTCAACCTAGCCCTGACCCTCACCAGGGCCATCTCCGAAGCGGCCACCCTCCACATGGGGCTTGGCACTGAAGTAGCCAGGAACCAAGGTTGATGCTGGCCCTCACGGTCTCTTGTCGGCGCCCTCTTCAGCCCCACCAATACCGGGGCTCTGTGTCTCTGCTCGCACCTAACAGCGACCTATCCCTTACCCTCATCGGAGCCAAGCTCCGAAGCGACCACTCTTCATGTGGGGCTTAGGTACGGCAGTAGCCAGGAATCAAGGTTGATGCTGGCCCTCACGATCACTGCGCAGCCCCTTCTCAGGCGCACCAATGCCGGGGCTCTGTCTCTGTTCTCTCACCTAACCTCAACCTAGCCCTGACCCTCATCAGCGCCCAGCTCCGAAGCGACCACTCTCCACGTGGGGCTTAGATAGGGAAGTAGCCAGAATAAGGTTGATGCTGGCCCTCACGATCTCTTTGCAGCCCCTTCTCAGCCCCACCAATACCGGGGCTCTGTCTCTGTTCTCCCACCTATCCTCGACATATCCCTTACCCTCAACAGGGCAAAGCTCCGCAGCGGCCACCCTCCACATGGGGCTTGGCACTGAGATAGCCAGGAATCAAGGGTGGTGCTGGCCCTCACCTTCCATTTGCAGTCCATAGGCAGCCCCACCATCACCGGGCCTCTGAGTCTGTTCTCCCTCCTAACCGCAACCTAGCCCAGACCCTCATCAGGGCCAAGCTCCGAAGTGGCCACCGGCCACATGGAGGTAGGCACTGAAGTAGCCGGCAACCAAGGCTGATGCTGGCCCTCACGGTCCCTTGGCAGCCCCTTCTCAGCCCCACAAACACCGGGTCTCTGTGCCTGTTCTCCCACCTAACCCCAACCTAGCCCTGACCCTCATCAGGGCCAACCTTCCGAAGCGGCCACCCTCCACGTGGAGCTTGGCACTAAAGTAACCAGAACTCCAGGTTGATGCTGGCTCTCATCTTCCCTTGGTAGCCCCACCAATACCGGGGCTCTGTCTCTGCTCTCCCACTTAGCCTCGACCAATCCCTTACCTTCAGCGGAGCCAAGCTCCGAAGAGGCCACCCTCGACATGGGGCTCAGGCACTGAAGTAGCCAGGAACCAAGGTTGATGCTGGCCCTCACGATCTCTTCGTGGCCCCTTCTCAGGCCACCAAAACCGGGTCTCTGTCTCTGTTCTCCCACTTAGCCTCGACATATCCCTTACCCTCATCAGGGCAAAGCTCCGAAGAGGCCACCCTCAACATGGGGCTCAAGCACTGAAGGGCAGCCCCGTCTCAGCCCCACCAATACCGGGTCTCTGTGTCTCTGCTCGCACCTAACAGCGACCTATCCCTTACCCTCATCGGAGCAAAGCTCCGCAGCGGCCACCCTCCACGTGGGGCTTGGCACTGAGATAGCCAGGAATCAAGGTTGATGCTGGCCCTCACGATCTCTTGGCAGCCCCTTCTCAGCCCCACCAACACCGGGGCTCTGTCTCTGTTCTCCCATTCATCCTCTACATATCCCTTACCCTCCTCAGAGCCAAGCTTCCGAAGCGGCCAAACTCCACATAGGACTTGGCACTGAAGAGTCTGGACTCGCGGATGATGCTGGCCCACACCTTCCTTGGCAGCCTCGCCAACACAGGGGCTCTGAGTCTGTTCCCTCGCCTAACATTAACCTAGCCCTGACTCTCACCAGGGCCACCTCCGAAGCGACCACTCTCCAAGTGGGGCTTAGGTACGGAAGTAGGGCTTAGGCACTGTAGTAGCCAGGAACCAAGGTTGATGCCGGCCCTCACGATCTCTTGGCAGCCCCTTCTCTGTCTCACCAACACCGGGGCTCTGTGCCTCTTCTTCCACCTAACTTCAACCTAGCCCTGACCCTCATCAGGGCCAAACTCCGAAGTGGCCACCGGCCACATGGAGCTAGGCACTGAAGTAGCCAGGAACCAAGGCTGATGCTGGCCCTCACGGTCCCTTGGCAGCCCCTTCTCAGGCCACCAAAACCGGGTCTCTGTGTCTGTTCTCCCACTTAGCCTCGACATATCCCTTACTCTCATCAGAGCCAAGCTCCAAAGAGGCCACCCGCAACTTGGGGCTTAGGCACTGTAGTAGCCAGGAACCAAGGTTGATGCCGGCCCTCACGATCTCTTGGCAGCCCCTTCTCTGTCTCACCAACACCGGGGCTCTGTGCCTCTTCTTCCACCTAACTTCAACCTAGCCCTGACCCTCACCAGGGCCACCTCCGAAGCGGCCACCCTCCACATGGGGCTTGGCACTGAAGTAGCCAGGAACCAAGGTTGATGCTGGCCCCCACGGTCTCTTGTCGGCCCCCTCTTCAGCCCCACCAATACCGGGGCTCTGTGTCTCTGCTCGCACCTAACAGCGACCTATCCCTTACCCTCATCGGAGCCAAGCTCCGAAGCGACCACTCTTCATGTGGGGCTTAGGTACGGCAGTAGCCAGGAATCAAGGTTGATGCTGGCCCTCACGATCACTGCGCAGCCCCTTCTCAGGCGCACCAATGCCGGGGCTCTGTCTCTGTTCTCCCACCTAACCTCAACCTAGCCCTGACCCTCATCAGGGCCCAGCTCCGAAGTGACCACTCTCCACGTGGGGCTTAGATAGGGAAGTAGCCAGAATAAGGTTGATGCTGGCCCTCACGATCTCTTGGCAGCCCCTTCTCTGCCCCACCAACACCGGGGCTCTGTCTCTGTTCTCCCACGTATCCTCGACATATCCCTTACCCTCATCAGGGCAAAGCTCCGCAGCGGCCACCCTCCACATGCGGCGTGGCACTGAGATAGCCAGGAATCAAGGGTGGTGCTGGCCCTCCCCTTCCATTTGCAGTCCCTAGGCAGCCCCACCATCACGGGGGCTCTGAGTCTGTTCTCCCTCCTAACCGCAACCTAGCCCTGACCCTCATCAGGGCCAAGCTCCGAAGTGGCCACCGGCCACATGGAGCTAGGCACTGAAGTAGCCGGGAACCAAGGCTGATCCTGGCCCTCACGGTCCCTTGGCAGCCCCTTCTCAGCCGCACAAACACCGGGTCTCTGTGCCTGTTCTCCCACCTAACCCCAACCTAGCCCTGACCCTCATCAGGGCCAACCTTCCGAAGCGGCCACCCTCCACGTGGAGCTTGGCACTGAAGTAACCAGAACTCCAGGTTGATGCTGGCTCTCATCTTCCCTTGGTAGCCCCACCAATACCGGGGCTCTGTCTCTGCTCTCCCACTTAGCCTCGACCAATCCCTTACCTTCAGCGGAGCCAAGCTCCGAAGAGGCCACCCTCGACATGGAGCTCAGGCACTGAAGTAGCCAGGAACCAAGGTTGATGCTGGCCCTCACGATCTCTTCGTGGCCCCTTCTCAGGCCACCAAAACCGGGTCTCTGTCTCTGTTCTCCCACTTAGCCTCGACATATCCCTTACCCTCATCAGGGCAAAGCTCCGAAGAGGCCACCCTCAACATGGGGCTCAAGCACTGAAGGGCAGCCCCGTCTCAGCCCCACCAATACCGGGTCTCTGTGTCTCTGCTCGCACCTAACAGCGACCTATCCCTTACCCTCATCGGAGCAAAGCTCCGCAGCGGCCACCCTCCACGTGGGGCTTGGCACTGAGATAGCCAGGAATCAAGGTTGATGCTGGCCCTCACGATCTCTTTGCAGCCCCTTCTCAGCCCCACCAACACCGGGGCTCTGTCTCTGTTCTCCCATTCATCCTCTACATATCCCTTACCCTCCTCAGAGCCAAGCTTCCGAAGCGGCCAAACTCCACATAGGACTTGGCACTGAAGAGCCAGGACTCGCGGATGATGCTGGCCCACACCTTCCTTGGCAGCCTCGCCAACACAGGGGCTCTGAGACTGTTCCCTCGCCTAACATTAACCTAGCCCTGACTCTCACCAGGGCCACCTCCGAAGCGACCACTCTCCAAGTGGGGCTTAGGTACGGAAGTAGGGCTTAGGCACTGTAGTAGCCAGGAACCAAGGTTGATGCCGGCCCTCACGATCTCTTGGCAGCCCCTTCTCTGTCTCACCAACACCGGGGCTCTGTGCCTCTTCTTCCACCTAACTTCAACCTAGCCCTGACCCTCATCAGGGCCAATCTCCGAAGTGGCCACCGGCCACATGGAGCTAGGCACTGAAGTAGCCAGGAACCAAGGCTGATGCTGGCCCTCACGGTCCCTTGGCAGCCCCTTCTCAGGCCACCAAAACCGGGTCTCTGTGTCTGTTCTCCCACTTAGCCTCGACATATCCCTTACCCTCATCAGAGCCAAGCTCCAAAGAGGCCACCCGCAACTTGGGGCTTAGGCATTGTAGTAGCCAGGAACGAAGGTTGATGCCGGCCCTCACGATCTCTTGGCAGCCCCTTCTCTGTCTCACCAACACCGGGGCTCTGTGTCTCTTCTTCCACCTAACTTCAACCTAGCCCTGACCCTCACCAGGGCCACCTCCGAAGTGGCAACCGGCTACATGGAGCTAGGCACTGAAGTAGCCAGGAACCAAGGTTGATGCTGGCCCCCACGGTCTCTTGTCGGCCCCCTCTTCAGCCCCACCAATACCGGGGCTCTGTGTCTCTGCTCGCACCTAACAGCGACCTATCCCTTACCCTCATCGGAGCCAAGCTCCGAAGCGACCACTCTTCATGTGGGGCTTAGGTACGGCAGTAGCCAGGAATCAAGGTTGATGCTGGCCCTCACGATCACTGCGCAGCCCCTTCTCAGGCGCACCAATGCCGGGGCTCTGTCTCTGTTCTCCCACGTATCCTCGACATATCCCTTACCCTCATCAGGGCAAAGCTCCGCAGCGGCCACCCTCCACATGCGGCGTGACACTGAGATAGCCAGGAATCAAGGGCGGTGCTGGCCCTCCCCTTCCATTTGCAGTCCCTAGGCAGCCCCACCATGACGGGGGCTCTGAGTCTGTTCTCCCGCCTAACATCAACCTAGCCCTGACTCTCACCAGGGCCACCTCCGAAGCGGCCACCCTCCAATGGGGCTTGGCACTGAAGTAGCCAGGAACCAAGGTTGATGCTGGCCCTCACGGTCTCTTGTCGCCCCGCTTCAGCCCCACCAATACCGGGGCTCTGTGTCTCTGCTCGCACCTAACAGCGACCTATCCCTTACCCTCATCGGAGCAAAGCTCCGAAGAGGCCACCCTCCACGTGGGGCTTGGCACTGAGGTAGCCAGGAATCAAGGTTGATGCTGGCCCTCACGATCTCTTTGCAGCCCATTCTCAGCCCCACCAACACCGGGACTCTGTCTCTGTTCTCCCATTCATCCTCTACATATCCCTTACCCTCCTCAGAGCCAAGCTTCCGAAGCGGCCAAACTCCACATAGGACTTGGCACTGAAGAGCCAGGACTCGCGGATGATGCTGGCCCACACCTTCCTTGGCAGCCTCGCCAACACAGGGGCTCTGAGTCTGTTCCCTCGCCTAACATTAACCTAGCCCTGACTCTCACCAGGGCCACCTCCGAAGCGACCACTCTCCAAGTGGGGCTTAGGTACGGAAGTAGGGCTTAGGCACTGTAGTAGCCAGGAACCAAGGTAGATGCCGGCCCTCACGATCTCTTGGCAGCCCCTTCTCTGTCTCACCAACACCGGGGCTCTGTGCCTCTTCTTGCACCTAACTTCAACCTAGCCCTGACCCTCATCAGGGCCAAGCTCCGAAGTGGCCACCGGCCACATGGAGCTAGGCACTGAAGTAGCCAGGAACCAAGGTTGATGCTGGCCCCCACGGTCTCTTGTCGGCCCCCTCTTCAGCCCCACCAATACCGGGGCTCTGTGTCTCTGCTCGCACCTAACAGCGACCTATCCCTTACCCTCATCGGAGCCAAGCTCCGAAGCGACCACTCTTCATGTGGGGCTTAGGTACGGCAGTAGCCAGGAATCAAGGTTGATGCTGGCCCTCACGATCACTGCGCAGCCCCTTCTCAGGCGCACCAATGCCGGGGCTCTGTCTCTGTTCTCCCACCTAACCTCAACCTAGCCCTGACCCTCATCAGGGCCCAGCTCCGAAGTGACCACTCTCCACGTGGCGCTTAGATAGGGAAGTAGCCAGAATAAGGTTGATGCTGGCCCTCACGATCTCTTGGCAGCCCCTTCTCAGCCCCACCAACACCGGGGCTCTGTCTCTGTTCTCCCACGTATCCTCGACATATCCCTTACCCTCATCAGGGCAAAGCTCCGCAGCGGCCACCCTCCACATGGGGCGTGGCACTGAGGTAGCCAGGAATCAAGGGTGGTGCTGGCCCTCCCCTTCCATTTGCAGTCCATAGGCAGCCCCACCATCACGGGGGCTCTGAGTCTGTTCTCCCGCCTAACATCAACCTAGCCCTGACTCTCACCAGGGCCACCTCCGAAGCGGCCACCCTCCAATGGGGCTTGGCACTGAAGTAGCCAGGAACCAAGGTTGATGCTGGCCCTCACGGTCTCTTGTCGCCCCGCTTCAGCCCCACCAATACCGGGGCTCTGTGTCTCTGCTCGCACCTAACAGCGACCTATCCCTTACCCTCATCGGAGCAAAGCTCCGAAGAGGCCACCCTCCACGTGGGGCTTGGCACTGAGATAGCCAGGAATCAAGGTTGATGCTGGCCCTCACGATCTCTTGGCAGCCCCTTCTCAGCCCCACCAACACCGGGGCTCTGTCTCTGTTCTCCCATTCATCCTCTACATATCCCTTACCCTCCTCAGAGCCAAGCTTCCGAAGCGGCCAAACTCCACATAGGACTTGGCACTGAAGAGCCAGGACTCGCGGATGATGCTGGCCCACACCTTCCTTGGCAGCCTCGCCAACACAGGGGCTCTGAGTCTGTTCCCTCGCCTAACATTAACCTAGCCCTGACTCTCACCAGGGCCACCTCCGAAGCGACCACTCTCCAAGTGGGGCTTAGGTACGGAAGTAGGGCTTAGGCACTGTAGTAGCCAGGAACCAAGGTTGATGCCGGCCCTCACGATCTCTTGGCAGCCCCTTCTCTGTCTCACCAACACCGGGGCTCTGTGCCTCTTCTTCCACCTAACCTCAACCTAGCCCTGACCTTCATCAGGGCCACCTCCGAAGCGGCCACCCTCCACATGGGGCTTGGCACTGAAGTAGCCAGGAACCAAGGTTGATGCTGGCCCTCACGGTCTCTTGTCGGCCCCCTCTTCAGCCCCACCAATACCGGGGCTCTGTGTCTCTGCTCGCACCTAACAGCGACCTATCCCTTACCCTCATCGGAGCCAAGCTCCGAAGCGACCACTCTTCATGTGGGGCTTAGGTACGGCAGTAGCCAGGAATCAAGGTTGATGCTGGCCCTCACGATCACTGCGCAGCCCCTTCTCAGACGCACCAATGCCGGGGCTCTGTCTCTGTTCTCTCACCTAACCTCAACCTAGCCCTGACCCTCATCAGCGCCCAGCTCCGAAGCGACCACTCTCCACGTGGGGCTTAGATAGGGAAGTAGCCAGAATAATGTTGATGCTGGCCCTCACGATCTCTTGGCAGCCCCTTCTCAGCCCCACCAATACCGGGTCTCTGTCTCTGTTCTCCCACCTATCCTCGACATATCCCTTACCCTCAACAGGGCAAAGCTCCGCAGCGGCCACCCTCCACATGGGGCTTGGCACTGAGATAGCCAGGAATCAAGGGTGGTGCTGGCCCTCACCTTCCATTTGCAGTCCCTAGGCAGCCCCACCATCACCGGGGCTCTGAGTCTGTTCTCCCTCCTAACCGCAACCTAGCCCAGACCCTCATCAGGGCGAAGCTCCGAAGTGGCCACCGGCCACATGGAGCTAGGCACTGAAGTAGCCGGGAACCAAGGCTGATGCTGGCCCTCACGGTCCCTTGGCAGCCCCTTCTCAGGCCACCAAAACCGGGTCTCTGTGTCTGTTCTCCCACTTAGCCTCGACATATCCCTTACTCTCATCAGGGCAAAGCTCCGAAGAGGCCACCATCAACATGGGGCTCAAGCACTGAAGGGCAGCCCTGTCTCAGCCCCACCAATACCGGGTCTCTGTGTCTCTGCTCGCACCTAACAGCGACCTATCCCTTACCCTCATCGGAGCAAAGCTCCGCAGCGGCCACCCTCCACGTGGGGCTTGGCACTGAGATAGCCAGGAATCAAGGTTGATGCTGGCCCTCACGATCTCTTGGCAGCCCCTTCTCAGCCCCACCAACACCGGGGCTCTCTCTCTGTTCTCCCATTCATCCTCTACATATCCCTTACCCTCCTCAGAGCCAAGCTTCCGAAGCGGCCAAACTCCACATAGGACTTGGCACTGAAGAGCCAGGACTCGCGGATGATGCTGGCCCACACCTTCCTTGGCAGCCTCGCCAACACAGGGGCTCTGAGTCTGTTCCCTCGCCTAACATTAACCTAGCCCTGACTCTCACCAGGGCCACCTCCGAAGCGACCACTCTCCAAGTGGGGCTTAGGTACGGAAGTAGGGCTTAGGCACTGTAGTAGCCAGGAACCAAGGTTGATGCCGGCCCTCACGATCTCTTGGCAGCCCCTTCTCTGTCTCACCAACACCGGGGCTCTGTGCCTCTTCTTCCACCTAACCTCAACCTAGCCCTGACCTTCATCAGGGCCACCTCCGAAGCGGCCACCCTCCACATGGGGCTTGGCACTGAAGTAGCCAGGAACCAAGGTTGATGCTGGCCCTCACGGTCTCTTGTCGGCCCCCTCTTCAGCCCCACCAATACCGGGGCTCTGTGTCTCTGCTCGCACCTAACAGCGACCTATCCCTTACCCTCATCGGAGCCAAGCTCCGAAGCGACCACTCTTCATGTGGGGCTTAGGTACGGCAGTAGCCAGGAATCAAGGTTGATGCTGGCCCTCACGATCACTGCGCAGCCCCTTCTCAGGCGCACCAATGCCGGGGCTCTGTCTCTGTTCTCTCACCTAACCTCAACCTAGCCCTGACCCTCATCAGCGCCCAGCTCCGAAGCGACCACTCTCCACGTGGGGCTTAGATAGGGAAGTAGCCAGAATAATGTTGATGCTGGCCCTCACGATCTCTTGGCAGCCCCTTCTCAGCCCCACCAATACCGGGTCTCTGTCTCTGTTCTCCCACCTATCCTCGACATATCCCTTACCCTCAACAGGGCAAAGCTCCGCAGCGGCCACCCTCCACATGGGGCTTGGCACTGAGATAGCCAGGAATCAAGGGTGGTGCTGGCCCTCACCTTCCATTTGCAGTCCCTAGGCAGCCCCACCATCACCGGGCTTCTGAGTCTGTTCTCCCTCCTAACCGCAACCTAGCCCAGACCCTCATCAGGGCGAAGCTCCGAAGTGGCCACCGGCCACATGGAGCTAGGCACTGAAGTAGCCGGGAACCAAGGCTGATGCTGGCCCTCACGGTCCCTTGGCAGCCCCTTCTCAGGCCACCAAAACCGGGTCTCTGTGTCTGTTCTCCCACTTAGCCTCGACATATCCCTTACTCTCATCAGGGCAAAGCTCCGAAGAGGCCACCATCAACATGGGGCTCAAGCACTGAAGGGCAGCCCTGTCTCAGCCCCACCAATACCGGGTCTCTGTGTCTCTGCTCGCACCTAACAGCGACCTATCCCTTACCCTCATCGGAGCAAAGCTCCGCAGCGGCCACCCTCCACGTGGGGCTTGGCACTGAGATAGCCAGGAATCAAGGTTGATGCTGGCCCTCACGATCTCTTGGCAGCCCCTTCTCAGCCCCACCAACACCGGGGCTCTCTCTCTGTTCTCCCATTCATCCTCTACATATCCCTTACCCTCCTCAGAGCCAAGCTTCCGAAGCGGCCAAACTCCACATAGGACTTGGCACTGAAGAGCCAGGACTCGCGGATGATGCTGGCCCACACCTTCCTTGGCAGCCTCGCCAACACAGGGGCTCTGAGTCTGTTCCCTCGCCTAACATTAACCTAGCCCTGACTCTCACCAGGGCCACCTCCGAAGCGACCACTCTCCAAGTGGGGCTTAGGTACGGAAGTAGGGCTTAGGCACTGTAGTAGCCAGGAACCAAGGTTGATGCCGGCCCTCACGATCTCTTGGCAGCCCCTTCTCTGTCTCACCAACACCGGGGCTCTGTGCCTCTTCTTCCACCTAACCTCAACCTAGCCCTGACCTTCATCAGGGCCACCTCCGAAGCGGCCACCCTCCACATGGGGCTTGGCACTGAAGTAGCCAGGAACCAAGGTTGATGCTGGCCCTCACGGTCTCTTGTCGGCCCCCTCTTCAGCCCCACCAATACCGGGGCTCTGTGTCTCTGCTCGCACCTAACAGCGACCTATCCCTTACCCTCATCGGAGCCAAGCTCCGAAGCGACCACTCTTCATGTGGGGCTTAGGTACGGCAGTAGCCAGGAATCAAGGTTGATGCTGGCCCTCACGATCACTGCGCAGCCCCTTCTCAGGCGCACCAATGCCGGGGCTCTGTCTCTGTTCTCTCACCTAACCTCAACCTAGCCCTGACCCTCATCAGCGCCCAGCTCCGAAGCGACCACTCTCCACGTGGGGCTTAGATAGGGAAGTAGCCAGAATAATGTTGATGCTGGCCCTCACGATCTCTTGGCAGCCCCTTCTCAGCCCCACCAATACCGGGTCTCTGTCTCTGTTCTCCCACCTATCCTCGACATATCCCTTACCCTCAACAGGGCAAAGCTCCGCAGCGGCCACCCTCCACATGGGGCTTGGCACTGAGATAGCCAGGAATCAAGGGTGGTGCTGGCCCTCACCTTCCATTTGCAGTCCCTAGGCAGCCCCACCATCACCGGGCTTCTGAGTCTGTTCTCCCTCCTAACCGCAACCTAGCCCAGACCCTCATCAGGGCGAAGCTCCGAAGTGGCCACCGGCCACATGGAGCTAGGCACTGAAGTAGCCGGGAACCAAGGCTGATCCTGGCCCTCACGGTCCCTTGGCAGCCCCTTCTCAGGCCACCAAAACCGGGTCTCTGTGTCTGTTCTCCCACTTAGCCTCGACATATCCCTTACCCTCATCAGGGCAAAGCTCCGAAGAGGCCACCATCAACATGGGGCTCAAGCACTGAAGGGCAGCCCTGTCTCAGCCCCACCAATACCGGGTCTCTGTGTCTCTGCTCGCACCTAACAGCGACCTATCCCTTACCCTCATCGGAGCAAAGCTCCGCAGCGGCCACCCTCCACGTGGGGCTTGGCACTGAGATAGCCAGGAATCAAGGTTGATGCTGGCCCTCACGATCTCTTGGCAGCCCCTTCTCAGCCCCACCAACACCGGGGCTCTGTCTCTGTTCTCCCATTCATCCTCTACATATCCCTTACCCTCCTCAGAGCCAAGCTTCCGAAGCGGCCAAACTCCACATAGGACTTGGCACTGAAGAGCCAGGACTCGCGGATGATGCTGGCCCACACCTTCCTTGGCAGCCTCGCCAACACAGGGGCTCTGAGTCTGTTCCCTCGCCTAACATTAACCTAGCCCTGACTCTCACCAGGGCCACCTCCGAAGCGACCACTCTCCAAGTGGGGCTTAGGTACGGAAGTAGGGCTTAGGCACTGTAGTAGCCAGGAACCAAGGTTGATGCCGGCCCTCACGATCTCTTGGCAGCCCCTTCTCTGTCTCACCAACACCGGGGCTCTGTGCCTCTTCTTCCACCTAACCTCAACCTAGCCCTGACCTTCATCAGGGCCACCTCCGAAGCGGCCACCCTCCACATGGGGCTTGGCACTGAAGTAGCCAGGAACCAAGGTTGATGCTGGCCCTCACGGTCTCTTGTCGGCCCCCTCTTCAGCCCCACCAATACCGGGGCTCTGTGTCTCTGCTCGCACCTAACAGCGACCTATCCCTTACCCTCATCGGAGCAAAGCTCCGAAGCGACCACTCTTCATGTGGGGCTTAGGTACGGCAGTAGCCAGGAATCAAGGTTGATGCTGGCCCTCACGATCACTGCGCAGCCCCTTCTCAGACGCACCAATGCCGGGGCTCTGTCTCTGTTCTCTCACCTAACCTCAACCTAGCCCTGACCCTCATCAGCGCCCAGCTCCGAAGCGACCACTCTCCACGTGGGGCTTAGATAGGGAAGTAGCCAGAATAATGTTGATGCTGGCCCTCACGATCTCTTGGCAGCCCCTTCTCAGCCCCACCAATACCGGGTCTCTGTCTCTGTTCTCCCACCTATCCTCGACATATCCCTTACCCTCAACAGGGCAAAGCTCCGCAGCGGCCACCCTCCACATGGGGCTTGGCACTGAGATAGCCAGGAATCAAGGGTGGTGCTGGCCCTCACCTTCCATTTGCAGTCCCTAGGCAGCCCCACCATCACCGGGCTTCTGAGTCTGTTCTCCCTCCTAACCGCAACCTAGCCCAGACCCTCATCAGGGCGAAGCTCCGAAGTGGCCACCGGCCACATGGAGCTAGGCACTGAAGTAGCCGGGAACCAAGGCTGATGCTGGCCCTCACTGTCCCTTGGCAGCCCCTTCTCAGGCCACCAAAACCGGGTCTCTGTGTCTGTTCTCCCACTTAGCCTCGACATATCCCTTACCCTCATCAGGGCAAAGCTCCGAAGAGGCCACCATCAACATGGGGCTCAAGCACTGAAGGGCAGCCCTGTCTCAGCCCCACCAATACCGGGTCTCTGTGTCTCTGCTCGCACCTAACAGCGACCTATCCCTTACCCTCATCGGAGCAAAGCTCCGCAGCGGCCACCCTCCACGTGGGGCTTGGCACTGAGATAGCCAGGAATCAAGGTTGATGCTGGCCCTCACGATCTCTTGGCAGCCCCTTCTCAGCCCCACCAACACCGGGGCTCTGTCTCTGTTCTCCCATTCATCCTCTACATATCCCTTACCCTCCTCAGAGCCAAGCTTCCGAAGCGGCCAAACTCCACATAGGACTTGGCACTGAAGAGCCAGGACTCGCGGATGATGCTGGCCCACACCTTCCTTGGCAGCCTCGCCAACACAGGGGCTCTGAGTCTGTTCCCTCGCCTAACATTAACCTAGCCCTGACTCTCACCACGGCCACCTCCGAAGCGACCACTCTCCAAGTGGGGCTTAGGTACGGAAGTAGGGCTTAGGCACTGTAGTAGCCAGGAACCAAGGTTGATGCCGGCCCTCACGATCTCTTGGCAGCCCCTTCTCTGTCTCACCAACACCGGGGCTCTGTGCCTCTTCTTCCACCTAACCTCAACCTAGCCCTGACCTTCATCAGGGCCACCTCCGAAGCGGCCACCGGCCACATGGAGCTAGGCACTGAAGTAGCCAGGAACCAAGGTTGATGCTGGCCCCCACGGTCTCTTGTCGGCCCCCTCTTCAGCCCCACCAATACCGGGGCTCTGTGTCTCTGCTCGCACCTAACAGCGACCTATCCCTTACCCTCATCGGAGCCAAGCTCCGAAGCGACCACTCTTCATGTGGGGCTTAGGTACGGCAGTAGCCAGGAATCAAGGTTGATGCTGGCCCTCACGATCACTGCGCAGCCCCTTCTCAGACGCACCAATGCCGGGGCTCTGTGTCTCTGCTCGCACCTAACAGCGACCTATCCCTTACCCTCATCGGAGCCAAGCTCAGCAGCGACCACTCTCCACGTGGGGCTTAGATAGGGAAGTAGCCAGAATAATGTTGATGCTGGCCCTCACGATCTCTTGGCAGCCCCTTCTCAGCCCCACCAATACCGGGTCTCTGTCTCTGTTCTCCCACCTATCCTCGACATATCCCTTACCCTCAACAGGGCAAAGCTCCGCAGCGGCCACCCTCCACATGGGGCTTGGCACTGAGATAGCCAGGAATCAAGGGTGGTGCTGGCCCTCACCTTCCATTTGCAGTCCCTAGGCAGCCCCACCATCACCGGGGCTCTGAGTCTGTTCTCCCTCCTAACCGCAACCTAGCCCAGACCCTCATCAGGGCGAAGCTCCGAAGTGGCCACCGGCCACATGGAGCTAGGCACTGAAGTAGCCGGGAACCAAGGCTGATGCTGGCCCTCACGGTCCCTTGGCAGCCCCTTCTCAGGCCACCAAAACCGGGTCTCTGTGTCTGTTCTCCCACTTAGCCTCGACATATCCCTTACCCTCATCAGGGCAAAGCTCCGAAGAGGCCACCATCAACATGGGGCTCAAGCACTGAAGGGCAGCCCTGTCTCAGCCCCACCAATACCGGGTCTCTGTGTCTCTGCTCGCACCTAACAGCGACCTATCCCTTACCCTCATCGGAGCAAAGCTCCGCAGCGGCCACCCTCCACGTGGGGCTTGGCACTGAGATAGCCAGGAATCAAGGTTGATGCTGGCCCTCACGATCTCTTGGCAGCCCCTTCTCAGCCCCACCAACACCGGGGCTCTCTCTCTGTTCTCCCATTCATCCTCTACATATCCCTTACCCTCCTCAGAGCCAAGCTTCCGAAGCGGCCAAACTCCACATAGGACTTGGCACTGAAGAGCCAGGACTCGCGGATGATGCTGGCCCACACCTTCCTTGGCAGCCTCGCCAACACAGGGGCTCTGAGTCTGTTCCCTCGCCTAACATTAACCTAGCCCTGACTCTCACCAGGGCCACCTCCGAAGCGACCACTCTCCAAGTGGGGCTTAGGTACGGAAGTAGGGCTTAGGCACTGTAGTAGCCAGGAACCAAGGTTGATGCCGGCCCTCACGATCTCTTGGCAGCCCCTTCTCTGTCTCACCAACACCGGGGCTCTGTGCCTCTTCTTCCACCTAACCTCAACCTAGCCCTGACCTTCATCAGGGCCACCTCCGAAGCGGCCACCCTCCACATGGGGCTTGGCACTGAAGTAGCCAGGAACCAAGGTTGATGCTGGCCCTCACGGTCTCTTGTCGGCCCCCTCTTCAGCCCCACCAATACCGGGGCTCTGTGTCTCTGCTCGCACCTAACAGCGACCTATCCCTTACCCTCATCGGAGCCAAGCTCCGAAGCGACCACTCTTCATGTGGGGCTTAGGTACGGCAGTAGCCAGGAATCAAGGTTGATGCTGGCCCTCACGATCACTGCGCAGCCCCTTCTCAGGCGCACCAATGCCGGGGCTCTGTCTCTGTTCTCTCACCTAACCTCAACCTAGCCCTGACCCTCATCAGCGCCCAGCTCCGAAGCGACCACTCTCCACGTGGGGCTTAGATAGGGAAGTAGCCAGAATAATGTTGATGCTGGCCCTCACGATCTCTTGGCAGCCCCTTCTCAGCCCCACCAATACCGGGTCTCTGTCTCTGTTCTCCCACCTATCCTCGACATATCCCTTACCCTCAACAGGGCAAAGCTCCGCAGCGGCCACCCTCCACATGGGGCTTGGCACTGAGATAGCCAGGAATCAAGGGTGGTGCTGGCCCTCACCTTCCATTTGCAGTCCCTAGGCAGCCCCACCATCACCGGGGCTCTGAGTCTGTTCTCCCTCCTAACCGCAACCTAGCCCAGACCCTCATCAGGGCGAAGCTCCGAAGTGGCCACCGGCCACATGGAGCTAGGCACTGAAGTAGCCGGGAACCAAGGCTGATGCTGGCCCTCACGGTCCCTTGGCAGCCCCTTCTCAGGCCACCAAAACCGGGTCTCTGTGTCTGTTCTCCCACTTAGCCTCGACATATCCCTTACCCTCATCAGGGCAAAGCTCCGAAGAGGCCACCATCAACATGGGGCTCAAGCACTGAAGGGCAGCCCTGTCTCAGCCCCACCAATACCGGGTCTCTGTGTCTCTGCTCGCACCTAACAGCGACCTATCCCTTACCCTCATCGGAGCAAAGCTCCGCAGCGGCCACCCTCCACGTGGGGCTTGGCACTGAGATAGCCAGGAATCAAGGTTGATGCTGGCCCTCACGATCTCTTGGCAGCCCCTTCTCAGCCCCACCAACACCGGGGCTCTCTCTCTGTTCTCCCATTCATCCTCTACATATCCCTTACCCTCCTCAGAGCCAAGCTTCCGAAGCGGCCAAACTCCACATAGGACTTGGCACTGAAGAGCCAGGACTCGCGGATGATGCTGGCCCACACCTTCCTTGGCAGCCTCGCCAACACAGGGGCTCTGAGTCTGTTCCCTCGCCTAACATTAACCTAGCCCTGACTCTCACCAGGGCCACCTCCGAAGCGACCACTCTCCAAGTGGGGCTTAGGTACGGAAGTAGGGCTTAGGCACTGTAGTAGCCAGGAACCAAGGTTGATGCCGGCCCTCACGATCTCTTGGCAGCCCCTTCTCTGTCTCACCAACACCGGGGCTCTGTGCCTCTTCTTCCACCTAACCTCAACCTAGCCCTGACCTTCATCAGGGCCACCTCCGAAGCGGCCACCCTCCACATGGGGCTTGGCACTGAAGTAGCCAGGAACCAAGGTTGATGCTGGCCCTCACGGTCTCTTGTCGGCCCCCTCTTCAGCCCCACCAATACCGGGGCTCTGTGTCTCTGCTCGCACCTAACAGCGACCTATCCCTTACCCTCATCGGAGCCAAGCTCCGAAGCGACCACTCTTCATGTGGGGCTTAGGTACGGCAGTAGCCAGGAATCAAGGTTGATGCTGGCCCTCACGATCACTGCGCAGCCCCTTCTCAGGCGCACCAATGCCGGGGCTCTGTCTCTGTTCTCTCACCTAACCTCAACCTAGCCCTGACCCTCATCAGCGCCCAGCTCCGAAGCGACCACTCTCCACGTGGGGCTTAGATAGGGAAGTAGCCAGAATAATGTTGATGCTGGCCCTCACGATCTCTTGGCAGCCCCTTCTCAGCCCCACCAATACCGGGTCTCTGTCTCTGTTCTCCCACCTATCCTCGACATATCCCTTACCCTCAACAGGGCAAAGCTCCGCAGCGGCCACCCTCCACATGGGGCTTGGCACTGAGATAGCCAGGAATCAAGGGTGGTGCTGGCCCTCACCTTCCATTTGCAGTCCCTAGGCAGCCCCACCATCACCGGGCTTCTGAGTCTGTTCTCCCTCCTAACCGCAACCTAGCCCAGACCCTCATCAGGGCGAAGCTCCGAAGTGGCCACCGGCCACATGGAGCTAGGCACTGAAGTAGCCGGGAACCAAGGCTGATCCTGGCCCTCACGGTCCCTTGGCAGCCCCTTCTCAGGCCACCAAAACCGGGTCTCTGTGTCTGTTCTCCCACTTAGCCTCGACATATCCCTTACCCTCATCAGGGCAAAGCTCCGAAGAGGCCACCATCAACATGGGGCTCAAGCACTGAAGGGCAGCCCTGTCTCAGCCCCACCAATACCGGGTCTCTGTGTCTCTGCTCGCACCTAACAGCGACCTATCCCTTACCCTCATCGGAGCAAAGCTCCGCAGCGGCCACCCTCCACGTGGGGCTTGGCACTGAGATAGCCAGGAATCAAGGTTGATGCTGGCCCTCACGATCTCTTGGCAGCCCCTTCTCAGCCCCACCAACACCGGGGCTCTGTCTCTGTTCTCCCATTCATCCTCTACATATCCCTTACCCTCCTCAGAGCCAAGCTTCCGAAGCGGCCAAACTCCACATAGGACTTGGCACTGAAGAGCCAGGACTCGCGGATGATGCTGGCCCACACCTTCCTTGGCAGCCTCGCCAACACAGGGGCTCTGAGTCTGTTCCCTCGCCTAACATTAACCTAGCCCTGACTCTCACCAGGGCCACCTCCGAAGCGACCACTCTCCAAGTGGGGCTTAGGTACGGAAGTAGGGCTTAGGCACTGTAGTAGCCAGGAACCAAGGTTGATGCCGGCCCTCACGATCTCTTGGCAGCCCCTTCTCTGTCTCACCAACACCGGGGCTCTGTGCCTCTTCTTCCACCTAACCTCAACCTAGCCCTGACCTTCATCAGGGCCACCTCCGAAGCGGCCACCCTCCACATGGGGCTTGGCACTGAAGTAGCCAGGAACCAAGGTTGATGCTGGCCCTCACGGTCTCTTGTCGGCCCCCTCTTCAGCCCCACCAATACCGGGGCTCTGTGTCTCTGCTCGCACCTAACAGCGACCTATCCCTTACCCTCATCGGAGCCAAGCTCCGAAGCGACCACTCTTCATGTGGGGCTTAGGTACGGCAGTAGCCAGGAATCAAGGTTGATGCTGGCCCTCACGATCACTGCGCAGCCCCTTCTCAGACGCACCAATGCCGGGGCTCTGTCTCTGTTCTCTCACCTAACCTCAACCTAGCCCTGACCCTCATCAGCGCCCAGCTCCGAAGCGACCACTCTCCACGTGGGGCTTAGATAGGGAAGTAGCCAGAATAATGTTGATGCTGGCCCTCACGATCTCTTGGCAGCCCCTTCTCAGCCCCACCAATACCGGGTCTCTGTCTCTGTTCTCCCACCTATCCTCGACATATCCCTTACCCTCAACAGGGCAAAGCTCCGCAGCGGCCACCCTCCACATGGGGCTTGGCACTGAGATAGCCAGGAATCAAGGGTGGTGCTGGCCCTCACCTTCCATTTGCAGTCCCTAGGCAGCCCCACCATCACCGGGGCTCTGAGTCTGTTCTCCCTCCTAACCGCAACCTAGCCCAGACCCTCATCAGGGCGAAGCTCCGAAGTGGCCACCGGCCACATGGAGCTAGGCACTGAAGTAGCCGGGAACCAAGGCTGATGCTGGCCCTCACGGTCCCTTGGCAGCCCCTTCTCAGGCCACCAAAACCGGGTCTCTGTGTCTGTTCTCCCACTTAGCCTCGACATATCCCTTACCCTCATCAGGGCAAAGCTCCGAAGAGGCCACCATCAACATGGGGCTCAAGCACTGAAGGGCAGCCCTGTCTCAGCCCCACCAATACCGGGTCTCTGTGTCTCTGCTCGCACCTAACAGCGACCTATCCCTTACCCTCATCGGAGCAAAGCTCCGCAGCGGCCACCCTCCACGTGGGGCTTGGCACTGATAGCCAGGAATCAAGGTTGATGCTGGCCCTCACGATCTCTTGGCAGCCCGTTCTCAGCCCCACCAACACCGGGGCTCTGTCTCTGTTCTCCCATTCATCCTCTACATATCCCTTACCCTCCTCAGAGCCAAGCTTTCGTAGCGGCCAAACTCCACATAGGACTTGGCACTGAAGAGCCTGGACTCGCGGATGATGCTGGCCCACACCTTCCTTGGCAGGCTCGCCAACACAGGGGCTCTGAGTCTGTTCCCTCGCCTAACATTAACCTAGCCCTGACTCTCACCACGGCCACCTCCGAAGCGACCACTCTCCAAGTGGGGCTTAGGTACGGAAGTAGGGCTTAGGCACTGTAGTAGCCAGGAACCAAGGTTGATGCCGGCCCTCACGATCTCTTGGCAGCCCCTTCTCTGTCTCACCAACACCGGGGCTCTGTGCCTCTTCTTCCACCTAACTTCAACCTAGCCCTGACCCTCATCAGGGCCAAGCTCCGAAGTGGCCACCGGCCACATGGAGCTAGGCACTGAAGTAGCCAGGAATCAAGGTTGATGCTGGCCCTCACGATCACTGCGCAGCCCCTTCTCAGGCGCACCAATGCCGGGGCTCTGTCTCTGTTCTCCCACCTAACCTCAACCTAGCCCTGACCCTCATCAGGGCCCAGCTCCGAAGTGACCACTCTCCACGTGGCGCTTAGATAGGGAAGTAGCCAGAATAAGGTTGATGCTGGCCCTCACGATCTCTTGGCAGCCCCTTCTCAGCCCCACCAATACCGGGTCTCTGTCTCTGTTCTCCCACCTATCCTCGACATATCCCTTACCCTCATCAGGGCAAAGATCCGCAGCGGCCACCCTCCACATGCGGCGTGGCACTGAGATAGCCAGGAATCAAGGGCGGTGCTGGCCCTCCCCTTCCATTTGCAGTCCCTAGGCAGCCCCACCATCACGGGGGCTTTGAGTCTGTTCTCCCGCCTAACATCAACCTAGCCCTGACTCTCACCAGGGCCACCACCGAAGCGGCCACCCTCCAATGGGGCTTGGCACTGAAGTATCCAGGAACCAAGGTTGATGCTGGCCCTCACGGTCTCTTGTTGCCCCGCTTCAGCCCCACGAATACCGGGGCTCTGTGTCTCTGCTCGCACCTAACAGCGACCTATCCCTTACCCTCATCGGAGCAAAGCTCCGAAGAGGCCACCCTCCACGTGGGGCTTGGCACTGAGATAGCCAGGAATCAAGGTTGATGCTGGCCCTCACGATCTCTTTGCAGCCCATTCTCAGCCCCACCAACACCGGGGCTCTCTCTCTGTTCTCCCATTCATCCTCTACATATCCCTTACCCTCCTCAGAGCCAAGCTTCCGAAGCGGCCAAACTCCACATAGGACTTGGCACTGAAGAGCCAGGACTCGCGGATGATGCTGGCCCACACCTTCCTTGGCAGCCTCGCCAACACAGGGGCTCTGAGTCTGTTCCCTCGCCTAACATTAACCTAGCCCTGACTCTCACCAGGGCCACCTCCGAAGCGACCACTCTCCAAGTGGGGCTTAGGTACGGAAGTAGGGCTTAACACTGTAGTAGCCAGGAACTAAGGTTGATGCTGGCCCTCACGATCACTGCGCAGCCCCTTCTCAGACGCACCAATGCCGGGGCTCTGTCTCTGTTCTCTCACCTAACCTCAACCTAGCCCTGACCCTCATCATGGCCCAGCTCCGAAGCGACCACTCTCCACGTGGGGCTTAGATAGGGAAGTAGCCAGAATAAGGTTGATGCTGGCCCTCACGATCTCTTTGCAGCCCCTTCTCAGCCCCACCAATACCGGGTCTCTGTCTCTGTTCTCCCACCTATCCTCGACATATCCCTTACCCTCAACAGGGCAAAGCTCCGCAGCGGCCACCCTCCACATGGGGCTTGGCACTGAGATAGCCAGGAATCAAGGGTGGTGCTGGCCCTCACCTTCCATTTGCAGTCCCTAGACAGCGCCACCAACACCGGGCCTCTGAGTCTGTTCTCCCTCCTAACCTCAACCTTGCCCAGACCCTCATCAGGGCGAAGCTCCGAAGTGGCCACCGGCCACATGGAGCTAGGCACTGAAGTAGCCGGGAACCAAGGCTGATGCTGGCCCTCACGGTCCCTTGGCAGCCCCTTCTCAGCCCCACAAACACCGGGTCTCTGTGCCTGTTCTCCCACCTAACCCCAACCTAGCCCTGACCCTCATCAGGGCCAACATTCCGAAGCGGCCACCCTCCACGTCGAGCTTGGCACTAAAGTAACCAGAAATCCAGGCTGATGCTGGCTCTCATCTTCCCTTGGTAGCCCCACCAATACCGGGGCTCTGTCTCTGCTCTCCCACTTAGCCTCGACCAATCCCTTACCCTCATCGGAGCCAAGCACCGAAGAGGCCACCCTCGACATGGGCCTCAGACACTGAAGTAGCCAAGAACCAAGGTTGATGCTGGCCCTCACGATCTCTTGGCAGCCCCTTCTCTGTCTCACCAACACCGGGGCTCTGTGCCTCTTCTTCCACCTAACTTCAACCTAGCCCTGACCCTCACCAGGGCCACCTCCGAAGCGGCCACCCTCCACATGGGGCTTGGCACTGAAGTAGCCAGGAACCAAGGTTGATGCCGGCCCTCACGATCTCTTGGCAGCCCCTTCTCAGCCCCACAAACACCGGGTCTCTATGCCTGTTCTCCCACCTAACCCCAACCTAGCCCTGACCCTCATCAGGGCCAACCTTCCGAAGCGGCCACCCTCCACGTGGATCTTGGCACTAAAGTAACCAGAACTCCAGGTTGATGCTGGCTCTCATCCTCCCTTGGTAGCCCCACCAATACCGGGGCTCTGTCTCTGCTCTCCCACTTAGCCTCGACCAATCCCTTACCTTCAGCGGAGCCAAGCTCCGAAGAGGCCACCCTCGACATGGGGCTCAGGCACTGAAGTAGCCAGGAACCAAGGTTGATGCTGGCCCTCACGATCTCTTCGTGGCCCCTTCTCAGGCCACCAAAACCGGGTCTCTGTCTCTGTTCTCCCACTTAGCCTCGACATATCCCTTACCCTCATCAGGGCAAAGCTCCGAAGAGGCCACCCTCAACATGGGGCTCAAGCACTGAAGGGCAGCCCTGTCTCAGCCCCACCAATACCGGGTCTCTGTGTCTCTGCTCGCACCTAGCAGCGACCTATGCCTTACCCTCATCGGAGCAAAGCTCCGAAGAGGCCACCCTCCACGTGGGGCTTGGCACTGAGATAGCCAGGAATCAAGGTTGATGCTGGCCCTCACGATCTCTTGGCAGCCCATTCTCAGCCCCACCAACACCGGGGCTCTGTCTCTGTTCTCCCATTCATCCTCTACATATCCCTTACCCTCCTCAGAGCCAAGCTTCCGAAGCGGCCAAACTCCACATAGGACTTGGCACTGAAGAGCCAGGACTCGCGGATGATGCTGGCCCACACCTTCCTTGGCAGCCTCGCCAACACAGGGGCTCTGAGTCTGTTCCCTCGCCTAACATTAACCTAGCCCTGACTCTCACCAGGGCCACCTCCGAAGCGACCACTCTCCAAGTGGGGCTTAGGTACGGAAGTAGGGCTTAGGCACTGTAGTAGCCAGGAACCAAGGTTGATGCCGGCCCTCACGATCTCTTGGCAGCCCCTTCTCTGTCTCACCAACACCGGGGCACTGTGCCTCTTCTTCCACCTAACCTCAACCTAGCCCAGACCCTCATCAGGGCCAAGCTCCGAAGTGGCCACCGGCCACATGGAGCTAGGCACTGAAGTAGCCGGGAACCAAGGCTGATGCTGGCCCTCACGGTCCCTTGGCAGCCCCTTCTCAGCCCCACAAACACCGGGTCTCTGTGCCTGTTCTCCCACCTAACCCCAACCTAGCCCTGACCCTCATCAGGGCCAACCTTCCGAAGCGGCCACCCTCCACGTCGAGCTTGGCACTAAAGTAACCAGAAATCCAGGCTGATGCTGGCTCTCATCTTCCCTTGGTAGCCCCACCAATACCGGGGCTCTGTCTCTGCTCTCCCACTTAGCCTCGACCAATCCCTTACCCTCATCGGAGCCAAGCACCGAAGAGGCCACCCTCGACATGGGGCTCAGACACTGAAGTAGCCAAGAACCAAGGTTGATGCTGGCCCTCACGATCTCTTGGCAGCCCCTTCTCTGTCTCACCAACACCGGGGCTCTGTGCCTCTTCTTCCACCTAACTTCAACCTAGCCCTGACCCTCACCAGGGCCACCTCCGAAGCGGCCACCCTCCACATGGGGCTTGGCACTGAAGTAGCCAGGAACCAAGGTTGATGCCGGCCCTCACGATCTCTTGGCAGCCCCTTCTCAGCCCCACAAACACCGGGTCTCTATGCCTGTTCTCCCACCTAACCCCAACCTAGCCCTGACCCTCATCAGGGCCAACCTTCCGAAGCGGCCACCCTCCACGTGGATCTTGGCACTAAAGTAACCAGAACTCCAGGTTGATGCTGGCTCTCATCCTCCCTTGGTAGCCCCACCAATACCGGGGCTCTGTCTCTGCTCTCCCACTTAGCCTCGACCAATCCCTTACCTTCAGCGGAGCCAAGCTCCGAAGAGGCCACCCTCGACATGGGGCTCAGGCACTGAAGTAGCCAGGAACCAAGGTTGATGCTGGCCCTCACGATCTCTTCGTGGCCCCTTCTCAGGCCACCAAAACCGGGTCTCTGTCTCTGTTCTCCCACTTAGCCTCGACATATCCCTTACCCTCATCAGGGCAAAGCTCCGAAGAGGCCACCCTCAACATGGGGCTCAAGCACTGAAGGGCAGCCCTGTCTCAGCCCCACCAATACCGGGTCTCTGTGTCTCTGCTCGCACCTAGCAGCGACCTATGCCTTACCCTCATCGGAGCAAAGCTCCGAAGAGGCCACCCTCCACGTGGGGCTTGGCACTGAGATAGCCAGGAATCAAGGTTGATGCTGGCCCTCACGATCTCTTGGCAGCCCATTCTCAGCCCCACCAACACCGGGGCTCTGTCTCTGTTCTCCCATTCATCCTCTACATATCCCTTACCCTCCTCAGAGCCAAGCTTCCGAAGCGGCCAAACTCCACATAGGACTTGGCACTGAAGAGCCAGGACTCGCGGATGATGCTGGCCCACACCTTCCTTGGCAGCCTCGCCAACACAGGGGCTCTGAGTCTGTTCCCTCGCCTAACATTAACCTAGCCCTGACTCTCACCAGGGCCACCTCCGAAGCGACCACTCTCCAAGTGGGGCTTAGGTACGGAAGTAGGGCTTAGGCACTGTAGTAGCCAGGAACCAAGGTTGATGCCGGCCCTCACGATCTCTTGGCAGCCCCTTCTCTGTCTCACCAACACCGGGGCACTGTGCCTCTTCTTCCACCTAACCTCAACCTAGCCCAGACCCTCATCAGGGCCAAGCTCCGAAGTGGCCACCGGCCACATGGAGCTAGGCACTGAAGTAGCCGGGAACCAAGGCTGATGCTGGCCCTCACGGTCCCTTGGCAGCCCCTTCTCAGCCCCACAAACACCGGGTCTCTGTGCCTGTTCTCCCACCTAACCCCAACCTAGCCCTGACCCTCATCAGGGCCAACCTTCCGAAGCGGCCACCCTCCACGTCGAGCTTGGCACTAAAGTAACCAGAAATCCAGGCTGATGCTGGCTCTCATCTTCCCTTGGTAGCCCCACCAATACCGGGGCTCTGTCTCTGCTCTCCCACTTAGCCTCGACCAATCCCTTACCCTCATCGGAGCCAAGCACCGAAGAGGCCACCCTCGACATGGGGCTCAGACACTGAAGTAGCCAAGAACCAAGGTTGATGCTGGCCCTCACGATCTCTTGGCAGCCCCTTCTCTGTCTCACCAACACCGGGGCTCTGTGCCTCTTCTTCCACCTAACTTCAACCTAGCCCTGACCCTCACCAGGGCCACCTCCGAAGCGGCCACCCTCCACATGGGGCTTGGCACTGAAGTAGCCAGGAACCAAGGTTGATGCCGGCCCTCACGATCTCTTGGCAGCCCCTTCTCAGCCCCACAAACACCGGGTCTCTATGCCTGTTCTCCCACCTAACCCCAACCTAGCCCTGACCCTCATCAGGGCCAACCTTCCGAAGCGGCCACCCTCCACGTGGATCTTGGCACTAAAGTAACCAGAACTCCAGGTTGATGCTGGCTCTCATCCTCCCTTGGTAGCCCCACCAATACCGGGGCTCTGTCTCTGCTCTCCCACTTAGCCTCGACCAATCCCTTACCTTCAGCGGAGCCAAGCTCCGAAGAGGCCACCCTCGACATGGGGCTCAGGCACTGAAGTAGCCAGGAACCAAGGTTGATGCTGGCCCTCACGATCTCTTCGTGGCCCCTTCTCAGGCCACCAAAACCGGGTCTCTGTCTCTGTTCTCCCACTTAGCCTCGACATATCCCTTACCCTCATCAGGGCAAAGCTCCGAAGAGGCCACCCTCAACATGGGGCTCAAGCACTGAAGGGCAGCCCTGTCTCAGCCCCACCAATACCGGGTCTCTGTGTCTCTGCTCGCACCTAGCAGCGACCTATGCCTTACCCTCATCGGAGCAAAGCTCCGAAGAGGCCACCCTCCACGTGGGGCTTGGCACTGAGATAGCCAGGAATCAAGGTTGATGCTGGCCCTCACGATCTCTTGGCAGCCCATTCTCAGCCCCACCAACACCGGGGCTCTGTCTCTGTTCTCCCATTCATCCTCTACATATCCCTTACCCTCCTCAGAGCCAAGCTTCCGAAGCGGCCAAACTCCACATAGGACTTGGCACTGAAGAGCCAGGACTCGCGGATGATGCTGGCCCACACCTTCCTTGGCAGCCTCGCCAACACAGGGGCTCTGAGTCTGTTCCCTCGCCTAACATTAACCTAGCCCTGACTCTCACCAGGGCCACCTCCGAAGCGACCACTCTCCAAGTGGGGCTTAGGTACGGAAGTAGGGCTTAGGCACTGTAGTAGCCAGGAACCAAGGTTGATGCCGGCCCTCACGATCTCTTGGCAGCCCCTTCTCTGTCTCACCAACACCGGGGCACTGTGCCTCTTCTTCCACCTAACCTCAACCTAGCCCTGACCCTCATCAGGGCCAAGCTCCGAAGTGGCCACCGGCCACATGGAGCTAGGCACTGAAGTAGCCAGGAACCAAGGCTGATGCTGGCCCTCACGGTCCCTTGGCAGCCCCTTCTCAGGCCACCAAAACCGGGGCTCTGTCTCTGTTCTCCCACTTAGCCTCGACATATCCCTTACCCTCATCAGGGCAAAGCTCCAAAGAGGCCACCCTCAACATGGGGCTCAGGCACTGAAGGGCAGCCCCGTCTCAGCACCACCAATACCGGGTCTCTGTGTCTCTGCTCGCACCTAACAGCGACCTATCCCTTACCCTCATCGGAGCAAAGCTCCGAAGAGGCCACCCTCCACGTGGGGCTTGGCACTGAGATAGCCAGGAATCAAGGTTGATGCTGGCCCTCACGATCTCTTGGCAGCCCCTTCTCAGCCCCACCAATACCGGGGCTCTGTCTCTATTCTCCCACTTATCCTCGACATATCCCTTACCCTCATCAGGGCAAAGCTCCAAAGAGGCCACCCGCAACTTGGGGCTTAGGCACTGAAGTAGCCAGGAACCAAGGTTGATGCTGGCCCTCACGGTCTCTTGTCGCCCCGCATCAGCCCCACCAATACCGGGGCTCTGTGTCTGTGGTCGCACCCAACAGCGACCTATCCCTTACTCTCATCGGAGCCAAGCTCCGAAGCGACACTCTCCACGTGGGGCTTAGGTACGGAAGTAGGGCTTGGCACTGAGATAGCCAGGAATCAAGGGTGGTGCTGGCTCTCACCTTCCATTTGCAGTCCCTAGACAGCCCCACCATCACCGGGGCTCTGAGTCTGTTCTCCCTCCTAACCGCAACCTAGCCCAGACCCTCATCAGGGCCAAGCTCCGAAGTGGCCACCGGCCACATGGAGCTAGGCACTGAAGTAGCCGGGAACCAAGGCTGATGCTGGCCCTCACGGTCCCTTGGCAGCCCCTTCTCAGCCCCACAAACACCGGGTCTCTGTGCCTGTTCTCCCACCTAACCCCAACCTAGCCCTGACCCTCATCAGGGCCAACCTTCCGAAGCGGCCACCCTCCACGTCGAGCTTGGCACTAAAGTAACCAGAAATCCAGGTTGATGCTGGCTCTCATCTTCCCTTGGTAGCCCCACCAATACCGGGGCTCTGTCTCTGCTCTCCCACTTAGCCTCGACCAATCCCTTACCCTCATCGGAGCCAAGCACCGAAGAGGCCACCCTCGACATGGGGCTCAGGCACTGAAGTAGCCAGGAACCAAGGTTGATGCCGGCCCTCACGATCTCTTGGCAGCCCCTTCTCTGTCTCACCAACACCGGGGCTCTGTGCCTCTTCTTCCACCTAACCTCAACCTAGCCCTGACCCTCACCAGGGCCACCTCCGAAGCGGCCACCCTCCACATGGGGCTTGGCACTGAAGTAGCCAGGAACCAAGGTTGATGCTGGCCCCCACGGTCTCTTGTCGGCCCCCTCCTCAGCCCCACCAATACCGGGGCTCTGTGTCTCTGCTCGCACCTAACAGCGACCTATCCCTTACCCTCATCGGAGCCAAGCTCCGAAGCGACCACTCTTCATGTGGGGCTTAGGTACGGCAGTAGCCAGGAATCAAGGTTGATGCTGGCCCTCACGATCACTGCGCAGCCCCTTCTCAGGCGCACCAATGCCGGGGCTCTGTCTCTGTTCTCTCACCTAACCTCAACCTAGCCCTGACCCTCATCAGCGCCCAGCTCCGAAGCGACCACTCTCCACGTGGGGCTTAGATAGGGAAGTAGCCAGAATAAGGTTGATGCTGGCCCTCACGGTCCCTTGGCAGGCCCTTCTCAGGCCACCAAAACCGGGGCTCTGTCTCTGTTCTCCCACTTAGCCTCGACATATCCCTTACCCTCATCAGGGCAAAGCTCCAAAGAGGCCACCCTCAACATGGGGCTCAGGCACTGAAGGGCAGCCCCGTCTCAGCACCACCAATACCGGGTCTCTGTGTCTCTGCTCGCACCTAACAGCGACCTATCCCTTACCCTCATCGGAGCAAAGCTCCGAAGAGGCCACCCTCCACGTGGGGCTTGGCACTGAGATAGCCAGGAATCAAGGTTGATGCTGGCCCTCACGATCTCTTGGCAGCCCCTTCTCAGCCCCACCAATACCGGGGCTCTGTCTCTATTCTCCCACTTATCCTCGACATATCCCTTACCCTCATCAGGGCAAAGCTCCAAAGAGGCCACCCGCAACTTGGGGCTTAGGCACTGAAGTAGCCAGGAACCAAGGTTGATGCTGGCCCTCACGGTCTCTTGTCGCCCCGCATCAGCCCCACCAATACCGCGGCTCTGTGTCTGTGGTCGCACCCAACAGCGACCTATCCCTTACTCTCATCGGAGCCAAGCTCCGAAGCGACACTCTCCACGTGGGGCTTAGGTACGGAAGTAGGGCTTGGCACTGAGATAGCCAGGAATCAAGGGTGGTGCTGGCTCTCACCTTCCATTTGCAGTCCCTAGACAGCCCCACCATCACCGGGGCTCTGAGTCTGTTCTCCCTCCTAACCGCAACCTAGCCCAGACCCTCATCAGGGCCAAGCTCCGAAGTGGCCACCGGCCACATGGAGCTAGGCACTGAAGTAGCCGGGAACCAAGGCTGATGCTGGCCCTCACGGTCCCTTGGCAGCCCCTTCTCAGCCCCACAAACACCGGGTCTCTGTGCCTGTTCTCCCACCTAACCCCAACCTAGCCCTGACCCTCATCAGGGCCAACATTCCGAAGCGGCCACCCTCCACGTCGAGCTTGGCACTAAAGTAACCAGAAATCCAGGCTGATGCTGGCTCTCATCTTCCCTTGGTAGCCCCACCAATACCGGGGCTCTGTCTCTGCTCTCCCACTTAGCCTCGACCAATCCCTTACCCTCATCGGAGCCAAGCACCGAAGAGGCCACCCTCGACATGGGGCTCAGACACTGAAGTAGCCAAGAACCAAGGTTGATGCTGGCCCTCACGATCTCTTGGCAGCCCCTTCTCTGTCTCACCAACACCGGGGCTCTGTGCCTCTTCTTCCACCTAACTTCAACCTAGCCCTGACCCTCACCAGGGCCACCTCCGAAGCGGCCACCCTCCACATGGGGCTTGGCACTGAAGTAGCCAGGAACCAAGGTTGATGCCGGCCCTCACGATCTCTTGGCAGCCCCTTCTCAGCCCCACAAACACCGGGTCTCTATGCCTGTTCTCCCACCTAACCCCAACCTAGCCCTGACCCTCATCAGGGCCAACCTTCCGAAGCGGCCACCCTCCACGTGGATCTTGGCACTAAAGTAACCAGAACTCCAGGTTGATGCTGGCTCTCATCCTCCCTTGGTAGCCCCACCAATACCGGGGCTCTGTCTCTGCTCTCCCACTTAGCCTCGACCAATCCCTTACCTTCAGCGGAGCCAAGCTCCGAAGAGGCCACCCTCGACATGGGGCTCAGGCACTGAAGTAGCCAGGAACCAAGGTTGATGCTGGCCCTCACGATCTCTTCGTGGCCCCTTCTCAGGCCACCAAAACCGGGTCTCTGTCTCTGTTCTCCCACTTAGCCTCGACATATCCCTTACCCTCATCAGGGCAAAGCTCCGAAGAGGCCACCCTCAACATGGGGCTCAAGCACTGAAGGGCAGCCCTGTCTCAGCCCCACCAATACCGGGTCTCTGTGTCTCTGCTCGCACCTAGCAGCGACCTATGCCTTACCCTCATCGGAGCAAAGCTCCGAAGAGGCCACCCTCCACGTGGGGCTTGGCACTGAGATAGCCAGGAATCAAGGTTGATGCTGGCCCTCACGATCTCTTGGCAGCCCATTCTCAGCCCCACCAACACCGGGGCTCTGTCTCTGTTCTCCCATTCATCCTCTACATATCCCTTACCCTCCTCAGAGCCAAGCTTCCGAAGCGGCCAAACTCCACATAGGACTTGGCACTGAAGAGCCAGGACTCGCGGATGATGCTGGCCCACACCTTCCTTGGCAGCCTCGCCAACACAGGGGCTCTGAGTCTGTTCCCTCGCCTAACATTAACCTAGCCCTGACTCTCACCAGGGCCACCTCCGAAGCGACCACTCTCCAAGTGGGGCTTAGGTACGGAAGTAGGGCTTAGGCACTGTAGTAGCCAGGAACCAAGGTTGATGCCGGCCCTCACGATCTCTTGGCAGCCCCTTCTCTGTCTCACCAACACCGGGGCACTGTGCCTCTTCTTCCACCTAACCTCAACCTAGCCCAGACCCTCATCAGGGCCAAGCTCCGAAGTGGCCACCGGCCACATGGAGCTAGGCACTGAAGTAGCCGGGAACCAAGGCTGATGCTGGCCCTCACGGTCCCTTGGCAGCCCCTTCTCAGCCCCACAAACACCGGGTCTCTGTGCCTGTTCTCCCACCTAACCCCAACCTAGCCCTGACCCTCATCAGGGCCAACCTTCCGAAGCGGCCACCCTCCACGTCGAGCTTGGCACTAAAGTAACCAGAAATCCAGGCTGATGCTGGCTCTCATCTTCCCTTGGTAGCCCCACCAATACCGGGGCTCTGTCTCTGCTCTCCCACTTAGCCTCGACCAATCCCTTACCCTCATCGGAGCCAAGCACCGAAGAGGCCACCCTCGACATGGGGCTCAGACACTGAAGTAGCCAAGAACCAAGGTTGATGCTGGCCCTCACGATCTCTTGGCAGCCCCTTCTCTGTCTCACCAACACCGGGGCTCTGTGCCTCTTCTTCCACCTAACTTCAACCTAGCCCTGACCCTCACCAGGGCCACCTCCGAAGCGGCCACCCTCCACATGGGGCTTGGCACTGAAGTAGCCAGGAACCAAGGTTGATGCCGGCCCTCACGATCTCTTGGCAGCCCCTTCTCAGCCCCACAAACACCGGGTCTCTATGCCTGTTCTCCCACCTAACCCCAACCTAGCCCTGACCCTCATCAGGGCCAACCTTCCGAAGCGGCCACCCTCCACGTGGATCTTGGCACTAAAGTAACCAGAACTCCAGGTTGATGCTGGCTCTCATCCTCCCTTGGTAGCCCCACCAATACCGGGGCTCTGTCTCTGCTCTCCCACTTAGCCTCGACCAATCCCTTACCTTCAGCGGAGCCAAGCTCCGAAGAGGCCACCCTCGACATGGGGCTCAGGCACTGAAGTAGCCAGGAACCAAGGTTGATGCTGGCCCTCACGATCTCTTCGTGGCCCCTTCTCAGGCCACCAAAACCGGGTCTCTGTCTCTGTTCTCCCACTTAGCCTCGACATATCCCTTACCCTCATCAGGGCAAAGCTCCGAAGAGGCCACCCTCAACATGGGGCTCAAGCACTGAAGGGCAGCCCTGTCTCAGCCCCACCAATACCGGGTCTCTGTGTCTCTGCTCGCACCTAGCAGCGACCTATGCCTTACCCTCATCGGAGCAAAGCTCCGAAGAGGCCACCCTCCACGTGGGGCTTGGCACTGAGATAGCCAGGAATCAAGGTTGATGCTGGCCCTCACGATCTCTTGGCAGCCCATTCTCAGCCCCACCAACACCGGGGCTCTGTCTCTGTTCTCCCATTCATCCTCTACATATCCCTTACCCTCCTCAGAGCCAAGCTTCCGAAGCGGCCAAACTCCACATAGGACTTGGCACTGAAGAGCCAGGACTCGCGGATGATGCTGGCCCACACCTTCCTTGGCAGCCTCGCCAACACAGGGGCTCTGAGTCTGTTCCCTCGCCTAACATTAACCTAGCCCTGACTCTCACCAGGGCCACCTCCGAAGCGACCACTCTCCAAGTGGGGCTTAGGTACGGAAGTAGGGCTTAGGCACTGTAGTAGCCAGGAACCAAGGTTGATGCCGGCCCTCACGATCTCTTGGCAGCCCCTTCTCTGTCTCACCAACACCGGGGCACTGTGCCTCTTCTTCCACCTAACCTCAACCTAGCCCTGACCCTCATCAGGGCCAAGCTCCGAAGTGGCCACCGGCCACATGGAGCTAGGCACTGAAGTAGCCAGGAACCAAGGCTGATGCTGGCCCTCACGGTCCCTTGGCAGCCCCTTCTCAGGCCACCAAAACCGGGGCTCTGTCTCTGTTCTCCCACTTAGCCTCGACATATCCCTTACCCTCATCAGGGCAAAGCTCCAAAGAGGCCACCCTCAACATGGGGCTCAGGCACTGAAGGGCAGCCCCGTCTCAGCACCACCAATACCGGGTCTCTGTGTCTCTGCTCGCACCTAACAGCGACCTATCCCTTACCCTCATCGGAGCAAAGCTCCGAAGAGGCCACCCTCCACGTGGGGCTTGGCACTGAGATAGCCAGGAATCAAGGTTGATGCTGGCCCTCACGATCTCTTGGCAGCCCCTTCTCAGCCCCACCAATACCGGGGCTCTGTCTCTATTCTCCCACTTATCCTCGACATATCCCTTACCCTCATCAGGGCAAAGCTCCAAAGAGGCCACCCGCAACTTGGGGCTTAGGCACTGAAGTAGCCAGGAACCAAGGTTGATGCTGGCCCTCACGGTCTCTTGTCGCCCCGCATCAGCCCCACCAATACCGGGGCTCTGTGTCTGTGGTCGCACCCAACAGCGACCTATCCCTTACTCTCATCGGAGCCAAGCTCCGAAGCGACACTCTCCACGTGGGGCTTAGGTACGGAAGTAGGGCTTGGCACTGAGATAGCCAGGAATCAAGGGTGGTGCTGGCTCTCACCTTCCATTTGCAGTCCCTAGACAGCCCCACCATCACCGGGGCTCTGAGTCTGTTCTCCCTCCTAACCGCAACCTAGCCCAGACCCTCATCAGGGCCAAGCTCCGAAGTGGCCACCGGCCACATGGAGCTAGGCACTGAAGTAGCCGGGAACCAAGGCTGATGCTGGCCCTCACGGTCCCTTGGCAGCCCCTTCTCAGCCCCACAAACACCGGGTCTCTGTGCCTGTTCTCCCACCTAACCCCAACCTAGCCCTGACCCTCATCAGGGCCAACCTTCCGAAGCGGCCACCCTCCACGTCGAGCTTGGCACTAAAGTAACCAGAAATCCAGGTTGATGCTGGCTCTCATCTTCCCTTGGTAGCCCCACCAATACCGGGGCTCTGTCTCTGCTCTCCCACTTAGCCTCGACCAATCCCTTACCCTCATCGGAGCCAAGCACCGAAGAGGCCACCCTCGACATGGGGCTCAGGCACTGAAGTAGCCAGGAACCAAGGTTGATGCCGGCCCTCACGATCTCTTGGCAGCCCCTTCTCTGTCTCACCAACACCGGGGCTCTGTGCCTCTTCTTCCACCTAACCTCAACCTAGCCCTGACCCTCACCAGGGCCACCTCCGAAGCGGCCACCCTCCACATGGGGCTTGGCACTGAAGTAGCCAGGAACCAAGGTTGATGCTGGCCCCCACGGTCTCTTGTCGGCCCCCTCCTCAGCCCCACCAATACCGGGGCTCTGTGTCTCTGCTCGCACCTAACAGCGACCTATCCCTTACCCTCATCGGAGCCAAGCTCCGAAGCGACCACTCTTCATGTGGGGCTTAGGTACGGCAGTAGCCAGGAATCAAGGTTGATGCTGGCCCTCACGATCACTGCGCAGCCCCTTCTCAGGCGCACCAATGCCGGGGCTCTGTCTCTGTTCTCTCACCTAACCTCAACCTAGCCCTGACCCTCATCAGCGCCCAGCTCCGAAGCGACCACTCTCCACGTGGGGCTTAGATAGGGAAGTAGCCAGAATAAGGTTGATGCTGGCCCTCACGGTCCCTTGGCAGGCCCTTCTCAGGCCACCAAAACCGGGGCTCTGTCTCTGTTCTCCCACTTAGCCTCGACATATCCCTTACCCTCATCAGGGCAAAGCTCCAAAGAGGCCACCCTCAACATGGGGCTCAGGCACTGAAGGGCAGCCCCGTCTCAGCACCACCAATACCGGGTCTCTGTGTCTCTGCTCGCACCTAACAGCGACCTATCCCTTACCCTCATCGGAGCAAAGCTCCGAAGAGGCCACCCTCCACGTGGGGCTTGGCACTGAGATAGCCAGGAATCAAGGTTGATGCTGGCCCTCACGATCTCTTGGCAGCCCCTTCTCAGCCCCACCAATACCGGGGCTCTGTCTCTATTCTCCCACTTATCCTCGACATATCCCTTACCCTCATCAGGGCAAAGCTCCAAAGAGGCCACCCGCAACTTGGGGCTTAGGCACTGAAGTAGCCAGGAACCAAGGTTGATGCTGGCCCTCACGGTCTCTTGTCGCCCCGCATCAGCCCCACCAATACCGGGGCTCTGTGTCTGTGGTCGCACCCAACAGCGACCTATCCCTTACTCTCATCGGAGCCAAGCTCCGAAGCGACACTCTCCACGTGGGGCTTAGGTACGGAAGTAGGGCTTGGCACTGAGATAGCCAGGAATCAAGGGTGGTGCTGGCTCTCACCTTCCATTTGCAGTCCCTAGACAGCCCCACCATCACCGGGGCTCTGAGTCTGTTCTCCCTCCTAACCGCAACCTAGCCCAGACCCTCATCAGGGCCAAGCTCCGAAGTGGCCACCGGCCACATGGAGCTAGGCACTGAAGTAGCCGGGAACCAAGGCTGATGCTGGCCCTCACGGTCCCTTGGCAGCCCCTTCTCAGCCCCACAAACACCGGGTCTCTGTGCCTGTTCTCCCACCTAACCCCAACCTAGCCCTGACCCTCATCAGGGCCAACCTTCCGAAGCGGCCACCCTCCACGTCGAGCTTGGCACTAAAGTAACCAGAAATCCAGGTTGATGCTGGCTCTCATCTTCCCTTGGTAGCCCCACCAATACCGGGGCTCTGTCTCTGCTCTCCCACTTAGCCTCGACCAATCCCTTACCCTCATCGGAGCCAAGCACCGAAGAGGCCACCCTCGACATGGGGCTCAGGCACTGAAGTAGCCAGGAACCAAGGTTGATGCCGGCCCTCACGATCTCTTGGCAGCCCCTTCTCTGTCTCACCAACACCGGGGCTCTGTGCCTCTTCTTCCACCTAACCTCAACCTAGCCCTGACCCTCACCAGGGCCACCTCCGAAGCGGCCACCCTCCACATGGGGCTTGGCACTGAAGTAGCCAGGAACCAAGGTTGATGCTGGCCCCCACGGTCTCTTGTCGGCCCCCTCCTCAGCCCCACCAATACCGGGGCTCTGTGTCTCTGCTCGCACCTAACAGCGACCTATCCCTTACCCTCATCGGAGCCAAGCTCCGAAGCGACCACTCTTCATGTGGGGCTTAGGTACGGCAGTAGCCAGGAATCAAGGTTGATGCTGGCCCTCACGATCACTGCGCAGCCCCTTCTCAGGCGCACCAATGCCGGGGCTCTGTCTCTGTTCTCTCACCTAACCTCAACCTAGCCCTGACCCTCATCAGCGCCCAGCTCCGAAGCGACCACTCTCCACGTGGGGCTTAGATAGGGAAGTAGCCAGAATAAGGTTGATGCTGGCCCTCACGGTCCCTTGGCAGGCCCTTCTCAGGCCACCAAAACCGGGGCTCTGTCTCTGTTCTCCCACTTAGCCTCGACATATCCCTTACCCTCATCAGGGCAAAGCTCCAAAGAGGCCACCCTCAACATGGGGCTCAGGCACTGAAGGGCAGCCCCGTCTCAGCACCACCAATACCGGGTCTCTGTGTCTCTGCTCGCACCTAACAGCGACCTATCCCTTACCCTCATCGGAGCAAAGCTCCGAAGAGGCCACCCTCCACGTGGGGCTTGGCACTGAGATAGCCAGGAATCAAGGTTGATGCTGGCCCTCACGATCTCTTGGCAGCCCCTTCTCAGCCCCACCAATACCGGGGCTCTGTCTCTATTCTCCCACTTATCCTCGACATATCCCTTACCCTCATCAGGGCAAAGCTCCAAAGAGGCCACCCGCAACTTGGGGCTTAGGCACTGAAGTAGCCAGGAACCAAGGTTGATGCTGGCCCTCACGGTCTCTTGTCGCCCCGCATCAGCCCCACCAATACCGCGGCTCTGTGTCTGTGGTCGCACCCAACAGCGACCTATCCCTTACTCTCATCGGAGCCAAGCTCCGAAGCGACACTCTCCACGTGGGGCTTAGGTACGGAAGTAGGGCTTGGCACTGAGATAGCCAGGAATCATTTATGTGCACCGGCGGCAATACCGCACCAACCGAGACTCCCTGATCCCCATCCATGAGCTGATTCGTCGACTGGAGAGCCAAGGAGTGATCAGTAAGACTCGCTCACCCTTCAACAGTCCCATATGGCCAGTGCGAAAGTCCAATGGAGAGTGGAGGCTAAAGGTAGACTACCGTGGCCTGAACGAAGTGACGCCACCACTGAGTGCTGCCGTGCCGGACATGCTGGAACTTCAATACGAACTGGAGTCAAAGGCAGCCAAGTGGTACGCCACCATTGATATCGCTAATGCATTCTTCTCCATCCCTTTGGCGGCAGAGTGCAGGCCACAGTTTGCTTTCACTTGGAGGGGCGTCCAGTACACCTGGAACCAACTGCCCCAGGGGTGGAAACACAGCCCTACCATTTGCCATGAACTGATCCACACCGCACTGGAACAGGGTGAGGCTCCAGAACACCTGCAATACATTGATGACATCATTGTGTGGCGCAACACAGCAGAGGAAGTTTTCAAGAAAGGGGAGATAATAGTCCAAATCCTTCTGAAGGCCGGCTTTGCAATAAAATGAAGTAAGGTCAAGGGACCTGCACAGGAGATCCAGTTTTTAGGAATAAAATGGCAAGATGGACGTCGTCAGATCCCAACAGATGTGATCAATAAAATAACAGCCATGTCTCCACCAACTAACAAAAAGGAAACGCAAGTTTTCTTAGGCGTTGTGGGCTTTTGGAGAATGCATATTCCAAATTACAGTCAGATCGTAAGCCCTCTCTATCACGTGACCAGGAAGAAGAACGACTTCAGATGGGGCCCTGAGCAACGACAAGCATTTGAGCAAATTAAACAGGAGATAGTTCAGGCAGTAGCCCTTGGGCCAGTCCGGGCAGGACAAGATGTGAAGAATGTGCTCTACACTGCAGGGGAGAATGGCCCTACCTGGAGCCTCCAGCAGAAAGCACTAGGGGAGACTCAAGGTCGACCCTTAGGGTTCTGGAGTCGGGGATACAGAGGATCCGAGGCCCGCTACACTCCAACTGAGAAGGAGATATTGGCAGCATATGAAGGGGTTCAAGCTGCTTCGGAAGTGGTTGGCACTGAAGCACAGCTCCTCCTGGCACCCCGACTGCCAGTGCTGGGCTGGATGTTCAAAGGGAGCATCCCCTCTACACATCATGCAGCTGATGCTACGTGGAGTAAGTGGGTCGCGCTGATCACACAACGGGCCCGAATAGGAAACCCCAGTCGCCCAGGAATCTTGGAGGTGATCACGAACTGGCCAGAAGGCAAAGATTTTGGAATATCCCCAGAGGAGGAGGTGACACATGCTGAAGAGGCCCCACCATATAACAAACTACCAGAAAACGAGAAGCAATATGCCCTGTTCACGGATGGGTCCTGTCGCCTTGTGGGAAAACATCGGAGATGGAAGGCTGCGGTATGGAGTCCTATACGCCAAGTTGCAGAAACTGCTGAAGGAGAAGGTGAATCGAGTCAGTTTGCAGAGGTGAAAGCCATCCAGCTGGCCTTGAACATTGCTGAACGAGAAAAATGGCCAGTACTTTATCTCTATACTGACTCATGGATGGTGGCAAATGCCCTGTGGGGTGGTTGCAGCAGTGGAAGCAGAACAACTGGCAGCGCAGAGGTAAACCCATCTGGGCTGCCACGTTGTGGCAAGATATCGCTGCCCGGGTAGAGAACCTGACTGTAAAAGTACGTCACGTAGATGCGCACGTACCCAAGAGTCGGGCCAGTGAAGAGCACCAAAACAACCAGCAGGTGGATCAGGCTGCCAAGATCGAAGTAGTTCAGGTAGATCTGGACTGGCAACATAAGGGTGAATTATTTATAGCTCGGTGGGCCCATGACACTTCAGGCCACCAAGGGAGAGATGCAACATATAGATGGGCTCGTGATTGAGGGGTGGACTTAACCATGGACGCTATTGCACAAGTTATCCACGAATGTGAAACATGCGCTGCAATCAAGCAAGCCAAGCGAGTAAAGCCTCTTTGGTATGGAGGACGATGGTTGAAGTATAAATATGGGGAGGCTTGGCAGATTGATTATATCACACTCCCACGAACCCGACAGGGCAAGTGCTATGTGCTCACCATGGTAGAAGTAACTACAGGATGGCTGGAAACATACCCTGTGCCCCATGCCACCGCCCGGAACACCATCCTGGGCCTTGAAAAGCAAGTCCTGTGGCGACATGGCACCCCAGAAAGAATTGAGTCAGACAACGGGACTCACTTCCGAAACGCCCTCATAGACACCTGGGCCAAAGAGCACGGCATTGAGTGGGTCTATCACATCCCCTACCATGCACCAGCCTCTGGAAAAATTGAACGATACAACGGGCTGTTAAAGACAACACTGAGGGCAATGGGTGGTGGGACATTCAAGCATTGGGATACACATTTAGCAAAGGCCACCTGGTTAGTGAACACTAGGGGATCTGTCACTCGAGCTGGCCCTGCCCAGTCCAAACCCTTACGTACTGTGGAGGGGGATAAAGTCCCTGTCGTGCATATGAGAAATATGCTGGGGAAGACAGTCTGGGTTGCTCCTGCCTCTGGCAAGGGAAAACCCATCCGTGGGGTTGCTTTTGCTCAGGGACCTGGGTGCACTTGGTGGGTGATGAGAAAGGATGGGGAAGTCCGGTGTGTACCTCAAGGGGATTTAATTTTGGGTGAAAATAGCCAATGAACTGAATTGTACGATGTTAGTTATTACACAGTACTGTATGTCATCACTTCTATGGTTACCATATGCCATATTAACAGTATTAGAGTAAGAATCACCCAGATTAATGTAGGATGAACTCCGATGAAACTGAGCAAGGTGCAACAATGAACCGGACGAGCGCCCAGAACTGGCCTCCGTATGCAAGAGCCCGACACCACACACCATCTCTCCTGCCCTGCAAGACCGTTATGACAGGTGGAACCCGAAGTCATGGACTAAATGAACTCAACGGACGTTTTAGAGGGATGGTCCATGGACTAAGGGAATGATATCTCTGTGTGTATATATTAAAAGGCAGGAAACAGTAGCGGTGACTAATTGGAATGTATGGAAAATGTGAGACCTGGGCATGATGTAGATGGTATAGAATAAGGGGTGGATATTGTCCTGGTTCCAGCTGGGACAGGGTTAACTTTCTTCCCAGTAGCTTGGGGGGTGTGCTGTGTTTTGGGTTTAGTGTGAAAGGAGCTGTGAAAGACTGAATTATAGAACTTTTGTCTCAAAGACTGCTTATCTGAGCGAGGGTTCCTTTGGCTGCTGAATATGATAAGATCAGCTGCAAGGTGTGAAAGATCTGGGCGAGGGTTCCTTTGGCTGCTGAATATGATAAGATCAGCTGCAAGGCGTGAAAGATCTGGGCGAGGATTCCTTTGGCTGCTGAATATGATAAGAATGGCTGCAAGGCCACAGAGATCTCCGGCTAGTAAGGTGTGAAAGATCTCTGGCTGGCACGTGCTTGGACAGTCAAGACTCAGGAATGTGGAGACATGTCGTTGCCATGGAAACTGCAGCCCTCGAACGAGAATAAAAGGGACTGCCAAGAGGACCCCAGTGCGATTGCCGACCCCGCCGAAACACCGCGGACCCCGGAGCGACCGCCCACCGCCGGAACACCGAGAGACTTGGACCCCCAGGACGCCACGGATCCATGGTGGGGACTATTCTTGCAAATCTATCCTGAATACCTGCTTGACTTCTGTCTTTTTACTCTATTCTATCCTATCGCTACTAATTTTCTACTTTTGATATTAAAACTTGCTGTTTTGGGTATACGGCATTCGATCTCGTTTTGTGTCTTAATCTCGCTCTTGGGATCATATCGAAACCTCCCCCGACTTCGGATCGGGACATTCCCGACATCGGATCGGGACATTAAATTGGCGTCACGGACAGGATCCCTTGAGACGAGAGTGCCGTACTATTTCCCAAATACGTGAGACCTCTCAGGAAAGTAAGGGGTGCGGGTCTGTGTTTGCTGTGTTTGAAATTTACGTGCTGCCTTCCTGAGACAACCGCTTCCCCGCTTTGTCTGTGTTTAAAACTGTTTTGTTTTCTAAATACGTGAGACCTCTCGGGAGAGTGAAGGGGTGCAGGGCTGTGTTTGTAACTTACGTGCTGCCTTCCTGAGAAGACTGCTTCCCCGCTTTGTATAAAGATGAGTGATACTAAAACTGTCCCTTCGGGGAGAGAAGTTTTGTTTGAGTTTTTGGAGAAACATAATGCACGACCCTCTGTACCCGGAATGGATTGGGCTCAGGGAAATTGGTATAATTTGCAGAGTGTGTTTGATCGGACGAGTGCTTTGCAAAAGGATGCGAGAGTGAGATCTGGAAGAGGAAAAGCGATTGTTTGTGCTGTTCTTGGTGCCAGTTTAGCCGCTGCTGTAGAGGCGAGAGAACGTTGTCGTGTTGAGGAATCCCTAATTGTTGAATCCCTCCAAAACCTCGTTCGGTCCCTTCAGGGGCAAGTGGCGGAATTAAAGGAACAGCTTGAAGGAGAGAGAGACCAGGTGAAATATCTGCAGTTTGCTCTTAAGGAGCAACTCCTTGCGGGCACTGCCCATGAGGAAATACCCCCAAGATCGGAAACTGGTTATCCTTTTAACGACTTGCAGGCAGCAAGAGAAAAAGTAGAGAAATTGGAACCGCCCTCGCTGCGACCCTTGGTTAAGACCGAGTATATTTATGATGATGAGGAGGATCAGTTCCCCCAGGTTACAACCAAGGAGGTCCCCTATACTGCCACTGAATTGGCGAAGCTAAAAAAGGATTTTGGCCGAACCCCTAGGGAGTCGGAGACGGAGTATGTGTGGAGAGTGTCGTTATCTGGGGGGGATCAGATTTTGTTAAGTGAAAAGGAGGCGGAGGGGTATTGGGGACCGGGAGTATTTTTAACTACCGGGAATTACCGCGCCCCTTGGTCTTTAACCCAGCGGGCAGCCTACTGGGCGGGGGGATTGAACCCCTTGGAGAGGGGGGATCCCCTTGCAATCACGGGGACTGTTGATCAGTTGGTGGAAAGTGTGCATAAGGCAGCTTGCTTGCAGATGATGTATGATCGGAAGTTGGAGCCTAGGCAGGAGTCCCCGATGATGATGCCTGTAAATCCTGAGCGAATGACTCCCCTTATAAGGGGACTTCCCGATTCCTTAAAGCCGATTAGTATACAGTTACAGGGGAAAATACAAGCAATACCTCAGGGCGAAAGAGTTGCAGCTGCTTTAGAAGGACTTACACCCGACCGGCACTGCCGGTCCCCGGATAGGAAGATGTGGACTTGGGGGGAGGTCGCCCAAGAATTGATCAATTATGGGCGCAAGTATGGCCCTGTAAACCTTCCAGCCACTAAAACAGACTCTAGAGGCCTGAGGCGAACTGAAGTAAAAATGGTTCCACGCCCTGAGGGCGATGGAAAAACACCCCTCTCTAAACCACCTGGAGGGAGGGACATCCCAAATAAGCGCAGCAGTCTGTGGGCAAAGGGATGGCAAAAGGGGATCCCACGTGACTTAATGGATGGATTGCCGACTGACAAGTTAGAAAAACTGGTGTCTGAATGGCCTGATAAATCGGCAGATAAAGACACGGGTTCTAAAAATATAACCCCGAGTGCACCCTCTTTAATTGACTTATCAGAAACAAATATCCCCCGATATTCGGCGGGAAACTAGATGCTTCGTCCTCTGATGGTGAGCGGGGGGGCGAAGGCTGGATGTACATCAGACAGCTCACCGAGAACGGCCAGGGTGATTTACTAATTACAGGTGTTGTGGGTCCAAAACAAGTCCCGGTCACGTTTTTGGTAGATACTGGGGCTCAAATTTCGGCTATTAAAACAAAAGATGCTACTAGCTGTGGGGTTAAATTTTCTAAACAGAGACTGTTTGTAGCAGATGCATTTGGCAATGTTCAACCACAGGCGTTAGCAATGGTCAGCCTACGATTGCCGGGAGAAGATATTGCTACCACGGTAACAATGGTTGTGGGAGATTTTCCACTCAACCTCCTGGGACTTGATGTCCTGAAAGGGAGGACCTGGATTGATAATAAAGGGAGACAGTGGTCGTTTGGCTCTCCAACAATAGACGTTCAACTGCTACAAGCTGCGCCGCCACTTCCCCCTTCGAAGCTTACAAATGTTAAACCTTACCCGATACCCTTGGGGGCCAGAGAGGGAATAACACCTGTGTTAGAGGACTTAAAGGGACAGGGCATCGTATTTCCGACCCACTCCCCTTTTAACTCCCCAGTGTGGCCAGTACGAAAACCCAATAGCAAGTGGAGACTAACTGTGGATTATCGTAGACTTAATGCAAACACCGGTCCATTGACAGCCGCAGTACCGAATATTGCTGAGCTTATAGCTACAATCCAGGAACGAGCCCACCCGATCATGGCGACGGTGGATGTTAAGGACATGTTTTTCATGGTCCCCCTACAATCTGAGGACCAAGACCGTTTTGCTTTTACTTGGGAAGGTCAGCAATTCACTTTCACCCGACTCCCACAGGGATACAAGCATTCCCCAACATTAGCCCACCATGCATTGGCGCAGGAGCTGGAAAAAATCCAGGTAGAGGAGGAGGTCAGTGTTTACCAATATATCGATGATATACTTGTGGGAGGGGATAAGGTAGAAAGGGTTCAGACAACCCAAGATAATATAATTTCCCATCTGGAAAGTTTGGGACTGAAGATTCCGCCTGAGAAAACACAAACACCCTCGAGTGAAGTAAAGTTTTTAGGGATCTGGTGGAAGGGAGGAATGACACGTATCCCGCCTGACACCCTCTCCTCGCTAGATCAGATTAAGATGCCAGAGTCAAAAAAGGACTTACAGCATGTGCTGGGGCTGCTTGTGTTTTGGAGAAAACACATTCCTGATTTTTCAATTATTGCAAGACCCCTGTATGACTTGTTGCGAAAAGGGGCACAGTGGGAATGGACTGAGCCTCATGAAGAGGCACTGCAGTTGCTGGTGTTTGAAGCAACTGCCCATCAAGCTCTGGGTCCTATTCACCCTACAGACCCAGTCCATATCGAATGGGGATTTGCCAAAACTGGGCTATCGATACATTTGTGGCAAAAGGGCCCCAAAGGACCCACTCGACCTATTGGATTCTATTCTCGCAGTTTTAAAGATGCTGAAAAAAGATATACAGCTTGGGAAAAGGGTTTGTTTGTGGTCAGTTTAGCCTTGAGAGAGGCTGAACGAACTATCCGACAACAACCAATAGTGCTCAGAGGCCCATTTAAAGTGATTAAAACAGTTTTGGCAGGAACTCCACCCCCTGACGGGGTGGCCCAGAGAGCTTCTGTTCGAAAATGGTATGCCCAGATAGAACATTACTGCGACATCTTCACGGTATCTGAGGGAGCCACAAAGATGTTAACCATTCAGGAGGAGATGGGCCCAGATAGGGAAATGAGTGAGTTCCCTCCCGTAATACAAGTGGCCCCTCCATTTTCCGGGCAGTTACAGAATGTTTGGTTTACTGATGCGTCTTCCAAGCGGGAAGGAAAAACCTGGAAATATCGAGCCGTGGCACTCCGTGTAGACATTAATGAACAAATAATTACTGAAGGGGAAGGTAGTGCTCAAGTAGGGGAACTAGTTGCAGTATGGAGTGTTTTTCAACATCAGGCCCAATCTGCTTCTCCTGCCTATATTTATACTGATTCCTACGCTGTATTTAAAGGCTGTACTGAATGGCTTCCGTTTTGGGAACAGAACGAGTGGGAAGTCAATAGGATACCTGTGTGGCAGAAGGAGAAATGGCAAGACATTCTAACTATTGCTAGGCAAGGAAAATTTGCAGTAGGCTGGGTGGCTTTCCACCAACAAGATGATACTCCTGCAAGCCAGTGGAATGGCAAAGCTGATGAACTAGCCCGATTGGCTCCCCTGCAGAACACCCAAATAACTGAAGATTGGGAACGGTTGCTAGAATGGCTACATGTAAAAAGGAAACACTCAGGGGTTAAGGACCTCTATTGCGAGGCCCAAGCCCGAGGTTGGCCAGTTACCAGGGAAGAATGTAAGACTTGTGTGTCCGCTTGCGAACAATGTCGTACCCGCTTAGAAAGACATCCCCTGGAGGATGACCCCCTCCACTTGAGGGAGGGGAAAGGCCTATGGGAGGCCTGGCAGGTGGACTACATCGGCCCTTTCCGGAAATCAGAAGGTAAGAATTATGTGTTGGTTGGAGTAGAGATAGTGTCGGGGCTAGTCCAGACCAAAGCATTTGCTAGAGCAACAGGGAAAAACACGGTAAAAGCTCTGAAGGAGTGGTTTGGTACCTTCCCCAAACCGCAATCAATTCAATCAGATAATGGCTCCCACTTTATTGCCAGAGTAGTCCAAGACTGGGCAATTCAGGAGGGAATTTCATGGGTATTTCATACTCCGTATTACCCACAGGCAAATGGGATTGTGGAAAGAACAAATGGCTTGCTGAAGCGCTTCCTTAAACCACACAAGCCAGGCTGGGCCGAACGGCTGTGGGACGCAGTGACTAGTGTCAACAGTCGTTGGGGCATAAATGGGTGCCCGAAAATTACTGCATTTTGTCCGAAGGCCCCAACCATTATACCAGCCCCATACGGCCCTGATCATCTTAAAAACCCATCACATTTTCCCGGCCAACCAGTTTTGGTTGAACTCCCTACTGTAGGAGCTGTACCCCTGGTACTGGAAACCCCAGTAAATAAGCATGCCTGGAAGGCAAAAGATGCTCGTGGGAAAGAACACAAGATTAACACGAGGTGGATTGTTCAATCTTTCTAATAACGATCTGTCCGGTTCCTTAAAACGAACCGAGTCTGCTTTCTTTTCTTTTTCAGGTGGAGACTCTGAAGCCAACCAGAAGAAATAACTGAAGCCAAGGATCACCTGAATGGTTTTGTTATATCATTGAAAATAATGTTTTGGTTAATTATTTTTACTGTGTTTGGTGTTTGGGGAGGCTTCTGTGCCCCCCTTTTCGACGTGTCATGGCAAAATGAATTTATTGTTTTAGGTCAACAAGTAGCTGATACCTTTAACCTTACCAATTGTTGGGTATGTGGAGGACCCTTGGGTTTAGAAAGTTGGCCCTGGACTTCCATCCCTCTTTCTCCTAAATGGTTAGTGAGTAATTACAGTGAGATCAAAAATGATTCCTATTGGAGCGAGGATACGCAACCTTGGACGATACAATACCCGACCCGAGGTGAATATTGTCTAAATCGAACACAGGAGGGTGGTGTTTTTGTAGGAAATAGCAAATGTAATTGGACCTATACATATGGAAACCATTGCTTCATTGAGGGCTGTAAGACAACGCTTAACTACAATAATGAGCCTTTTGTACCTCGCGAGCTGGGATGGGCCTGGGTGAATGAGACCGGACACCGGAAAATGTTTCCTCCTATTGGTCTCCGATCAATCGCACAAAAAGTATTACCGGTGTTGCTGAAAAATGTTCCTGGCGTAATGATACCGGTGCTTGGTCCTGTTCCATTTACAAGATACCTGGCAACAACATACCCATACTGTTAAACCATCCACTCGGAGCAGACAATACCACATATTTCCAATTACCACGAACCCCCACAGGTCTGTTTGAAAATGGTGCCTGGGCAATGAAAGGTCATTATTGGATCTGTGGACAGCATGCATACAAGCAATTGCCCAAAAATTGGACTGGGGTGTGTTATGTGGGGCTAATTCGCCCCTTGTTCTTTTTGCTCCCAGAGGATGAAGGTGACGGTTTGGGTGTTAAGTTATATGATGATCTCAATCGATATCGGCGGTCCATTGATACCTCTATAACAGGTGGAAGTGGTCAAACCTGGGGTAAAGATGAGTGGACCCCTCAGCGTATAATCCAGCATTATGGACCTGCCACCTGGAACCCCAACGAGTGGATTAGCGGTGCTCGAGAACCTATCTATAATTTAAACCGCATCATCCGGCTACAAGCTGTCCTAGAAATTATTACTAACGAGACGGCCCGTGCCCTGGATCTATTAGCAGACCAGGCTACGCAAATGCGAACAGCGATATTCCAACACCGCATGGTTCTCGATTACCTGCTAGCCGAAGAAGGGGGTGTCTGTGGTAAACTGAATGATTCCAACTGTTGCTTAAAAATTGATGACAGTGGTAAAATTGTTAAACAAATTACCGCAGGAATACGAAAATTGGCCCATGTTCCTGTCCAGACATGGAAAGGCTGGGATGTTGACTTGTTTTCCTGGCTCCCAGGCGGCCCATGGGTTAAGCGAGTTTTATTTTATTTGTTATGTAGTTTTGCCATGTTATTGTTCTTGCCATGCATTATTCCATGTTTTATACGGTTAATTCAACGTGTTGTAACCAATATGCAATTTGTAACCACCATTTCACCTGATGGTGTTAAACAAATACGCGCTGTGCGTCGAACCATGCCGTCAGTAGTGCGGATTGTATGAATTGCTCTTTTCTAGCCTTTTCTACATAACTATCTTTCTCAAAACCGCCATGGGTCCTGAAGCAATCTTTGAGCCACGGGGTGGTGTGAAAGACTGAATTATAGAACTTTTGTCTCAAAGACTGCTTATCTGGGCGAGGGTTCCTTTGGCTGCTGAATATGATAAGATCAGCTGCAAGGCGTGAAAGATCTGGGCGAGGATTCCTTTGGCTGCTGAATATGATAAGAATGGCTGCAAGGCCACAGAGATCTCCGGCTAGTAAGGTGTGAAAGATCTCTGGCTGGCACGTGCTTGGACAGTCAAGACTCAGGAATGCGGAGACATGTCGCTGCCATGGAAACTGCAGCCCTCGAACGAGAATAAAAGGGACTGCCAAGAGGACCCCAGTGCGATTGCCGACCCCGCCGAAACACCGTGGACCCCGGAGCGACCGCCCACCGCCGGAACACCAAGAGACTTGGACCCCCAGGACGCCACGGATCCATGGTGGGGACTATTCTTGCAAATCTATCCTGAATACCTGCTTGACTTCTGTCTTTTTACTCTATTCTATCCTATCGCTACTAATTTTCTACTTTTGATATTAAAACTTGCTGTTTTGGGTATACGGCATTCGATCTCGTTTTGTGTCTTAATCTCGCTCTTGGGATCATATCGAAACCTCCCCCGACTTCGGATCGGGACATTCCCGACATCGGATCGGGACAGGAGCGTTGATGGCCCATTGATGCTTTGGCTGTTGCTGGGTGATGCTTGCACCTGGAGGGGGGAGCACAGCCGGGGTGGTGGACCGAGCTGGCCAATGGGGTATTCTATACCATGTGACATCATGCTCAGTATAAAAACCAGGTGGGGGGGGACGATGACTCGCCCCCGTTCGTGACACGCGGTGGGCGGTCGGTGAGCGGTTGTGTTGTGCATTGCCTGTTTTGTGTATTCTGTTATTGTTGTTGTTCTCATTGTTATTACTACTGTTCTACTTAGTTTTATTTCAATTATTAAACTGTTTTTATCTCAACCCGGGAGCTTTCCTACTTGTGCCCTCCCGATTCTCTCCCCCATCCCACCGGGGGGGGGTGATCGAGCGGCTGCGTGGCGTTTATTTTTGCCGGCTGGGGTTAAACCACGACATGGGTGATGGGCACTGGAGGTTCTGGGCGATGGGGAGCAGGGAAGCTGCCTGCTAGGCATGTCTGAGTGCTGGGCATGTCCGGGTGCTGGGTACTGTGCGCTGGCGGTGGTGGTGCTGGGTGCTGGGCATGTCCGGGTGCTAGGCAATGGCGGTGCTGGGTGCTTGGCGCTGGGGGTGATGGTCTTTGGGTGTGCTGGGTGCTGGGCATGTCCCTGTGTTGGGTGGTGGGGGTGCTGGGCATGTGCGGGTGTTGGTTGCCGGGCCCTGGGTGTACTGGGTGCTGGATGCTGGGGTGGTTGGTTTCTGGGCGCTGGGGGTGCTGGGTTCTGTGCCCCTGTGTTGCTGGGTGCTGAGCATGTCCGGGTGCTGGCCATGTGTAAGTGCAGCGTGCTGGGCACTGGTGCTGGGGGGTGGGGGTGCTGGATGCTGAGTGTTGGGTATGCTGGTTTCCAGGCACTGGGCGGAAGTGTGTGAGACCTGTGGGGGTGTTGTATGGTGGGTGCTTGGGGTGCTGAGTGCTGCAGGTGCTGGGCATGTCCCGGTGCTATGTGCTGATCACCGGGGTTCTTGGGGGCTGGTTTGCTGTGTTCTGGTGTGTTGGGTGCTGGGCATGTTTGTCTGGGTGCTGGGCATGTCTGGGTGCTGGGTACTGGGAACTGGCAGTGCGGGGCAGTGCGGGTGCTGTGTGCTGGGCATGTCGGGGTGCTGGGTACTGGGCAGTGGGAGTGCTGGGTGCTAGGTACTGGGGTGCTGGGCCCTGGCATTGCTCGGCAATATGCAAAACTGAGTGCAGGGTATGTCTTGGTGCTGGATGCTTGGTGCTAGAGGTACCGGGTGCTGGGCATATGCAGTGCTGGGTGTGTTGCATAACGACGCGAGACAGAGACTTCTTCAATATGAAGCAGGAATCATGTCTGTCTTTATTTGCTTGCTAGTAAAGTATTTATAATCAACTCGCGACCTTCGAGTACATTTTTGGTCTTTGTCCAAAGCATAATTACAGAAAAACAGGATCTTAAAACAGGATACAAGATAAAGCCAGATTATATTCTAAATATATTACAAGCTCTATAATTAGCAAAATGTTCCTCCAAATTACGTTCCACCTTCTTTAATGATATTCTATTCCTTATTTATTGTTTCCTACTTATCGCCAAGCTCCTTATTCTTTGTACACAACTTTTCCGAAAGTCATAACTCAGCTTAATTACTGGATTTTGCCAAACCGTAACTTTTCCATAAGTCATAATTCAGTTTAATCACTAGACTTTGCCAAATCCTTATCTACCACGTTGTAACATCGTTCAGTCATTTTACTTAATTGCAGAAAATCCCACAACTCCCCTTTTTTGTTTTATAAAGGCTCTATTTGCTATATTCTGTAATATTCCTATAGCACACTGAATCAAACATGGGAAAATAATGAGTACAATTACGACAATTAAAATTATTATCAATACCCACTTCAAAATCATTCTCCACCACGATCCAACATTAAGGGAAACTGGCCAATTATCAAAAGGATTTCTTTCTTCCATTAACTTCCCCAATCCATCCTGGAATTCTCTTAATTTACTCTGTATAGATTGAGATTTGTCTGTCAAATTAAAACAACACATCCCAGCAAACTCTTCACAACCATGACCATGGGCTAAAAGCAAAAAGTCAATTGCCGCCCTATTTTGCAAGGTTGCCTTTCGAATACTGTCGAATTCTGTGGCCATATCATAAAGAATTAAAGAAGTGCGATTGAATTGTTTTCCTGACCAACACATTAAGTTCCTTGCTACCTTTCCCAAATGCATTAAGGCCAAGGGAGGCAAGAATAAGGACATTGTCGTCAGAGTAGACTGTCCCCAAATTAGGACATCATCTGTACAATTCTCCAATAACGGTGTGGTAGATCGCTTTTGTCTATGACCACTCTGTCCCTGTGCTTGGTATAACATCTGCAATTGCTGCAAATGTTGTTTCTTTGGCAACAATAACGTCAATTTTCCGATCATACATGGCCCTCCAAATGACAATGGGGGAAACCCGGGCCAAGCTCTATCTCCACAGATCAAAAAATACCCAGGAGGCAAAGCGTATGCTTTGGTTCGGTTATAAGGTATATCTTGCATCGTATGATTGCAAAAACTCTCATTTAGATATTGTAATTGTTGAGGTGAAACATTGGTAGGCAGATCATTACTACTCAGGGAACTAAATTTGACACATCCATTGTTGGGAAATGTTCCAAGCAAATCTAACTCTTGAGGAGGCAACATTGCCTTCTTCAAATTCTTAATTAAGAATGCATTAACTGTAGTATTAATTGTCCAGCTCATAACATTAGACATTTGCTGTATAATTGACATATTTACAGACCCCTGGATCCAGTCAGTAAAATCTGATATATTCACATAAGCAAACCCGATCAAGCAGGTCCGGAATGGATTTCCTACTTGCTTTAATGAAAGACAGAAGTCATTCGTGTCTGTCGCTTGAGCCCATCTTATCCAAACATTGTCCTGATTCTGCATTTCAGCCAATTCCACTGGTACTGCATGAGCTCTTCCAAGGGTCAAGAAGCTTGCAAAGAGGATAAGGCAGCAACTGTAGGTCGAATCCATTTTGCAGGCAACCATTTAGGTCCAATATCTGTTAAAACACAAGCATACCCTCTTCCCCAGGTTAATAGTTCAGCAGGTCCCCGCCATTGATTAGTTCGGGCGTCATACCACAATACTGGAGGCCTGATTTGAGGTTCCTGTTTTTCCTGTTGTGACATGATGTGGATGTAAACAGGGGGATATTTATCTGAAAAATTCAACCAATTTATAACGTACAACGCCTTTAAAAGTACTAATTCCGGAGACATAAATTCAGAATAATGTTTTTGAATTTGCTGTTTTAAATAATGATGCGCCCGTTCCACAATAGCTTGACCAGTAGAGTTTCCTGGTACTCCTGTAACATGCTCAATTCCCCATTCTTTTAAAAATTGTTGGGTACTAGCGGCAATATAAGCAGAGCCATTATCTGTTTTTATACATCGAGGAACACCCATTACGGCAAAACATTGCAACCAATGGCGACGAGCGGCAACAGCATTAGCTTTTCTTTGAGCAGTTGCCCAAATCATGTGCGAAAAGGTATCCACAGTTACATGTATGTGTTGCAAATTTTTAAAACTCTTAAAAAATGTAATATCAGTTTGCCAGAGCTCTAATGCCTTAAGACCACGAGGATTAACCCCATGTGGTAAACTTGCTGGCAAAGGAGCACAATGAGGACATGCCGCAATAATATTGCGGGCCTGATTAAGGGTTATTTTAAATTGTTTGGCTAATGCTTTTGCGGACTGATGATAAAATGAATGTGATAATCGTGCTTGTTGATGAACATGAGGCACTACTACAGTAGCAGGAGAAACAAGGGTATCAATCCTATGGTTGCCTTCAAACAGGCCTTCTCTAAACGGGGTATGACTTCGAATATGTGATACATAATATGGATATACACGTGCATTTAATAAATAAAGAAGTTTATACAATAATTCCTTTAATTGAATATTCTGTACCTCTTTAACAAATGATCTTTCTAAACGTTGTACAATTCCTACAACATAAAGAGAGTCACTAACTAGGTTGATAGCTATGTTAGAAAAGGTAAAAAATACTTGTACCACTGCTTGCAGTTCTAACAATTGTGCGGAACCATTACCATAAAAAAGCTGATCATGCCATTGCTGGTTATAGTACCATGTAAAACCATATTTTCCTGTTCTGGAACTAGCGTCTGTATAAACAGTAAGACCAGCTACAGGGGTAACAGATAACATTACATCTGGCTCCAAGCAAAGTGTTGTGGAAAACAACCGGTGTTTCGGATAATGATTAGACAAAATTCCCTTAAAGTCGTAAGTAGCTAGTGCGAATTCAGTTATGGTTTGTAACATTTGTTGTATCTGCATATCTGTGTACGGTAAATAAATGACTTGAGGGTCAATCCCACTTATGTCTATGACCCTTTGACGAGTAGAATAAATTAAGTTAGATATCGCTACAATCCGTGGAATAATTGTTTGTTTTTGTGTTATAGACGGATATTTCCATTCGATAACATTCATAGGGTCCAACTGGTGTGGAAGCCATTGAAAAATTAAGGCAGCTAAATATTTTTCAGTGTTGAGTATTGCTACAAAAAGGGGTATATTTTGAACAATGCGATTCGCATATCCTCGCGTAATTTTATTAGCAATAGTTTTAAGAGCGTTCTGCTGCAATTTGTCAAGTTTTCGAGGGGCATTCGCCCCCCCTCCTCCTTTCAGCAGGTGCACCAATGGAGCAATATCCTCATTGGAAATTCCACAATAGGAGCGAAGCCATTGAATATCTCCTAATACCTTTTGAACATCTTGTAATGTAGAAATATTGAGATTAATCACAAGTTTTTGAGGCTTAACCTGTAATTGTGTAACTTTAAATCCTAAATAAGAATAAGGTGAATGTTTTTGAATTTTATCAGGCGCCACTATTAAACCAGCGGCATTTAATGCCTGATGAAGGAAATCGATAAAATTAGAATCAAGGTTTTCCGCTGCACAAAGAATATCATCCATATAATGATAAATAATACAATTCAGAAAAGTAAAACGAATAGGTTGTAAAGCGGCAGCTACGTAATACTGACAAATGGTAGGAGAGTTTTTCATTCCTTGCGGCAATACTCGCCACTGATATCGTTTATAAGGTGCTTGTTTATTTATAGTTGGCACCGAAAAGGCAAATTTTTCTTTATCTTGTTCAGCCAATGGTATCGTGAAAAAACAATCTTTTAAATCAATTACTAAAATTTCCCATTGAGCAGGAAGCATAGTTGGAGTTGGTAGACCGGGCTGTAAAGGTCCCATTGTTTCCATAACAGCATTAACAGCTCTTAAATCCTGTAAAAGTCGCCATTTTCCTGATTTCTTTTTTATAACAAAAACAGGAGTATTCCATGGACTAAATGATTCCTCTAAATGACCTAATTTCAACTGTTCCTCTACCAAGGTCTGCAAATGCGACAGTTTCTCAAGTGTTAGCGGCCACTGCTCTACCCAAACAGGAGCAGTTTGCTTCCATTTTAAAGGTATTGGGTCCGTCAACTGTCGCTGTGCAGTGACCGCTAAGTAAAAGGCGATGTCTGTAACCCAACTCCCCATTGCGTTAAACAGTCCCTGCCTAGCAATGCGATTTCTGTTTGCATAACATAAGGTCGGACTTTTGCAGATAGGTGGGGTTCATTTGTCTTACACATAGTCACATACTGAGTACTAAGCATTGTAGATTGTTTTCCTCCTATTCCTTGAATCATGGCACTAATTTCTTGTAGAGGCCAAGTAGTTGGCCATACCTTTTTTGGAACAATTGTAATATCAGCACCTGTATCTAATAACATCAACAATGTAAAAGTAAAACCATCATTTTGCTTAAGTTCTACTTCAATTGTAGGTCTGTTTTTCAGGATAGGTATAGAAAAATATACAGAAGGATCATTAGTTGATCCAAATCCACTTGCCCCTCTTATTCTTTCTTCCTTATTGGGCACCATTGCCTGGAATGGAATTAACTGTGCTATTTCTGTTCCTTTTTCTATCGTTATGGGTGGATACAATGCTTTAATCATAATCTTAATTGTCCCGGTATAATCTGAATCAATAAGACCTGGGAGAACAAAAATTCCCAAACGAGAAGCAGATGATCGTCCAATTATCAAAGCACTGAGCCCATATCCCAGCGGTCCCTTTTCCGTAGAATCTACCACCTGTACCATATCATTTAATAATTGAGCAGTATTAGCAACCCTAATATCTACTCCGGCGCTTCCGGCAGTTTTCCCCCAGAGACGGTCCAAGCATCCATTGAACTGGGTACCCAAGCATAGGGAATCCGCTGGTTTTTCTTGGAGGTATTTAGTGTCATAGCGCCCCTCTGGTTGGCGCTCATTATCATGTTTCCCGACTGCAAAAGCTGCCCCTGTTTAGTAAATCGCGCACGGCATTCCTCTACAACATGTCCTTGTCGCTGACACCGCGTACAATATTTGCTTCCTGAATTATTTTGAGATTTCTTGGGACAAGTCTTTTTAAAATGTCCTTTTTGTCCACATAAAAAACAAATTCCCAAGCGTTGCCGAGTATTTCTAGGTTGTAAAACAGGTTGAAGGGCAGCGGCCAAAGCTTTAGCTTGTGCCTGGGCATATACTACAGCCCTATCTTGTTCTGCTACTAGATCTGCCCTAGCACAGGCTTCCATCATTTGTACTAGCCCAGCCGTTTTTGGTAACGTTGAAAGTATTCGCTTACACACATCATTAGCATTTTGTACAGCCAGATCAAGCATTACAGCTGACTTTGCTTCGGTCGATAAGTTTGGTGATTTCTCTATTGCAGTTCTTAACCTATCCAAAAATGTAGAAAAAGATTCCGATGGCAGTTGCAGTATTTTAACATAAGGTGGGGATGCGGTCGCAGAAACCTGTAGTGCTTTTAATGCGACGGCAGCAAGAGATTGAGATTGCTGTAATATTCGTCGATCTAACCGAGCTTGTGCCCTAGGATGCACAAAAGCTCCTTGTCCCATCAACATATCGATTGTCGCAAATTTCAATGGGTCCCCATCTTGCAAGTCCAAATTTTTCATTACTGCAAGTTCACAATGTTTTCTCCAATCATCTTTAAAAACTAATTTTTGCATGGGTGACAAAATTAACGATACCAACGTTTCTATATCAAAAGGGGTGAGAATATTTTGCGAAAATACCACATCAATCAAGTTTCTTACATATGTATTATCCAAACCATATTGCATTATTGCTTTTTGCAGTCGATCTAATAACTGCCAATCGAACTGCTGCCATTCTCGCACCTCCGCTCCTGCAGCGTTATGATGAAGGTGCACAGGAAAAGCCTTTAATGGACCTAAGAATTCGCCTTCAATAGCTGCATCCCGTATTATTCCATGCCATTTCTGACCAGCGTCCACAGTCTGTGTTTTTTCGTCTTGCATACTTGTACTCTTAAAACCTGTTACTGATTGTCGTTGCAGTTGTTGATATAGATTCTGTAACAGTCCTGATTGTTGTCTCATCACCTCCTGCAGCCTCGTACCCAACTGCCCGAGAGCAATTTTTTGCCTATCACCTTCTAACTGTAATGCAGAAGCTTGCCTTTTTAATTCCTCCTCCTCACGCTTTATCTGCTGGAGTTCCTCTAACGGCGAATTTTCTTGCTCCATTATTTCATTTTCACTGATTGGAGGTGCAGTAAGGGCTGCAGACTCCATACCCGCCTCTGCACCAGTTTCTTCAGGGGAAAAATAATCAGGCGGCAATGGGATTTCAAAAATAGACTTAGCATCTCTTACATTTGCTGGCAGAACCACAGGATCAGGTGAAGAAATAGAAGCCTGCTCACTCTTTTTGGCTTTTTCTCGGAATGAATATCCTAATGCTCGTTCTGCAGCCTCCATAATTTCAGACTCAACGCGAGTCTTTTTCATCAACTGATTTATTAAATACCATACATGACTAAGGGTTACTGCTTCCTTATTTCCAACTTGCACGGATTCCCATAGATCCTTTCCTAAAGCCTGCCAGCAGTCTTCCTTAAAAACCTCATCCATCGTTGTTAAAATGTTCCTTCTCTGTCCCCATTGCAACAAGTCCAAAGCTCCCTTTTCCTTCAGAGCTATTTCATGCTTCTCTGCCAGAGATAACAATATAGCTAAAACAGCTTTCACTTCTACTGATACAGTAGATCCCATTATGAAGCAAGCCGCTCACCTGGTACCAGTCAGTTTCCAGCGGCGCCCGTCGTTATCCCAGCCGTCTTATGACTAAGGCTGACTCAAAATATTCATAGTACAGTTTTCATTCTCCAACGTCGAATCACGTCGGGGTCACCAATTGTTGCATAACGACGCGAGACAGAGACTTCTTCAATATGAAGCAGGAATCATGTCTGTCTTTATTTGCTTGTTAGTAAAGTATTTATAATCAACTCGCGACCTTCGAGTACATTTTTGGTCTTTGTCCAAAGCATAATTACAGAAAAACAGGATCTTAAAACAGGATACAAGATAAAGCCAGATTATATTCTAAATATATTACAAGCTCTATAATTAGCAAAATGTTCCTCCAAATTACGTTCCACCTTCTTTAATGATATTCTATTCCTTATTTATTGTTTCCTACTTATCGCCAAGCTCCTTATTCTTTGTACACAACTTTTCCGAAAGTCATAACTCAGCTTAATTACTGGATTTTGCCAAACTGTAACTTTTCCATAAGTCATAATTCAGTTTAATCACTAGACTTTGCCAAATCCTTATCTACCACGTTGTAACATCGTTCAGTCATTTTACTTAATTGCAGAAAATCCCACATGGGTGTTGGGCATATGCGGTGCTGGGTGGCTGTGCTGGGGTTGCTGGGTGCTGTGCTGTGAGGGTGCTGGATTCCTGGCATGTGCGTGTACTGTGTGCTGGGCCCTGGTTGTGCTGGGTATGTGTGGGTGCTGGGTGTTGGGCACTGGGGGGGGTGGTGCTAGGTGCTGGGCATGTCCAGGTGCTGAGCAATGGTGGTGCTGGGTGCTTGGTGCTGGGGGTGGTGGTCCCTGGGGCTGCTGTGTGCTGGGCACGTCGGGATGCTGGGTTTTGGGCGGTGGGGGTGCTGGGTGCTGGGCGTGCGCGTGTGTTGGTTGCTGGACCCTGGCGTGCTGGGCGCTGGGGCTATCGGTTACTGGGTGCTGGGGGTGCTGGGTTCAATGCAGCGTATGCAGGTCCTGGGCAGTGGGTGTGCTGGAAGCTGGGTGTTGGGTATGCTGGTTCCTGCCACTGCGGGTGCTGGGTGTGAGACTTGTGGGCGTGCTGGATGGTGGGTGTTTGGTGTGCACCCTCACTGCCCACCACCCAGAACCCCAAGTGCCCAGCACACAGCATCCGGACGTGCCCAGCACCTGCACATGCCCAGCACCCACAAGACCCAACAACCAGCACTGGTCATGACCAGTACCTGGAAATGCCCACAGCCAGCACCCCTAGTTCCCCGCACCCAGCACTCCCATGGCCCAGCACTAATTCCCGGACATGCGCACAACCCAGCACACCCACCGCCAACACACAGCATCGAGACATGCCCAGCACCCAGCAGCCCCAGTGCCCAGCATCAACCAGCAAGACACACCCTGCACCCAATTATGCATGGTACCCAGCACTCCCAGGGCCCAGCAACCAGTAGCCCCAGTACCTCGGCTCGCTTCTGTAATTCTACACAATGAAGGCTTAGAAGTTAGGGAACTAGCAGGTGTGGTGTTTGCAGGTGTGTAGAATTGTAGTCTAAATCGTGTCTCCTGGAAGCAGTGTTAGACTCTAGTGCAGAGTAACCTTGGAAACGAGAACCGTAAACAAACGGAGTCCAGACGTGGCTCGGAGACAAACCTCGACCTTATAAGGAAAGAAAGGAACAGGTTCACGAAGAGTTCACTACCCCGCCGACCACCACAGACCACCCGAGACCCTCAAGGAGACCCTAAAGGTTTTAGTGCGCATGTGTCTAGGATGATGTAATATTATAATCGGTTCTCGGAAATTTAAGGAATATGTAAAAGAGAAACTGAAAATATGTATGAGAAGCATGCATACAAACAGAAAGGTGATTAGACCCGGTGTGCTTCATTTGTGGCACATCCACCGAGCACCCAGGCCTGAATAAAACAACCTCTCTCCTGAGCGTGTGGAATTGGTTCCTTCCACGCTGGGCACGAATCCGCTTTTCGGACAACACCTAGCCCCCAGCACCCGCACCAGCAGCACCAGCAAGCCCAGTGCCCAGCACGCAGCAACCTCAGGGCCCAGCACCCAGCCATGCCCGCCACCCGGACATGCCCAGCACCCAGCAACCCCAGTGCACAGCACCCAGCACCCCCAGCGCCCAGAAACCAACACACGCACACACCCAGCACGCCCACCGCCCAAAACCCAGCAGCCCAACATGCCCAGCACACAGTACCACCACCACCCCCACTGCCCAGTACCCAGCACCCACACATGCCCAGCACCCACACATGCCCAGCACACAGCACCACCACCGCCCACTGCCCACTGCCCAGCACCCAGCACCCACACATGCCCAGCACTCAGACATGCCCAGCACTCAGACATGCCCAGCAGGCAGCTTCTCTGCTGCCCACCGCCCAGCATCCCGACCGCCCAGCACCCAGACATGCCCAGGCCCCGCCACACAGCACCCACACTGCCCAACACCCAGCACCCACACATACCCGGCACAACCAGGGCCCAGCACACAGCACACGCACATGTCAGGAATCCAGCACCCTCACAGCACAGCACCCAGCAACCCCAGCACAGCCACCCAGCACCGCATATGCCCAGCACCCAGCACCCAGTACCTCCAGTACCCAGCATCCAGCACCAAGACATACCCTGCACTCAGTTATGTATAGTAGCCAGCAATACCAGAGCCCAGCACCCCAGTACCTAGAACCCAACAATCCCACTGCCCAACACCCACCACCCGGACGTGCCCAGCACACAGCACCCCCACTGCCCCACCCAACCAGCACCCAGCACCCAGACATGCCCAGCGCTCAACACACCACTGCCCAGATCCCAGCAAACCAGCCCCCAACATCTCCAGTGATCAGCACATAGCACCCGGACATGCCCAGCACCCGCAGCGCTCAGCATCCACCACCCCCAGTGCTCTGTACTCAGCACACCAAACACCTACCATCCAGCACCCCCACACGTCTCACACCCAGCACGCCCAGTGCCCAGCAACCAGCATACCCAACACCCACCATCCAGCTCCCCCACCACCCAGCACCCCCAGTGCCCAGTACCCCGCACCCAGACATGCCCAGCACCCGGACATACACAGCACTCAGCACTGTCCTGCTTCCGGCTGGGACAGAGTTAGCTTTCTTCCCAGTAGCTTGGGGGGGTGTGCTGGCTTTTGGGTTTGGTGTGAGAGGAGCGTTGATGGCCCCTTAATGCTTTGGCTGTTGCTGGGCGGTGCTTGCACCAGGAGACTTTTGTTCTCTCTTTTCGGCCTCCCACAGGAAGCTCGGGGAGGGGGTTGGGGGGCGGGGGTGGGGAGGACAGCCGGGGTAGTTGACCTAGCTGGCCAATGGGGTATTCTATAGCATGGTACATCCTGCTCAGTATAAAAAATGGGAGCAGGCGGGGGGGGAAACGACACCCCCTCCCCCCCCCAGTTCATGACACGCGGTCGGCAGCGGTGAGCAGTTGCATTGTGCATTGCCTGCTTTGTATCGTCTGTTGTTGTTGTTGTTCTCATTGTTATTATTACTGTTCTACTTCATTTTATTTCAACCATTAAACTGTTTTTATCTCAACCCGGGAGTTTTCCTACTTGTGCCCTCCCGATTCTCTCCCCCATCCCACGGGGTGGGGGGGGAGGAGAGCCAGCGGCTGCGTGGGGTTTATTTGCTGGCTGGGGTTAAACCACGACATGCACCCATCGTACCCTCCACCCAGCACCCCCATGGCCCAGCACTCATTCCCGGACATGCGCACAACCTAGCACACCCACCGCCAACACACAGCCCCTGGACATGCCCAGCACCCAGCAGCCCCACTGTCCAGCACCGCATTGCCCAGCATCCCCAGCGCCCAGCACCCTCGCTGCCCACCACCCAGAACAACAAGTGCCGAGCACACAGCATCCGGACATGCCCAGCACCGGGGCACACCCAGCACCCACAAGACCCAGCACCCGGTCATGACCAGCAACTGGAAATGCCCACAGCCAGCACCTCTAGCTCCCAGCAGCCACCAACCCCAGTGCCTAGCACTCAGCACCCAGTCGTGCCAAGCACCCAACACCCCGGTGCTCAGCACCCTGCACCCGGTCGTGTCCAGGGCCCCCCACACAGCACCCACACTGCCCAACATCCAGCACCCACACATACCTAGCACAACCAGGGCCCAGCACACAGCCCACGCACGTGCCAGGAATCCAGCATCCCCAGAGCACAGCACCCAGCAACCCCAGTACAGCCACCCAGCACCGCATATGCCCAGCATGAAGCACCGCATATGCCCACAACCCAGCACCCAGTAGCTCCAGCACCAGGCAACCAGCACCAAGACATACCCTGCACTCAGTTATGCAGCGTACCTAGCACTACCGGGCCCAGCACACCAGTACCTAGCACGCAACACCCACCACCCGGACATGCCCAGCACACAGCACCCCCACCACCCCACACCGCCAGCGCCCAGTATGCAGCACCCAGAAATGCCCAGCACCCAAACATGCCCAGCACTCAACACACCACTGCCCAGATCCCAGCAAACCAGCCCCAAACATCGCCAGTGATCAGCACATAGCACCTGGAATGCCCAGCACCCGCAGCGCTCAGCACCCAGCACCCCCAGGGACCAGCAGCCAGCACCGCAGCAACCAGCATCCCCAGCACCCGGTCATGCCAAGCACCTGGACATGCCCAGCACCAAGCACGCCTGTGCCCAGCACACAATATCCCCAGCACCCAGTAGCCCCAGCACCCAGCAGCAAGAGATACCCTGCACCCGCTTACGCATAGTACCCACAGCGCTCAGCAGCCACCATCCCCAGTGCACAGAAACCAGCACACCAAACACCCACCATCCAGCACCCCCACACGTCTCACACCCAGCACCCCCAGTGCCCAGTACCCTGCACCCAGACATGCCCAGCACCTGGACATACACAGCACTCAGCACTGTCCTTCTTCCTGCTGGGACAGAGTTAACTTTCTTCCCAGTAGCTTGGGGGGGTGTGCTGGCTTTTGGGTTTGGTGTGAGAGGAGCGTTGATGGCCCCTTAATGCTTTGGCTGTTGCTGGGCGGTGTTTGCACCGGGAGACTTTTGTTCTCTCTTTTCGGCCTCCCACAGGAAGCTCGGGAGGGGGGGTTGGGGGGCGGGGGTGGGGAGGACAGCCGGCGTAGTTGACCTAGCTGGCCAATGGGGTATTCTATAGCATGTAATATCATGCTCAGTATAAAAAATGGGAGGGGGCGGGGAGGGGAAAACGACTCTCCCCCCCTCCCCGCCCCAGTTCATGACACGCGGTCCGCAGCGGTGAGCAGTTGCATTGTGCATTGCCTGCTTTGTATCGTCTGTTGTTGTTGTTGTTCTCATTGTTATTATTACTTTTCTACTTCGTTTTATTTCAACCATTAAACTGTTTTTATCTCAACCCGGGAGTTTTCCTACTTGTGCCCTCCCGATTCTCTCCCTCATCCCACGGGGTGGGGGGGGAGGAGAGCCAGCGGCTGCGTGGGGTTTATTTGCAGGCTGGGGTTAAACCACGACATGCACCCATCGTACCCTCCACGCAGCACCCATACTGCCCAACACCCAGCACCCCCACATACCCAGCACAACCAGGGCACAGCACACGCACATGCCAGGAATCCAGCACCCTCACATCACAGCACCCAGCAAACCCAGAGCACACACCTAGCACCGGATATGCCCAGCACCGGATATGGCCAGCACCGGATATGGCGAGCACCAAGACATACCCTCCACTCAGTTATGCATAGTACCAAGCAATGCCAGGGCCCAGCATCCCCAGTACCTAGCACCCAGCACTTCCACTGCCCAATACCCACCACCCGGATATACCCAGCACCCCCACTGCCCGTGCCAGGCACCCAGACATGCCCAGCACCCAAACATGCCCAGCGCCCAACACACCAGAAAGCAGCAAACCAGCCCCCACCATCCCCAGTGATCTGCACATAGCACCCAGCACACGCTGCGCTCAGCACCCACCACCCCCAGTGCCCAGAAACCAGCATACCCAATGCCCACCATCCAGTACCACCACCCCAGCTGCCCAGTACCCGCACGCGGATATGCCCAGCACCCGAACATACACAGTACCCCTAGGACCCAGCACTCAGAACTCCAGTGCACTGCACTGTCCTGCTTCCGGCTGGGACAGAGTTAACTTTCTTCCCAGTAGCTTGGGGGGGTGTGCTGGCTTTTGGGTTTGGTGTGAGAGGAGCGTTGATGGCCCCTTAATGCTTTGCCTGTTGCTGGGCGGTGCTTGTTCTCTCTTTTCGGCCTCCCACAGGAAGCTCGGGGGGGGGGTTGGGGGGCGGGGTGGGGAGGACAGCCGGGGTAGTTGACCTAGCTGGCCAATGGGGTATTCTATAGCATGGTACATCCTGCTCAGTATAAAAAATGGGAGCAGGCGGGGGGGGAAACGACACCCCCTCCCCCCCCCAGTTCATGACACGCGGTCGGCAGCGGTGAGCAGTTGCATTGTGCATTGCCTGCTTTGTATCGTCTGTTGTTGTTGTTGTTCTCATTGTTATTATTACTGTTCTACTTCGTTTTATTTCAACCATTAAACTGTTTTTATCTCAACACGGGAGCTTTCCTACTTGTGCCTTCTCGATTCTCTCCCCAATCCCACGGGGTGGGGGGGGAGGTGAGCCAGCGGCTGCGTGGGGTTTATTTGCTGGCTGGGGTTAAACCAACACATGCACCCATCATACCCTCCACCCAGCACTGCCAGGGCCCAGCACTCCCATGGCCCAGCACTGATTCCCACACATGCACACAACCCAGCACACCCACCACCAATGCACAGCACCTCGACATGCCCAGCAGCCCCGGAGCCCAGCACACAGCACCCAGCATCCCCAGCACCAGGACATGACAAGAAGCCAGTCCCCGCAGTTCCCACCCCCCAACACCCCCACGACTCAGCAACGGAACATGCCTAGCACCAGGCACCACCAATGTGTAGCAAGGAGTGCTAGGTGTGGTGGATATGGCACATTTGGGGTGCTGGAGCTGGCTGGGTGTTGGGCAGCTGAGAAGGGGCTATCAAGGGAAGGTGAGAGCCACCAACATCTTTCAGTCCTGCCTGTTAGTTTATGGGAGCCCGAAGAGGGGATCGACTGCTTTGCAGTTGGGCTGTGGTAAGGTTGCTGGTTGGGTGGTAGAGCGAGAGCAGCTCCCTCGGAAAGGGCTTCCACGAAAGGCAAGAGCCAGAAACAGCTTTCAACCAGAACAGCTGGTTCTTTCTGTGTTGGAGCGCCCTCTGGTGGGAAGCCGTTTAGGAAATGGGCTTGAGAGATGGTAAGGCAAAGGTTGATATTTAGGTTAGAGAATAAGGGAGAGGGCTAGTGGGACCGGGAAGGGGCTACTCCTCGTTTGGAGTCCATGTGGTGGGTGGCGTTAACTAATGCAGAAGGATCTCGTTATCTCCGCAGAACCTCAAACTATCCCTTATCCTCCTCAGAGGCAAGCTCCGAAACGGCCACCCACCTCCACCGGCTCAGGCATAGACATAGCCAGGACTCAAGGATGATGCTGGCCCTCACGATCTCTTGGCAGCCCATTCTCAGCCCCACCAACACCGGGGCTCTGTCTCTGTTCTCCCATTCATCCTCTACATATCCCTTACCCTCCTCAGAGCCAAGCTTCCGAAGCGGCCAAACTCCACATAGGACTTGGCACTGAAGAGCCAGGACTCGCGGATGATGCTGGCCCACACCTTCCTTGGCAGCCTCGCCAACACAGGGGCTCTGAGTCTGTTCCCTCGCCTAACATTAACCTAGCCCTGACTCTCACCAGGGCCACCTCCGAAGCGACCACTCTCCAAGTGGGGCTTAGGTACGGAAGTAGGGCTTAGGCACTGTAGTAGCCAGGAACCAAGGTTGATGCCGGCCCTCACGATCTCTTGGCAGCCCCTTCTCTGTCTCACCAACACCGGGGCTCTGTGCCTCTTCTTCCACCTAACCTCAACCTAGCCCTGACCCTTCTCAGGGCCAATCTCCGAAGTGGCCACCGGCCACATGGAGCTAGGCACTGAAGTAGCCACGAACCAAGGCTGATGCTGGCCCTCACGGTCCCTTGGCAGCCCCTTCTCAGGCCACCAAAACCGGGTCTCGGTCTCTGTTCTCCCACTTAGCCTCGACATATCCCTTACCCTCATCAGGGCAGAGCTCCGAAGAGGCCACCCTCCACATGGGGCTTGGCACTGAAGTAGCCAGGAACCAAGGTTGATGCTGGCCCTCACGGTCTCTTGTCGGCCCCCTCTTCAGCCCCACCAATACCGGGGCTCTGTGTCTCTGCTCGCACCTAACAGCGACCTATCCCTTACCCTCATCGGAGCCAAGCTCCGAAGCGACCACTCTTCATGTGGGGCTTAGGTACGGCAGTAGCCAGGAATCAAGGTTGATGCTGGCCCTCACGATCACTGCGCAGCCCCTTCTCAGGCGCACCAATGCCGGGGCTCTGTCTCTGTTCTCCCACCTAACCTCAACCTAGCCCTGACCCTCATCAGGGCCCAGCTCCGAAGCGACCACTCTCCACGTGGGGCTTCGGTACGGAAGTAGCCAGAATAAGGTTGATGCTGGCCCTCACGATCTCTTTGCAGCCCCACCAATACCGGGGCTCTGTCTCTGTTCTCCCACGAATCCTCGACATATCCCTTACCCTCATCAGGGCAAAGCTCCGCAGCGGCCAACCTCCACATGGGGCTTGGCACTGAGATAGCCAGGAATCAAGGGTGGTGCTGGCCCTCCCCTTCCATTTGCAGTCCCTAGGCAGCCCCACCAACACCGGGGCTCTGAGTCTGTTCTCCCGCCTAACATCAACCTAGCCCTGACTCTCACCAGGGCCACCTCCGAAGCGGCCACCCTCCACATGGGGCTTGGCACTGAAACGACACCCCCTCCCCCCCCAGTTCATGACACGCGGTCGGCAGCGGTGAGCAGTTGCATTGTGCATTGCCTGCTTTGTATCGTCTGTTGTTGTTGTTGTTCTCATTGTTATTATTACTGTTCTACTTCGTTTTATTTCAACCATTAAACTGTTTTTATCTCAACACGGGAGCTTTCCTACTTGTGCCTTCTCGATTCTCTCCCCAATCCCACGGGGTGGGGGGGGAGGTGAGCCAGCGGCTGCGTGGGGTTTATTTGCTGGCTGGGGTTAAACCAACACATGCACCCATCATACCTTCCACCCAGCACTGCCAGGGCCCAGCACTCCCATGGCCCAGCACTGATTCCCACACATGCACACAACCCAGCACACCCACCACCAATGCACAGCACCTCGACATGCCCAGCAGCCCCGGAGCCCAGCACACAGCACCCAGCATCCCCAGCACCAGGACATGACAAGAAGCCAGTCCCCGCAGTTCCCACCCCCCAACACCCCCACGACTCAGCAACGGAACATGCCTAGCACCAGGCACCACCAATGTGTAGCAAGGAGTGCTAGGTGTGGTGGATATGGCACATTTGGGGTGCTGGAGCTGGCTGGGTGTTGGGCAGCTGAGAAGGGGCTATCAAGGGAAGGTGAGAGCCACCAACATCTTTCAGTCCTGCCTGTTAGTTTATGGGAGCCCGAAGAGGGGATCGACTGCTTTGCAGTTGGGCTGTGGTAAGGTTGCTGGTTGGGTGGTAGAGCGAGAGCAGCTCCCTCGGAAAGGGCTTCCACGAAAGGCAAGAGCCAGAAACAGCTTTCAACCAGAACAGCTGGTTCTTTCTGTGTTGGAGCGCCCTCTGGTGGGAAGCCGTTTAGGAAATGGGCTTGAGAGATGGTAAGGCAAAGGTTGATATTTAGGTTAGAGAATAAGGGAGAGGGCTAGTGGGACCGGGAAGGGGCTACTCCTCGTTTGGAGTCCACGTGGTGGGTGGCGTTAACTAATGCAGAAGGATCTCGTTATCTACGCAGAACCTCAAACTATCCCTTATCCTCCTCAGAGGCAAGCTCCGAAACGGCCACCCACCTCCACCGGCTCAGGCATAGAAATAGCCAGGACTCAAGGATGATGCTGGCCCTCACGATCTCTTGGCAGCCCATTCTCAGCCCCACCAACACCGGGGCTCTGTCTCTGTTCTCCCATTCATCCTCTACATATCCCTTACCCTCCTCAGAGCCAAGCTTCCGAAGCGGCCAAACTCCACATAGGACTTGGCACTGAAGAGCCAGGACTCGCGGATGATGCTGGCCCACACCTTCCTTGGCAGCCTCGCCAACACAGGGGCTCTGAGTCTGTTCCCTCGCCTAACATTAACCTAGCCCTGACTCTCACCAGGGCCACCTCCGAAGCGACCACTCTCCAAGTGGCGCTTAGGTACGGAAGTAGGGCTTAGGCACTGTAGTAGCCAGGAACCAAGGTTGATGCCGGCCCTCACGATCTCTTGGCAGCCCCTTCTCTGTCTCACCAACACCGGGGCTCTGTGCCTCTTCTTCCACCTAACCTCAACCTAGCCCTGACCCTCATCAGGGCCAATCTCCGAAGTGGCCACCGGCCACATGGAGCTAGGCACTGAAGTAGCCAGGAACCAAGGCTGATGCTGGCCCTCACGGTCCCTTGGCAGCCCCTTCTCAGGCCACCAAAACCGGGTCTCTGTCTCTGTTCTCCCACTTAGCCTCGACATATCCCTTACCCTCATCAGGGCAGAGCTCCGAAGAGGCCACCCTCCACATGGGGCTTGGCACTGAAGTAGCCAGGAACCAAGGTTGATGCTGGCCCTCACGGTCTCTTGTCGGCCCCCTCTTCAGCCCCACCAATACCGGGGCTCTGTGTCTCTGCTCGCACCTAACAGCGACCTATCCCTTACCCTCATCGGAGCCAAGCTCCGAAGCGACCACTCTTCATGTGGGGCTTAGGTACGGCAGTAGCCAGGAATCAAGGTTGATGCTGGCCCTCACGATCACTGCGCAGCCCCTTCTCAGGCGCACCAATGCCGGGGCTCTGTCTCTGTTCTCCCACCTAACCTCAACCTAGCCCTGACCCTCATCAGGGCCCAGCTCCGAAGCGACCACTCTCCACGTGGGGCTTAGATAGGGAAGTAGCCAGAATAAGGTTGATGCTGGCCCTCACGATCTCTTTGCAGCCCCACCAATACCGGGTCTCTGTCTCTGTTCTCCCACGAACCCTCGACATATCCCTTACCCTCATCAGGGCAAAGCTCCGCAGCGGCCAACCTCCACATGGGGCTTGGCACTGAGATAGCCAGGAATCAAGGGTGGTGCTGGCCCTCCCCTTCCATTTGCAGTCCCTAGGCAGCCCCACCAACACCGGGGCTCTGAGTCTGTTCTCCCGCCTAACATCAACCTAGCCCTGACTCTCACCAGGGCCACCTCCGAAGCGGCCACCCTCCACATGGGGCTTGGCACTGAAACGACACCCCCTCCCCCCCCAGTTCATGACACGCGGTCGGCAGCGGTGAGCAGTTGCATTGTGCATTGCCTGCTTTGTATCGTCTGTTGTTGTTGTTGTTCTCATTGTTATTATTACTGTTCTACTTCGTTTTATTTCAACCATTAAACTGTTTTTATCTCAACACGGGAGCTTTCCTACTTGTGCCTTCTCGATTCTCTCCCCAATCCCACGGGGTGGGGGGGGAAGTGAGCCAGCGGCTGCGTGGGGTTTATTTGCTGGCTGGGATTAAACCAACACATGCACCCATCATACCTTCCACCCAGCACTGCCAGGGCCCAGCACTCCCATGGCCCAGCACTGATTCCCACACATGCACACAACGCAGCACACCCACCACCAATGCACAGCACCTCGACATGCCCAGCAGCCCCGGAGCCCAGCACACAGCACCCAGCATCCCCAGCACCAGGACATGACAAGAAGCCAGTCCCCGCAGTTCCCACCCCCCAACACCCCCACGACTCAGCAACGGAACATGCCTAGCACCAGGCACCACCAATGTGTAGCAAGGAGTGCTAGGTGTGGTGGATATGGCACATTTGGGGTGCTGGAGCTGGCTGGGTGTTGGGCAGCTGAGAAGGGGCTATCAAGGGAAGGTGAGAGCCACCAACATCTTTCAGTCCTGCCTGTTAGTTTATGGGAGCCCGAAGAGGGGATCGACTGCTTTGCAGTTGGGCTGTGGTAAGGTTGCTGGTTGGGTGGTAGAGCGAGAGCAGCTCCCTCGGAAAGGGCTTCCACGAAAGGCAAGAGCCAGAAACAGCTTTCAACCAGAACAGCTGGTTCTTTCTGTGTTGGAGCGCCCTCTGGTGGGAAGCCGTTTAGGAAATGGGCTTGAGAGATGGTAAGGCAAAGGTTGATATTTAGGTTAGAGAATAAGGGAGAGGGCTAGTGGGACCGGGAAGGGGCTACTCCTCGTTTGGAGTCCATGTGGTGGGTGGCGTTAACTAATGCAGAAGGATCTCGTTATCTCCGCAGAACCTCAAACTATCCCTTATCCTCCTCAGAGGCAAGCTCCGAAACGGCCACCCACCTCCACCGGCTCAGGCATAGACATAGCCAGGACTCAAGGATGATGCTGGCCCTCACGATCTCTTGGCAGCCCCTTCTCAGCCCCACCAACACCGGGGCTCTGTCTCTGTTCTCCCATTCATCCTCTACATATTCCTTACCCTCCTCAGAGCCAAGCTTCCGAAGCGGCCAAACGCCACATAGGACTTGGCACTGAAGAGCCAGGACTCGCGGATGATGCTGGCCCACACCTTCCTTGGCAGCCTCGCCAACACAGGGGCTCTGAGTCTGTTCCCTCGCCTAACATTAACCTAGCCCTGACTCTCACCAGGGCCACCTCCGAAGCGACCACTCTCCAAGTGGGGCTTAGGTACGGAAGTAGGGCTTAGGCACTGTAGTAGCCAGGAACCAAGGTTGATGCCGGCCCTCACGATCTCTTGGCAGCCCCTTCTCTGTCTCACCAACACCGGGGCTCTGTGCCTCTTCTTCCACCTAACCTCAACCTAGCCCTGACCCTTCTCAAGGCCAATCTCCGAAGTGGCCACCGGCCACATGGAGCTAGGCACTGAAGTAGCCACGAACCAAGGCTGATGCTGGCCCTCACGGTCCCTTGGCAGCCCCTTCTCAGGCCACCAAAACCGGGTCTCTGTCTCTGTTCTCCCACTTAGCCTCGACATATCCCTTACCCTCATCAGGGCAGAGCTCCGAAGAGGCCACCCTCCACATGGGGCTTGGCACTGAAGTAGCCAGGAACCAAGGTTGATGCTGGCCCCCACGGTCTCTTGTCGGCCCCCTCTTCAGCCCCACCAATACCGGGGCTCTGTGTCTCTGCTCGCACCTAACAGCGACCTATCCCTTACCCTCATCGGAGCCAAGCTCAGCAGCGACCACCCTCCACGTGGGGCTTGACACTGAGATAGCCAGGAATCAAGGTTGATTCTGGCCCTCACGATCTCTTGGCAGCCCCTTCTCTGCCCCACCAATACCGGGTCTCTGTCTCTGTTCTCCCACTTAGCCTCGACATATCCCTTACCTTCATCAGGGCAAAGCTCCGCAGTGGCCACCCTCCACATGGGGCTTGGCACTGAAACGACAACCCTCCCCCCCCCAGTTCATGACACGCGGTCGGCAGCGGTGAGCAGTTGCATTGTGCATTGCCTGCTTTGTATCGTCTGTTGTTGTTGTTGTTCTCATTGTTATTATTACTGTTCTACTTCGTTTTATTTCAACCATTAAACTGTTTTTATCTCAACACGGGAGCTTTCCTACTTGTGCCTTCTCGATTCTCTCCCCAATCCCACGGGGTGGGGGGGGAGGTGAGCCAGCGGCTGCGTGGGGTTTATTTGCTGGCTGGGGTTAAACCAACACATGCACCCATCATACCCTCCACCCAGCACTGCCAGGGCCCAGCACTCCCATGGCCCAGCACTGATTCCCACACATGCACACAACGCAGCACACCCACCACCAATGCACAGCACCTCGACATGCCCAGCAGCCCCGGAGCCCAGCACACAGCACCCAGCATCCCCAGCACCAGGACATGACAAGAAGCCAGTCCCCGCAGTTCCCACCCCCCAACACCCCCACGACTCAGCAACGGAACATGCCTAGCACCAGGCACCACCAATGTGTAGCAAGGAGTGCTAGGTGTGGTGGATATGGCACATTTGGGGTGCTGGAGCTGGCTGGGTGTTGGGCAGCTGAGAAGGGGCTATCAAGGGAAGGTGAGAGCCACCAACATCTTTCAGTCCTGCCTGTTAGTTTATGGGAGCCCGAAGAGGGGATCGACTGCTTTGCAGTTGGGCTGTGGTAAGGTTGCTGGTTGGGTGGTAGAGCGAGAGCAGCTCCCTCGGAAAGGGCTTCCACGAAAGGCAAGAGCCAGAAACAGCTTTCAACCAGAACAGCTGGTTCTTTCTGTGTTGGAGCGCCCTCTGGTGGGAAGCCGTTTAGGAAATGGGCTTGAGAGATGGTAAGGCAAAGGTTGATATTTAGGTTAGAGAATAAGGGAGAGGGCTAGTGGGACCGGGAAGGGGCTACTCCTCGTTTGGAGTCCATGTGGTGGGTGGCGTTAACTAATGCAGAAGGATCTCGTCATCTCCGCAGAACCTCAAACTATCCCTTATCCTCCTCAGAGGCAAGCTCCGAAACGGCCACCCACCTCCACCGGCTCAGGCATAGACATAGCCAGGACTCAAGGATGATGCTGGCCCTCACGATCTCTTGGCAGCCCCTTCTCAGCCCCACCAACACCGGGGCTCTGTCTCTGTTCTCCCATTCATCCTCTACATATCCCTTACCCTCCTCAGAGCCAAGCTTCCGAAGCGGCCAAACGCCACATAGGACTTGGCACTGAAGAGCCAGGACTCGCGGATGATGCTGGCCCACACCTTCCTTGGCAGCCTCGCCAACACAGGGGCTCTGAGTCTGTTCCCTCGCCTAACATTAACCTAGCCCTGACTCTCACCAGGGCCACCTCCGAAGCGACCACTCTCCAAGTGGGGCTTAGGTACGGAAGTAGGGCTTAGGCACTGTAGTAGCCAGGAACCAAGGTTGATGCCGGCCCTCACGATCTCTTGGCAGCCCCTTCTCTGTCTCACCAACACCGGGGCTCTGTGCCTCTTCTTCCACCTAACCTCAACCTAGCCCTGACCCTTCTCAGGGCCAATCTCCGAAGTGGCCACCGGCCACATGGAGCTAGGCACTGAAGTAGCCACGAACCAAGGCTGATGCTGGCCCTCACGGTCCCTTGGCAGCCCCTTCTCAGGCCACCAAAACCGGGTCTCTGTCTCTGTTCTCCCACTTAGCCTCGACATATCCCTTACCCTCATCAGGGCAGAGCTCCGAAGAGGCCACCCTCCACATGGGGCTTGGCACTGAAGTAGCCAGGAACCAAGGTTGATGCTGGCCCTCACGGTCTCTTGTCGGCCCCCTCTTCAGCCCCACCAATACCGGGGCTCTGTGTCTCTGCTCGCACCTAACAGCGACCTATCCCGTACCCTCATCGGAGCCAAGCTCAGCAGCGACCACCCTCCACGTGGGGCTTGACACTGAGATAGCCAGGAATCAAGGTTGATTCTGGCCCTCACGATCTCTTGGCAGCCCCTTCTCTGCCCCACCAATACCGGGTCTCTGTCTCTGTTCTCCCACTTAGCCTCGACATATCCCTTACCTTCATCAGGGCTAAGCTCCGCAGTGGCCACCCTCCACATGGGGCTTGGCACTGAAGTAGCCAGGAACCAAGGTTGATGCTGGCCCTCACGGTCTCTTGTCGGCCCCCTCTTCAGCCCCACCTATACCGGGGCTCTGTGTCTCTGCTCGCACCTAACAGCGACCTATCCCTTACCCTCATCGGAGCCAAGCTCCGAAGCGACCACTCTTCATGTGGGGCTTAGGTACGGCAGTAGCCAGGAATCAAGGTTGATGCTGGCCCTCACGATCACTGCGCAGCCCCTTCTCAGGCGCACCAATGCCGGGACTCTGTCTCTGTTCTCCCACCTAACCTCAACCTAGCCCTGACCCTCATCAGGGCCCAGCTCCGAAGCGACCACTCTCCACGTGGGGCTTAGGTACGGAAGTAGCCAGAATAAGGTTGATGCTGGCCCTCACGATCTCTTTGCAGCCCCACCAATACCGGGGCTCTGTCTCTGTTCTCCCACGTATCCTCGACATATCCCTTACCCTCATCAGGGCAAAGCTCCGAAGCGGCCACCCTCCACATGGGGCTTGGCACTGAAACGACAACCCTCCCCCCCCCAGTTCATGACACGCGGTCGGCAGCGGTGAGCAGTTGCATCGTGCATTGCCGGCTTTGTATCGTCTGTTGTTGTTGTTGTTCTCATTGTTATTATTACTGTTCTACTTCGTTTTATTTCAACCATTAAACTGTTTTTATCTCAACACGGGAGCTTTCCTACTTGTGCCTTCTCGATTCTCTCCCCAATCCCACGGGGTGGGGGGGGAGGTGAGCCAGCGGCTGCGTGGGGTTTATTTGCTGGCTGGGGTTAAACCAACACATGCACCCATCATACCTTCCACCCAGCACTGCCAGGGCCCAGCACTCCCATGGCCCAGCACTGATTCCCACACATGCACACAACCCAGCACACCCACCACCAATGCACAGCACCTCGACATGCCCAGCAGCCCCGGAGCCCAGCACACAGCACCCAGCATCCCCAGCACCAGGACATGACAAGAAGCCAGTCCCCGCAGTTCCCACCCCCCAACACCCCCACGACTCAGCAACGGAACATGCCTAGCACCAGGCACCACCAATGTGTAGCAAGGAGTGCTAGGTGTGGTGGATATGGCACATTTGGGGTGCTGGAGCTGGCTGGGTGTTGGGCAGCTGAGAAGGGGCTATCAAGGGAAGGTGAGAGCCACCAACATCTTTCAGTCCTGCCTGTTAGTTTATGGGAGCCCGAAGAGGGGATCGACTGCTTTGCAGTTGGGCTGTGGTAAGGTTGCTGGTTGGGTGGTAGAGCGAGAGCAGCTCCCTCGGAAAGGGCTTCCACGAAAGGCAAGAGCCAGAAACAGCTTTCAACCAGAACAGCTGGTTCTTTCTGTGTTGGAGCGCCCTCTGGTGGGAAGCCGTTTAGGAAATGGGCTTGAGAGATGGTAAGGCAAAGGTTGATATTTAGGTTAGAGAATAAGGGAGAGGGCTAGTGGGACCGGGAAGGGGCTACTCCTCGTTTGGAGTCCATGTGGTGGGTGGCGTTAACTAATGCAGAAGGATCTCGTCATCTCCGCAGAACCTCAAACTATCCCTTATCCTCCTCAGAGGCAAGCTCCGAAACGGCCACCCACCTCCACCGGCTCAGGCATAGACATAGCCAGGACTCAAGGATGATGCTGGCCCTCACGATCTCTTGGCAGCCCCTTCTCAGCCCCACCAACACCGGGGCTCTGTCTCTGTTCTCCCATTCATCCTCTACATATCCCTTACCCTCCTCAGAGCCAAGCTTCCGAAGCGGCCAAACGCCACATAGGACTTGGCACTGAAGAGCCAGGACTCGCGGATGATGCTGGCCCACACCTTCCTTGGCAGCCTCGCCAACACAGGGGCTCTGAGTCTGTTCCCTCGCCTAACATTAACCTAGCCCTGACTCTCACCAGGGCCACCTCCGAAGCGACCACTCTCCAAGTGGGGCTTAGGTACGGAAGTAGGGCTTAGGCACTGTAGTAGCCAGGAACCAAGGTTGATGCCGGCCCTCACGATCTCTGGGCAGCCCCTTCTCTGTCTCACCAACACCGGGGCTCTGTGCCTCTTCTTCCACCTAACCTCAACCTAGCCCTGACCCTTCTCAGGGCCAATCTCCGAAGTGGCCACCGGCCACATGGAGCTAGGCACTGAAGTAGCCAGGAACCAAGGCTGATGCTGGCCCTCACGGTCCCTTGGCAGCCCCTTCTCAGGCCACCAAAACCGGGTCTCTGTCTCTGTTCTCCCACTTAGCCTCGACATATCCCTTACCCTCATCAGGGCAGAGCTCCGAAGAGGCCACCCTCCACATGGGGCTTGGCACTGAAGTAGCCAGGAACCAAGGTTGATGCTGGCCCTCACGGTCTCTTGTCGGCCCCCTCTTCAGCCCCACCAATACCGGGGCTCTGTGTCTCTGCTCGCACCTAACAGCGACCTATCCCTTACCCTCATCGGAGCCAAGCTCAGCAGCGACCACCCTCCACGTGGGGCTTGACACTGAGATAGCCAGGAATCAAGGTTGATTCTGGCCCTCACGATCTCTTGGCAGCCCCTTCTCTGCCCCACCAATACCGGGTCTCTGTCTCTGTTCTCCCACTTAGCCTCGACATATCCCTTACCTTCATCAGGGCAAAGCTCCGCAGTGGCCACCCTCCACATGGGGCTTGGCACTGAAGTAGCCAGGAACCAAGGTTGATGCTGGCCCTCACGGTCTCTTGTCGGCCCCCTCTTCAGCCCCACCAATACCGGGGCTCTGTGTCTCTGCTCGCACCTAACAGCGACCTATCCCTTACCCTCATCGGAGCCAAGCTCCGAAGCGACCACTCTTCATGTGGGGCTTAGGTACGGCAGTAGCCAGGAATCAAGGTTGATGCTGGCCCTCACGATCACTGCGCAGCCCCTTCTCAGGCGCACCAATGCCGGGGCTCTGTCTCTGTTCTCCCACCTAACCTCAACCTAGCCCTGACCCTCATCAGGGCCCAGCTCCGAAGCGACCACTCTCCACGTGGGGCTTAGGTACGGAAGTAGCCAGAATAAGGTTGATGCTGGCCCTCACGATCTCTTTGCAGCCCCACCAATACCGGGGCTCTGTCTCTGTTCTCCCACGTATCCTCGACATATCCCTTACCCTCATCAGGGCAAAGCTCCGAAGCGGCCACCCTCCACATGGGGCTTGGCACTGAAACGACAACCCTCCCCCCCCCAGTTCATGACACGCGGTCGGCAGCGGTGAGCAGTTGCATTGTGCATTGCCTGCTTTGTATCGTCTGTTGTTGTTGTTGTTCTCATTGTTATTATTACTGTTCTACTTCGTTTTATTTCAACCATTAAACTGTTTTTATCTCAACACGGGAGCTTTCCTACTTGTGCCTTCTCGATTCTCTCCCCAATCCCACGGGGTGGGGGGGGAGGTGAGCCAGCGGCTGCGTGGGGTTTATTTGCTGGCTGGGGTTAAACCAACACATGCACCCATCATACCCTCCACCCAGCACTGCCAGGGCCCAGCACTCCCATGGCCCAGCACTGATTCCCACACATGCACACAACGCAGCACACCCACCACCAATGCACAGCACCTCGACATGCCCAGCAGCCCCGGAGCCCAGCACACAGCACCCAGCATCCCCAGCACCAGGACATGACAAGAAGCCAGTCCCCGCAGTTCCCACCCCCCAACACCCCCACGACTCAGCAACGGAACATGCCTAGCACCAGGCACCACCAATGTGTAGCAAGGAGTGCTAGGTGTGGTGGATATGGCACATTTGGGGTGCTGGAGCTGGCTGGGTGTTGGGCAGCTGAGAAGGGGCTATCAAGGGAAGGTGAGAGCCACCAACATCTTTCAGTCCTGCCTGTTAGTTTATGGGAGCCCGAAGAGGGGATCGACTGCTTTGCAGTTGGGCTGTGGTAAGGTTGCTGGTTGGGTGGTAGAGCGAGAGCAGCTCCCTCGGAAAGGGCTTCCACGAAAGGCAAGAGCCAGAAACAGCTTTCAACCAGAACAGCTGGTTCTTTCTGTGTTGGAGCGCCCTCTGGTGGGAAGCCGTTTAGGAAATGGGCTTGAGAGATGGTAAGGCAAAGGTTGATATTTAGGTTAGAGAATAAGGGAGAGGGCTAGTGGGACCGGGAAGGGGCTACTCCTCGTTTGGAGTCCATGTGGTGGGTGGCGTTAACTAATGCAGAAGGATCTCGTTATCTCCGCAGAACCTCAAACTATCCCTTATCCTCCTCAGAGGCAAGCTCCGAAACGGCCACCCACCTCCACCGGCTCAGGCATAGACATAGCCAGGACTCAAGGATGATGCTGGCCCTCACGATCTCTTGGCAGCCCCTTCTCAGCCCCACCAACACCGGGGCTCTGTCTCTGTTCTCCCATTCATCCTCTACATATCCCTTACCCTCCTCAGAGCCAAGCTTCCGAAGCGGCCAAACGCCACATAGGACTTGGCACTGAAGAGCCAGGACTCGCGGATGATGCTGGCCCACACCTTCCTTGGCAGCCTCGCCAACACAGGGGCTCTGAGTCTGTTCCCTCGCCTAACATTAACCTAGCCCTGACTCTCACCAGGGCCACCTCCGAAGCGACCACTCTCCAAGTGGGGCTTAGGTACGGAAGTAGGGCTTAGGCACTGTAGTAGCCAGGAACCAAGGTTGATGCCGGCCCTCACGATCTCTGGGCAGCCCCTTCTCTGTCTCACCAACACCGGGGCTCTGTGCCTCTTCTTCCACCTAACCTCAACCTAGCCCTGACCCTTCTCAGGGCCAATCTCCGAAGTGGCCACCGGCCACATGGAGCTAGGCACTGAAGTAGCCAGGAACCAAGGCTGATGCTGGCCCTCACGGTCCCTTGGCAGCCCCTTCTCAGGCCACCAAAACCGGGTCTCTGTCTCTGTTCTCCCACTTAGCCTCGACATATCCCTTACCCTCATCAGGGCAGAGCTCCGAAGAGGCCACCCTCCACATGGGGCTTGGCACTGAAGTAGCCAGGAACCAAGGTTGATGCTGGCCCTCACGGTCTCTTGTCGGCCCCCTCTTCAGCCCCACCAATACCGGGGCTCTGTGTCTCTGCTCGCACCTAACAGCGACCTATCCCTTACCCTCATCGGAGCCAAGCTCAGCAGCGACCACCCTCCACGTGGGGCTTGACACTGAGATAGCCAGGAATCAAGGTTGATTCTGGCCCTCACGATCTCTTGGCAGCCCCTTCTCTGCCCCACCAATACCGGGTCTCTGTCTCTGTTCTCCCACTTAGCCTCGACATATCCCTTACCCTCATCAGGGCAGAGCTCCGAAGAGGCCACCCTCCACATGGGGCTTGGCACTGAAGTAGCCAGGAACCAAGGTTGATGCTGGCCCCCACGGTCTCTTGTCGGCCCCCTCTTCAGCCCCACCAATACCGGGGCTCTGTGTCTCTGCTCGCACCTAACAGCGACCTATCCCTTACCCTCATCGGAGCCAAGCTCCGAAGCGACCACTCTTCATGTGGGGCTTAGGTACGGCAGTAGCCAGGAATCAAGGTTGATGCTGGCCCTCACGATCACTGCGCAGCCCCTTCTCAGGCGCACCAATGCCGGGGCTCTGTCTCTGTTCTCCCACCTAACCTCAACCTAGCCCTGACCCTCATCAGGGCCCAGCTCCGAAGCGACCACTCTCCACGTGGGGCTTAGATAGGGAAGTAGCCAGAATAAGGTTGATGCTGGCCCTCACGATCTCTTTGCAGCCCCACCAATACCGGGGCTCGGTCTCTGTTCTCCCACGTATCCTCGACATATCCCTTACCCTCATCAGGGCAAAGCTCCGAAGCGGCCACCCTCCACATGGGGCTTGGCACTGAAACGACAACCCTCCCCCCCCCCCCAGTTCATGACACGCGGTCGGCAGCGGTGAGCAGTTGCATTGTGCATTGCCTGCTTTGTATCGTCTGTTGTTGTTGTTGTTCTCATTGTTATTATTACTGTTCTACTTCGTTTTATTTCAACCATTAAACTCTTTTTATCTCAACACGGGAGCTTTCCTACTTGTGCCTTCTCGATTCTCTCCCCAATCCCACGGGGTGGGGGGGGAGGTGAGCCAGCGGCTGCGTGGGGTTTATTTGCTGGCTGGGGTTAAACCAACACATGCACCCATCATACCCTCCACCCAGCACTGCCAGGGCCCAGCACTCCCATGGCCCAGCACTGATTCCCACACATGCACACAACGCAGCACACCCACCACCAATGCACAGCACCTCGACATGCCCGGCAGCCCCGGAGCCCAGCACACAGCACCCAGCATCCCCAGCACCAGGACATGACAAGAAGCCAGTCCCCGCAGTTCCCACCCCCCAACACCCCCACGACTCAGCAACGGAACATGCCTAGCACCAGGCACCACCAATGTGTAGCAAGGAGTGCTAGGTGTGGTGGATATGGCACATTTGGGGTGCTGGAGCTGGCTGGGTGTTGGGCAGCTGAGAAGGGGCTATCAAGGGAAGGTGAGAGCCACCAACATCTTTCAGTCCTGCCTGTTAGTTTATGGGAGCCCGAAGAGGGGATCGACTGCTTTGCAGTTGGGCTGTGGTAAGGTTGCTGGTTGGGTGGTAGAGCGAGAGCAGCTCCCTCGGAAAGGGCTTCCACGAAAGGCAAGAGCCAGAAACAGCTTTCAACCAGAACAGCTGGTTCTTTCTGTGTTGGAGCGCCCTCTGGTGGGAAGCCGTTTAGGAAATGGGCTTGAGAGATGGTAAGGCAAAGGTTGATATTTAGGTTAGAGAGTAAGGGAGAGGGCTAGTGGGACCGGGAAGGGGCTACTCCTCGTTTGGAGTCCATGTGGTGGGTGGCGTTAACTAATGCAGAAGGATCTCGTTATCTCCGCAGAACCTCAAACTATCCCTTATCCTCCTCAGAGGCAAGCTCCGAAACGGCCACCCACCTCCACCGGCTCAGGCATAGACATAGCCAGGACTCAAGGATGATGCTGGCCCTCACGATCTCTTGGCAGCCCATTCTCAGCCCCACCAACACCGGGGCTCTGTCTCTGTTCTCCCATTCATCCTCTACATATCCCTTACCCTCCTCAGAGCCAAGCTTCCGAAGCGGCCAAACGCCACATAGGACTTGGCACTGAAGAGCCAGGACTCGCGGATGATGCTGGCCCACACCTTCCTTGGCAGCCTCGCCAACACAGGGGCTCTGAGTCTGTTCCCTCGCCTAACATTAACCTAGCCCTGACTCTCACCAGGGCCACCTCCGAAGCGACCACTCTCCAAGTGGGGCTTAGGTACGGAAGTAGGGCTTAGGCACTGTAGTAGCCAGGAACCAAGGTTGATGCTGGCCCTCACGGTCTCTTGTCGGCCCCCTCTTCAGCCCCACCAATACCGGGGCTCTGTGTCTCTGCTCGCACCTAACAGCGACCTATCCCTTACCCTCATCGGAGCCAAGCTCCGAAGCGACCACTCTTCATGTGGGGCTTGACACTGAGATAGCCAGGAATCAAGGTTGATTCTGGCCCTCACGATCTCTTGGCAGCCCCTTCTCTGCCCCACCAATACCGGGTCTCTGTCTCTGTTCTCCCACTTAGCCTCGACATATCCCTTACCTTCATCAGGGCAAAGCTCCGCATTGGCCACCCTCCACATGGGGCTTGGCACTGAAGTAGCCAGGAACCAAGGTTGATGCTGGCCCTCACGGTCTCTTGTCGGCCCCCTCTTCAGCCCCACCAATACCGGGGCTCTGTGTCTCTGCTCGCACCTAACAGCGACCTATCCCTTACCCTCATCGGAGCCAAGCTCCGAAGCGACCACTCTTCATGTGGGGCTTAGGTACGGCAGTAGCCAGGAATCAAGGTTGATGCTGGCCCTCACGATCACTGCGCAGCCCCTTCTCAGGCGCACCAATGCCGGGGCTCTGTCTCTGTTCTCCCACCTAACCTCAACCTAGCCCTGACCCTCATCAGGGCCCAGCTCCGAAGCGACCACTCTCCACGTGGGGCTTAGATAGGGAAGTAGCCAGAATAAGGTTGATGCTGGCCCTCACGATCTCTTTGCAGCCCCACCAATACCGGGGCTCTGTCTCTGTTCTCCCACGAATCCTCGACATATCCCTTACCCTCATCAGGGCAAAGCTCCGCAGCGGCCACCCTCCACATGGGGCTTGGCACTGAGATAGCCAGGAATCAAGGGTGGTGCTGGCCCTCCCCTTCCATTTGCAGTCCCTAGGCAGCCCCACCATCACCGGGGCTCTGAGTCTGTTTTCCCGCCTAACATAAACCTAGCCCTGACTCTCACCAGGGCCACCTCCGAAGCGGCCACCCTCCACATGGGGCTTGGCACTGAAGTAGCCAGGAGCCAAGGTTGATGCTGGCCCTCACGGTCTCTTGTCGGCCCCCTCTTCAGCCCCACCAATACCGGGGCTCTGTGTCTCTGCTTGCACCTAACAGCGACCTATCCCTTACCCTCATCGGAGCCAAGCTCCGAAGCGACCACTCTTCATGTGGGGCTTAGGTACGGCAGTAGCCAGGAATCAAGGTTGATGCTGGCCCTCACGATCACAGCGCAGCCCCTTCTCAGACGCACCAATGCCGGGGCTCTGTCTCTGTTCTCCCACCTAACCTCAACCTAGCCCTGACCCTCATCAGGGCCCAGCTCCGAAGCGACCACTCTCCTCGTGGGGCTTAGATAGGGAAGTAGCCAGAATAAGGTTGATGCTGGCCCTCACGATCTCTTTGCAGCCCCACCAATACCGGGGCTCTGTCTCTGTTCTCCCACGAATCCTCGACATATCCCTTACCCTCATCAGGGCAAAGCTCCGAAGCGGCCACCCTCCACATGGGGCTTGGCACTGAAACGACACCCCCTCCCCCCCCAGTTCATGACACGCGGTCGGCAGCGGTAAGCAGTTGCATTGTGCATTGCCTGCTTTGTATCGTCTGTTGTTGTTGTTGTTCTCATTATTATTATTACTGTTCTACTTCGTTTTATTTCAACCATTAAACTGTTTTTATCTCAACACGGGAGCTTTCCTACTTGTGCCTTCTCGATTCTCTCCCCAATCCCACGGGGTGGGGGGGGAGGTGAGCCAGCGGCTGCGTGGGGTTTATTTGCTGGCTGGGGTTAAACCAACACATGCACCCATCATACCCTCCACCCAGCACTGCCAGGGCCCAGCACTCCCATGGCCCAGCACTGATTCCCACACATGCACACAACCCAGCACACCCACCACCAATGCACAGCACCTCGACATGCCCAGCAGCCCCGGAGCCCAGCACACAGCACCCAGCATCCCCAGCACCAGGACATGACAAGAAGCCAGTCCCCGCAGTTCCCACCCCCCAACACCCCCACGACTCAGCAACGGAACATGCCTAGCACCAGGCACCACCAATGTGTAGCAAGGAGTGCTAGGTGTGGTGGATATGGCACATTTGGGGTGCTGGAGCTGGCTGGGTGTTGGGCAGCTGAGAAGGGGCTATCAAGGGAAGGTGAGAGCCACCAACATCTTTCAGTCCTGCCTGTTAGTTTATGGGAGCCCGAAGAGGGGATCGACTGCTTTGCAGTTGGGCTGTGGTAAGGTTGCTGGTTGGGTGGTAGAGCGAGAGCAGCTCCCTCGGAAAGGGCTTCCACGAAAGGCAAGAGCCAGAAACAGCTTTCAACCAGAACAGCTGGTTCTTTCTGTGTTGGAGCGCCCTCTGGTGGGAAGCCGTTTAGGAAATGGGCTTGAGAGATGGTAAGGCAAAGGTTGATATTTAGGTTAGAGAATAAGGGAGAGGGCTAGTGGGACCGGGAAGGGGCTACTCCTCGTTTGGAGTCCATGTGGTGGGTGGCGTTAACTAATGCAGAAGGATCTCGTTATCTACGCAGAACCTCAAACTATCCCTTATCCTCCTCAGAGGCAAGCTCCGAAACGGCCACCCACCTCCACCGGCTCAGGCATAGAAATAGCCAGGACTCAAGGATGATGCTGGCCCTCACGATCTCTTGGCAGCCCATTCTCAGCCCCACCAACACCGGGGCTCTGTCTCTGTTCTCCCATTCATCCTCTACATATCCCTTACCCTCCTCAGAGCCAAGCTTCCGAAGCGGCCAAACTCCACATAGGACTTGGCACTGAAGAGCCAGGACTCGCGGATGATGCTGGCCCACACCTTCCTTGGCAGCCTCGCCAACACAGGGGCTCTGAGTCTGTTCCCTCGCCTAACATTAACCTAGCCCTGACTCTCACCAGGGCCACCTCCGAAGCGACCACTCTCCAAGTGGCGCTTAGGTACGGAAGTAGGGCTTAGGCACTGTAGTAGCCAGGAACCAAGGTTGATGCCGGCCCTCACGATCTCTTGGCAGCCCCTTCTCTGTCTCACCAACACCGGGGCTCTGTGCCTCTTCTTCCACCTAACCTCAACCTAGCCCTGACCCTTATCAGGGCCAATCTCCGAAGTGGCCACCGGCCACATGGAGCTAGGCACTGAAGTAGCCAGGAACCAAGGCTGATGCTGGCCCTCACGGTCCCTTGGCAGCCCCTTCTCAGGCCACCAAAACCGAGTCTCTGTCTCTGTTCTCCCACTTAGCCTCGACATATCCCTTACCCTCATCAGGGCAGAGCTCCGAAGAGGCCACCCTCCACATGGGGCTTGGCACTGAAGTAGCCAGGAACCAAGGTTGATGCTGGCCCTCACGGTCTCTTGTCAGCCCCCTCTTCAGCCCCACCAATACCGGGGCTCTGTGTCTCTGCTCGCACCTAACAGCGACCTATCCCTTACCCTCATCGGAGCCAAGCTCCGAAGCGACCACTCTTCATGTGGGGCTTAGGTACGGCAGTAGCCAGGAATCAAGGTTGATGCTGGCCCTCACGATCACTGCGCAGCCCCTTCTCAGGCGCACCAATGCCGGGGCTCTGTCTCTGTTCTCCCACCTAACCTCAACCTAGCCCTGACCCTCATCAGGGCCCAGCTCCGAAGCGACCACTCTCCACGTGGGGCTTAGATAGGGAAGTAGCCAGAATAAGGTTGATGCTGGCCCTCACGATCTCTTTGCAGCCCCACCAATACCGGGGCTCTGTCTCTGTTCTCCCACGAATCCTCGACATATCCCTTACCCTCATCAGGGCAAAGCTCCGCAGCGGCCACCCTCCACATGGGGCTTGGCACTGAGATAGCCAGGAATCAAGGGTGGTGCTGGCCCTCCCCTTCCATTTGCAGTCCCTAGGCAGCCCCACCAACACCGGGGCTCTGAGTCTGTTCTCCCGCCTAACATCAACCTAGCCCTGACTCTCACCAGGGCCACCTCCGAAGCGGCCACCCTCCACATGGGGCTTGGCACTGAAACGACACCCCCTCCCCCCCCAGTTCATGACACGCGGTCGGCAGCGGTGAGCAGTTGCATTGTGCATTGCCTGCTTTGTATCGTCTGTTGTTGTTGTTGTTCTCATTGTTATTATTACTGTTCTACTTCGTTTTATTTCAACCATTAAACTGTTTTTATCTCAACACGGGAGCTTTCCTACTTGTGCCTTCTCGATTCTCTCCCCAATCCCACGGGGTGGGGGGGGAGGTGAGCCAGCGGCTGCGTGGGGTTTATTTGCTGGCTGGGGTTAAACCAACACATGCACCCATCATACCCTCCACCCAGCACTGCCAGGGCCCAGCACTCCCATGGCCCAGCACTGATTCCCACACATGCACACAACCCAGCACACCCACCACCAATGCACAGCACCTCGACATGCCCAGCAGCCCCGGAGCCTAGCACACAGCACCCAGCATCCCCAGCACCAGGACATGACAAGAAGCCAGTCCCCGCAGTTCCCACCCCCCAACACCCCCACGACTCAGCAACGGAACATGCCTAGCACCAGGCACCACCAATGTGTAGCAAGGAGTGCTAGGTGTGGTGGATATGGCACATTTGGGGTGCTGGAGCTGGCTGGGTGTTGGGCAGCTGAGAAGGGGCTATCAAGGGAAGGTGAGAGCCACCTACATCTTTCAGTCCTGCCTGTTAGTTTATGGGAGCCCGAAGAGGGGATCGACTGCTTTGCAGTTGGGCTGTGGTAAGGTTGCTGGTTGGGTGGTAGAGCGAGAGCAGCTCCCTCGGAACGGGCTTCCACGAAAGGCAAGAGCCAGAAACAGCTTTCAACCAGAACAGCTGGTTCTTTCTGTGTTGGAGCGCCCTCTGGTGGGAAGCCGTTTAGGAAATGGGCTTGAGAGATGGTAAGGCAAAGGTTGATATTTAGGTTAGAGAATAAGGGAGAGGGCTAGTGGGACCGGGAAGGGGCTACTCCTCGTTTGGAGTCCATGTGGTGGGTGGCGTTAACTAATGCAGAAGGATCTCGTTATCTACGCAGAACCTCAAACTATCCCTTATCCTCCTCAGAGGCAAGCTCCGAAACGGCCACCCACCTCCACCGGCTCAGGCATAGAAATAGCCAGGACTCAAGGATGATGCTGGCCCTCACGATCTCTTGGCAGCCCATTCTCAGCCCCACCAACACCGGGGCTCTGTCTCTGTTCTCCCATTCATCCTCTACATATCCCTTACCCTCCTCAGAGCCAAGCTTCCGAAGCGGCCAAACTCCACATAGGACTTGGCACTGAAGAGCCAGGACTCGCGGATGATGCTGGCCCACACCTTCCTTGGCAGCCTCGCCAACACAGGGGCTCTGAGTCTGTTCCCTCGCCTAACATTAACCTAGCCCTGACTCTCACCAGGGCCACCTCCGAAGCGACCACTCTCCAAGTGGGGCTTAGGTACGGAAGTAGGGCTTAGGCACTGTAGTAGCCAGGAACCAAGGTTGATGCTGGCCCTCACGGTCTCTTGTCGGCCCCCTCTTCAGCCCCACCAATACCGGGGCTCTGTGTCTCTGCTCGCACCTAACAGCGACCTATCCCTTACCCTCATCGGAGCCAAGCTCAGCAGCGACCACCCTCCACGTGGGGCTTGACACTGAGATAGCCAGGAATCAAGGTTGATTCTGGCCCTCACGATCTCTTGGCAGCCCCTTCTCAGGCGCACCAATACCGGGTCTCTGTCTCTGTTCTCCCACTTAGCCTCGACATATCCCTTACCTTCATCAGGGCAAAGCTCCGCATTGGCCACCCTCCACATGGGGCTTGGCACTGAAGTAGCCAGGAACCAAGGTTGATGCTGGCCCTCACGGTCTCTTGTCGGCCCCCTCTTCAGCCCCACCAATACCGGGGCTCTGTGTCTCTGCTCGCACCTAACAGCGACCTATCCCTTACCCTCATCGGAGCCAAGCTCCGAAGCGACCACTCTTCATGTGGGGCTTAGGTACGGCAGTAGCCAGGAATCAAGGTTAATGCTGGCCCTCACGATCACTGCGCAGCCCCTTCTCAGGCGCACCAATGCCGGGGCTCTGTCTCTGTTCTCCCACCTAACCTCAACCTAGCCCTGACCCTCATCAGGGCCCAGCTCCGAAGCGACCACTCTCCACGTGGGGCTTAGATAGGGAAGTAGCCAGAATAAGGTTGATGCTGGCCCTCACGATCTCTTTGCAGCCCCACCAATACCGGGGCTCTGTCTCTGTTCTCCCACGAATCCTCGACATATCCCTTACCCTCATCAGGGCAAAGCTCCGCAGCGGCCACCCTCCACATGGGGCTTGGCACTGAGATAGCCAGGAATCAAGGGTGGTGCTGGCCCTCCCCTTCCATTTGCAGTCCCTAGGCAGCCCCACCATCACCGGGGCTCTGAGTCTGTTTTCCCGCCTAACATCAACCTAGCCCTGACTCTCACCAGGGCCACCTCCGAAGCGGCCAGCCTCCACATGGGGCTTGGCACTGAAGTAGCCAGGAACCAAGGTTGATGCTGGCCCTCACGGTCTCTTGTCGGCCCCCTCTTCAGCCCCACCAATACCGGGGCTCTGTGTCTCTGCTCGCACCTAACAGCGACCTATCCCTTACCCTCATCGGAGCCAAGCTCCGAAGCGACCACTCTTCATGTGGGGCTTAGGTACGGCAGTAGCCAGGAATCAAGGTTGATGCTGGCCCTCACGATCACTGCGCAGCCCCTTCTCAGGCGCACCAATGCCGGGGCTCTGTCTCTGTTCTCCCACCTAACCTCAACCTAGCCCTGACCCTCATCAGGGCCCAGCTCCGAAGCGACCACTCTCCTCGTGGGGCTTAGATAGGGAAGTAGCCAGAATAAGGTTGATGCTGGCCCTCACGATCTCTTTGCAGCCCCACCAATACCGGGGCTCTGTCTCTGTTCTCCCACGAATCCTCGACATATCCCTTACCCTCATCAGGGCAAAGCTCCGAAGCGGCCACCCTCCACATGGGGCTTGGCACTGAAACGACACCCCCTCCCCCCCCAGTTCATGACACGCGGTCGGCAGCGGTAAGCAGTTGCATTGTGCATTGCCTGCTTTGTATCGTCTGTTGTTGTTGTTGTTCTCATTATTATTATTACTGTTCTACTTCGTTTTATTTCAACCATTAAACTGTTTTTATCTCAACACGGGAGCTTTCCTGCTTGTGCCTTCTCGATTCTCTCCCCAATCCCACGGGGTGGGGGGGGAGGTGAGCCAGCGGCTGCGTGGGGTTTATTTGCTGGCTGGGGTTAAACCAACACATGCACCCATCATACCCTCCACCCAGCACTGCCAGGGCCCAGCACTCCCATGGCCCAGCACTGATTCCCACACATGCACACAACCCAGCACACCCACCACCAATGCACAGCACCTCGACATGGCCAGCAGCCCCGGAGCCCAGCACACAGCACCCAGCATCCCCAGCACCAGGACATGACAAGAAGCCAGTCCCCGCAGTTCCCACCCCCCAACACCCCCACGACTCAGCAACGGAACATGCCTAGCACCAGGCACCACCAATGTGTAGCAAGGAGTGCTAGGTGTGGTGGATATGGCACATTTGGGGTGCTGGAGCTGGCTGGGTGTTGGGCAGCTGAGAAGGGGCTATCAAGGGAAGGTGAGAGCCACCTACATCTTTCAGTCCTGCCTGTTAGTTTATGGGAGCCCGAAGAGGGGATCGACTGCTTTGCAGTTGGGCTGTGGTAAGGTTGCTGGTTGGGTGGTAGAGCGAGAGCAGCTCCCTCGGAAAGGGCTTCCACGAAAGGCAAGAGCCAGAAACAGCTTTCAACCAGAACAGCTGGTTCTTTCTGTGTTGGAGCGCCCTCTGGTGGGAAGCCGTTTAGGAAATGGGCTTGAGAGATGGTAAGGCAAAGGTTGATATTTAGGTTAGAGAATAAGGGAGAGGGCTAGTGGGACCGGGAAGGGGCTACTCCTCGTTTGGAGTCCATGTGGTGGGTGGCGTTAACTAATGCAGAAGGATCTCGTTATCTACGCAGAACCTCAAACTATCCCTTATCCTCCTCAGAGGCAAGCTCCGAAACGGCCACCCACCTCCACCGGCTCAGGCATAGAAATAGCCAGGACTCAAGGATGATGCTGGCCCTCACGATCTCTTGGCAGCCCATTCTCAGCCCCACCAACACCGGGGCTCTGTCTCTGTTCTCCCATTCATCCTCTACATATCCCTTACCCTCCTCAGAGCCAAGCTTCCGAAGCGGCCAAACTCCACATAGGACTTGGCACTGAAGAGCCAGGACTCGCGGATGATGCTGGCCCACACCTTCCTTGGCAGCCTCGCCAACACAGGGGCTCTGAGTCTGTTCCCTCGCCTAACATTAACCTAGCCCTGACTCTCACCAGGGCCACCTCCGAAGCGACCACTCTCCAAGTGGCGCTTAGGTACGGAAGTAGGGCTTAGGCACTGTAGTAGCCAGGAACCAAGGTTGATGCCGGCCCTCACGATCTCTTGGCAGCCCCTTCTCTGTCTCACCAACACCGGGGCTCTGTGCCTCTTCTTCCACCTAACCTCAACCTAGCCCTGACCCTTCTCAGGGCCAATCTCCGAAGTGGCCACCGGCCACATGGAGCTAGGCACTGAAGTAGCCAGGAACCAAGGCTGATGCTGGCCCTCACGGTCCCTTGGCAGCCCCTTCTCAGGCCACCAAAACCGAGTCTCTGTCTCTGTTCTCCCACTTAGCCTCGACATATCCCTTACCCTCATCAGGGCAGAGCTCCGAAGAGGCCACCCTCCACATGGGGCTTGGCACTGAGATAGCCAGGAACCAAGGTTGATGCTGGCCCTCACGGTCTCTTGTCGGCCCCCTCTTCAGCCCCACCAATACCGGGGCTCTGTGTCTCTGCTCGCACCTAACAGCGACCTATCCCTTACCCTCATCGGAGCCAAGCTCCGAAGCGACCACTCTTCATGTGGGGCTTAGGTACGGCAGTAGCCAGGAATCAAGGTTGATGCTGGCCCTCACGATCACTGCGCAGCCCCTTCTCAGGCGCACCAATGCCGGGGCTCTGTCTCTGTTCTCCCACCTAACCTCAACCTAGCCCTGACCCTCATCAGGGCCCAGCTCCGAAGCGACCACTCTCCACGTGGGGCTTAGATAGGGAAGTAGCCAGAATAAGGTTGATGCTGGCCCTCACGATCTCTTTGCAGCCCCACCAATACCGGGGCTCTGTCTCTGTTCTCCCACGAATCCTCGACATATCCCTTACCCTCATCAGGGCAAAGCTCCGCAGCGGCCACCCTCCACATGGGGCTTGGCACTGAGATAGCCAGGAATCAAGGGTGGTGCTGGCCCTCCCCTTCCATTTGCAGTCCCTAGGCAGCCCCACCAACACCGGGGCTCTGAGTCTGTTTTCCCGCCTAACATAAACCTAGCCCTGACTCTCACCAGGGCCACCTCCGAAGCGGCCACCCTCCACATGGGGCTTGGCACTGAAACGACACCCCCTCCCCCCCCAGTTCATGACACGCGGTCGGCAGCGGTGAGCAGTTGCATTGTGCATTGCCTGCTTTGTATCGTCTGTTGTTGTTGTTCTCATTGTTATTATTACTGTTCTACTTCGTTTTATTTCAACCATTAAACTGTTTTTATCTCAACACGGGAGCTTTCCTACTTGTGCCTTCTCGATTCTCTCCCCAATCCCACGGGGTGGGGGGGGAGGTGAGCCAGCGGCTGCGTGGGGTTTATTTGCTGGCTGGGGTTAAACCAACACATGCACCCATCATACCCTCCACCCAGCACTGCCAGGGCCCAGCACTCCCATGGCCCAGCACTGATTCCCACACATGCACACAACCCAGCACACCCACCACCAATGCACAGCACCTCGACATGCCCAGCAGCCCCGGAGCCCAGCACACAGCACCCAGCATCCCCAGCACCAGGACATGACAAGAAGCCAGTCCCCGCAGTTCCCACCCCCCAACACCCCCACGACTCAGCAACGGAACATGCCTAGCACCAGGCACCACCAATGTGTAGCAAGGAGTGCTAGGTGTGGTGGATATGGCACATTTGGGGTGCTGGAGCTGGCTGGGTGTTGGGCAGCTGAGAAGGGGCTATCAAGGGAAGGTGAGAGCCACCTACATCTTTCAGTCCTGCCTGTTAGTTTATGGGAGCCCGAAGAGGGGATCGACTGCTTTGCAGTTGGGCTGTGGTAAGGTTGCTGGTTGGGTGGTAGAGCGAGAGCAGCTCCCTCGGAAAGGGCTTCCACGAAAGGCAAGAGCCAGAAACAGCTTTCAACCAGAACAGCTGGTTCTTTCTGTGTTGGAGCGCCCTCTGGTGGGAAGCCGTTTAGGAAATGGGCTTGAGAGATGGTAAGGCAAAGGTTGATATTTAGGTTAGAGAATAAGGGAGAGGGCTAGTGGGACCGGGAAGGGGCTACTCCTCGTTTGGAGTCCATGTGGTGGGTGGCGTTAACTAATGCAGAAGGATCTCGTTATCTCCGCAGAACCTCAAACTATCCCTTATCCTCCTCAGAGGCAAGCTCCGAAACGGCCACCCACCTCCACCGGCTCAGGCATAGACATAGCCAGGACTCAAGGATGATGCTGGCCCTCACGATCTCTTGGCAGCCCATTCTCAGCCCCACCAACACCGGGGCTCTGTCTCTGTTCTCCCATTCATCCTCTACATATCCCTTACCCTCCTCAGAGCCAAGCTTCCGAAGCGGCCAAACTCCACATAGGACTTGGCACTGAAGAGCCAGGACTCGCGGATGATGCTGGCCCACACCTTCCTTGGCAGCCTCGCCAACACAGGGGCTCTGAGTCTGTTCCCTCGCCTAACATTAACCTAGCCCTGACTCTCACCAGGGCCACCTCCGAAGCGACCACTCTCCAAGTGGGGCTTAGGTACGGAAGTAGGGCTTAGGCACTGTAGTAGCCAGGAACCAAGGTTGATGCTGGCCCTCACGGTCTCTTGTCGGCCCCCTCTTCAGCCCCACCAATACCGGGGCTCTGTGTCTCTGCTCGCACCTAACAGCGACCTATCCCTTACCCTCATCGGAGCCAAGCTCAGCAGCGACCACCCTCCACGTGGGGCTTGACACTGAGATAGCCAGGAATCAAGGTTGATTCTGGCCCTCACGATCTCTTGGCAGCCCCTTCTCAGGCGCACCAATACCGGGTCTCTGTCTCTGTTCTCCCACTTAGCCTCGACATATCCCTTACCTTCATCAGGGCAAAGCTCCGCATTGGCCACCCTCCACATGGGGCTTGGCACTGAAGTAGCCAGGAACCAAGGTTGATGCTGGCCCTCACGGTCTCTTGTCGGCCCCCTCTTCAGCCCCACCAATACCGGGGCTCTGTGTCTCTGCTCGCACCTAACAGCGACCTATCCCTTACCCTCATCGGAGCCAAGCTCCGAAGCGACCACTCTTCATGTGGGGCTTAGGTATGGCAGTAGCCAGGAATCAAGGTTGATGCTGGCCCTCACGATCACTGCGCAGCCCCTTCTCAGGCGCACCAATGCCGGGGCTCTGTCTCTGTTCTCCCACCTAACCTCAACCTAGCCCTGACCCTCATCAGGGCCCAGCTCCGAAGCGACCACTCTCCACGTGGGGCTTAGATAGGGAAGTAGCCAGAATAAGGTTGATGCTGGCCCTCACGATCTCTTTGCAGCCCCACCAATACCGGGGCTCTGTCTCTGTTCTCCCACGAATCCTCGACATATCCCTTACCCTCATCAGGGCAAAGCTCCGCAGCGGCCACCCTCCACATGGGGCTTGGCACTGAGATAGCCAGGAATCAAGGGTGGTGCTGGCCCTCCCCTTCCATTTGCAGTCCCTAGGCAGCCCCACCATCACCGGGGCTCTGAGTCTGTTTTCCCGCCTAACATCAACCTAGCCCTGACTCTCACCAGGGCCACCTCCGAAGCGGCCAGCCTCCACATGGGGCTTGGCACTGAAGTAGCCAGGAACCAAGGTTGATGCTGGCCCTCACGGTCTCTTGTCGGCCCCCTCTTCAGCCCCACCAATACCGGGGCTCTGTGTCTCTGCTTGCACCTAACAGCGACCTATCCCTTACCCTCATCGGAGCCAAGCTCCGAAGCGACCACTCTTCATGTGGGGCTTAGGTACGGCAGTAGCCAGGAATCAAGGTTGATGCTGGCCCTCACGATCACTGCGCAGCCCCTTCTCAGGCGCACCAATGCCGGGGCTCTGTCTCTGTTCTCCCACCTAACCTCAACCTAGCCCTGACCCTCATCAGGGCCCAGCTCCGAAGCGACCACTCTCCTCGTGGGGCTTAGATAGGGAAGTAGCCAGAATAAGGTTGATGCTGGCCCTCACGATCTCTTTGCAGCCCCACCAATACCGGGGCTCTGTCTCTGTTCTCCCACGAATCCTCGACATATCCCTTACCCTCATCAGGGCAAAGCTCCGAAGCGGCCACCCTCCACATGGGGCTTGGCACTGAAACGACACCCCCTCCCCCCCCAGTTCATGACACGCGGTCGGCAGCGGTAAGCAGTTGCATTGTGCATTGCCTGCTTTGTATCGTCTGTTGTTGTTGTTGTTCTCATTATTATTATTACTGTTCTACTTCGTTTTATTTCAACCATTAAACTGTTTTTATCTCAACACGGGAGCTTTCCTACTTGTGCCTTCTCGATTCTCTCCCCAATCCCACGGGGTGGGGGGGGAGGTGAGCCAGCGGCTGCGTGGGGTTTATTTGCTGGCTGGGGTTAAACCAACACATGCACCCATCATACCCTCCACCCAGCACTGCCAGGGCCCAGCACTCCCATGGCCCAGCACTGATTCCCACACATGCACACAACCCAGCACACCCACCACCAATGCACAGCACCTCGACATGCCCAGCAGCCCCGGAGCCCAGCACACAGCACCCAGCATCCCCAGCACCAGGACATGACAAGAAGCCAGTCCCCACCCCCCAACACCCCCACGACTCAGCAACGGAACATGCCTAGCACCAGGCACCACCAATGTGTAGCAAGGAGTGCTAGGTGTGGTGGATATGGCACATTTGGGGTGCTGGAGCTGGCTGGGTGTTGGGCAGCTGAGAAGGGGCTATCAAGGGAAGGTGAGAGCCACCTACATCTTTCAGTCCTGCCTGTTAGTTTATGGGAGCCCGAAGAGGGGATCGACTGCTTTGCAGTTGGGCTGTGGTAAGGTTGCTGGTTGGGTGGTAGAGCGAGAGCAGCTCCCTCGGAAAGGGCTTCCACGAAAGGCAAGAGCCAGAAACAGCTTTCAACCAGAACAGCTGGTTCTTTCTGTGTTGGAGCGCCCTCTGGTGGGAAGCCGTTTAGGAAATGGGCTTGAGAGATGGTAAGGCAAAGGTTGATATTTAGGTTAGAGAATAAGGGAGAGGGCTAGTGGGACCGGGAAGGGGCTACTCCTCGTTTGGAGTCCATGTGGTGGGTGGCGTTAACTAATGCAGAAGGATCTCGTTATCTACGCAGAACCTCAAACTATCCCTTATCCTCCTCAGAGGCAAGCTCCGAAACGGCCACCCACCTCCACCGGCTCAGGCATAGAAATAGCCAGGACTCAAGGATGATGCTGGCCCTCACGATCTCTTGGCAGCCCATTCTCAGCCCCACCAACACCGGGGCTCTGTCTCTGTTCTCCCATTCATCCTCTACATATCCCTTACCCTCCTCAGAGCCAAGCTTCCGAAGAGGCCAAACGCCACATAGGACTTGGCACTGAAGAGCCAGGACTCGCGGATGATGCTGGCCCACACCTTCCTTGGCAGCCTCGCCAACACAGGGGCTCTGAGTCTGTTCCCTCGCCTAACATTAACCTAGCCCTGACTCTCACCAGGGCCACCTCCGAAGCGACCACTCTCCAAGTGGCGCTTAGGTACGGAAGTAGGGCTTAGGCACTGTAGTAGCCAGGAACCAAGGTTGATGCCGGCCCTCACGATCTCTTGGCAGCCCCTTCTCTGTCTCACCAACACCGGGGCTCTGTGCCTCTTCTTCCACCTAACCTCAACCTAGCCCTGACCCTTCTCAGGGCCAATCTCCGAAGTGGCCACCGGCCACATGGAGCTAGGCACTGAAGTAGCCAGGAACCAAGGCTGATGCTGGCCCTCACGGTCCCTTGGCAGCCCCTTCTCAGGCCACCAAAACCGAGTCTCTGTCTCTGTTCTCCCACTTAGCCTCGACATATCCCTTACCCTCATCAGGGCAGAGCTCCGAAGAGGCCACCCTCCACATGGGGCTTGGCACTGAAGTAGCCAGGAACCAAGGTTGATGCTGGCCCTCACGGTCTCTTGTCAGCCCCCTCTTCAGCCCCACCAATACCGGGGCTCTGTGTCTCTGCTCGCACCTAACAGCGACCTATCCCTTACCCTCATCGGAGCCAAGCTCCGAAGCGACCACTCTTCATGTGGGGCTTAGGTACGGCAGTAGCCAGGAATCAAGGTTGATGCTGGCCCTCACGATCACTGCGCAGCCCCTTCTCAGGCGCACCAATGCCGGGGCTCTGTCTCTGTTCTCCCACCTAACCTCAACCTAGCCCTGACCCTCATCAGGGCCCAGCTCCGAAGCGACCACTCTCCACGTGGGGCTTAGATAGGGAAGTAGCCAGAATAAGGTTGATGCTGGCCCTCACGATCTCTTTGCAGCCCCACCAATACCGGGGCTCTGTCTCTGTTCTCCCACGAATCCTCGACATATCCCTTACCCTCATCAGGGCAAAGCTCCGAAGCGACCACTCTCCAAGTGGCGCTTAGGTACGGAAGTAGGGCTTACGCACTGTAGTAGCCAGGAACCAAGGTTGATGCCGGCCCTCACGATCTCTTGGCAGCCCCTTCTCTGTCTCACCAACACCGGGGCTCTGTGCCTCTTCTTCCACCTAACCTCAACCTAGCCCTGACCCTTCTCAGGGCCAATCTCCGAAGTGGCCACCGGCCACATGGAGCTAGGCACTGAAGTAGCCAGGAACCAAGGCTGATGCTGGCCCTCACGGTCCCTTGGCAGCCCCTTCTCAGGCCACCAAAACCGAGTCTCTGTCTCTGTTCTCCCACTTAGCCTCGACATATCCCTTACCCTCATCAGGGCAGAGCTCCGAAGAGGCCACCCTCCACATGGGGCTTGGCACTGAAGTAGCCAGGAACCAAGGTTGATGCTGGCCCTCACGGTCTCTTGTCAGCCCCCTCTTCAGCCCCACCAATACCGGGGCTCTGTGTCTCTGCTCGCACCTAACAGCGACCTATCCCTTACCCTCATCGGAGCCAAGCTCCGAAGCGACCACTCTTCATGTGGGGCTTAGGTACGGCAGTAGCCAGGAATCAAGGTTGATGCTGGCCCTCACGATCACTGCGCAGCCCCTTCTCAGGCGCACCAATGCCGGGGCTCTGTCTCTGTTCTCCCACCTAACCTCAACCTAGCCCTGACCCTCATCAGGGCCCAGCTCCGAAGCGACCACTCTCCACGTGGGGCTTAGATAGGGAAGTAGCCAGAATAAGGTTGATGCTGGCCCTCACGATCTCTTTGCAGCCCCACCAATACCGGGGCTCTGTCTCTGTTCTCCCACGAATCCTCGACATATCCCTTACCCTCATCAGGGCAAAGCTCCGCAGCGGCCACCCTCCACATGGGGCTTGGCACTGAGATAGCCAGGAATCAAGGGTGGTGCTGGCCCTCCCCTTCCATTTGCAGTCCCTAGGCAGCCCCACCAACACCGGGGCTCTGAGTCTGTTCTCCCGCCTAACATCAACCTAGCCCTGACTCTCACCAGGGCCACCTCCGAAGCGGCCACCCTCCACATGGGGCTTGGCACTGAAACGACACCCCCTCCCCCCCCAGTTCATGACACGCGGTCGGCAGCGGTGAGCAGTTGCATTGTGCATTGCCTGCTTTGTATCGTCTGTTGTTGTTGTTGTTCTCATTGTTATTATTACTGTTCTACTTCGTTTTATTTCAACCATTAAACTGTTTTTATCTCAACACAGGAGCTTTCCTACTTGTGCCTTCTCGATTCTCTCCCCAATCCCACGGGGTGGGGGGGGAGGTGAGCCAGCGGCTGCGTGGGGTTTATTTGCTGGCTGGGGTTAAACCAACACATGCACCCATCATACCCTCCACCCAGCACTGCCAGGGCCCAGCACTCCCATGGCCCAGCACTGATTCCCACACATGCACACAACCCAGCACACCCACCACCAATGCACAGCACCTCGACATGCCCAGCAGCCCCGGAGCCCAGCACACAGCACCCAGCATCCCCAGCACCAGGACATGACAAGAAGCCAGTCCCCGCAGTTCCCACCCCCCAACACCCCCACGACTCAGCAACGGAACATGCCTAGCACCAGGCACCACCAATGTGTAGCAAGGAGTGCTAGGTGTGGTGGATATGGCACATTTGGGGTGCTGGAGCTGGCTGGGTGTTGGGCAGCTGAGAAGGGGCTATCAAGGGAAGGTGAGAGCCACCAACATCTTTCAGTCCTGCCTGTTAGTTTATGGGAGCCCGAAGAGGGGATCGACTGCTTTGCAGTTGGGCTGTGGTAAGGTTGCTGGTTGGGTGGTAGAGCGAGAGCAGCTCCCTCGGAAAGGGCTTCCACGAAAGGCAAGAGCCAGAAACAGCTTTCAACCAGAACAGCTGGTTCTTTCTGTGTTGGAGCGCCCTCTGGTGGGAAGCCGTTTAGGAAATGGGCTTGAGAGATGGTAAGGCAAAGGTTGATATTTAGGTTAGAGAATAAGGGAGAGGGCTAGTGGGACCGGGAAGGGGCTACTCCTCGTTTGGAGTCCATGTGGTGGGTGGCGTTAACTAATGCAGAAGGATCTCGTTATCTACGCAGAACCTCAAACTATCCCTTATCCTCCTCAGAGGCAAGCTCCGAAACGGCCACCCACCTCCACCGGCTCAGGCATAGAAATAGCCAGGACTCAAGGATGATGCTGGCCCTCACGATCTCTTGGCAGCCCATTCTCAGCCCCACCAACACCGGGGCTCTGTCTCTGTTCTCCCATTCATCCTCTACATATCCCTTACCCTCCTCAGAGCCAAGCTTCCGAAGCGGCCAAACTCCACATAGGACTTGGCACTGAAGAGCCAGGACTCGCGGATGATGCTGGCCCACACCTTCCTTGGCAGCCTCGCCAACACAGGGGCTCTGAGTCTGTTCCCTCGCCTAACATTAACCTAGCCCTGACTCTCACCAGGGCCACCTCCGAAGCGACCACTCTCCAAGTGGCGCTTAGGTACGGAAGTAGGGCTTAGGCACTGTAGTAGCCAGGAACCAAGGTTGATGCCGGCCCTCACGATCTCTTGGCAGCCCCTTCTCTGTCTCACCAACACCGGGGCTCTGTGCCTCTTCTTCCACCTAACCTCAACCTAGCCCTGACCCTTCTCAGGGCCAATCTCCGAAGTGGCCACCGGCCACATGGAGCTAGGCACTGAAGTAGCCAGGAACCAAGGCTGATGCTGGCCCTCACGGTCCCTTGGCAGCCCCTTCTCAGGCCACCAAAACCGAGTCTCTGTCTCTGTTCTCCCACTTAGCCTCGACATATCCCTTACCCTCATCAGGGCAGAGCTCCGAAGAGGCCACCCTCCACATGGGGCTTGGCACTGAAGTAGCCAGGAACCAAGGTTGATGCTGGCCCTCACGGTCTCTTGTCAGCCCCCTCTTCAGCCCCACCAATACCGGGGCTCTGTGTCTCTGCTCGCACCTAACAGCGACCTATCCCTTACCCTCATCGGAGCCAAGCTCCGAAGCGACCACTCTTCATGTGGGGCTTAGGTACGGCAGTAGCCAGGAATCAAGGTTGATGCTGGCCCTCACGATCACTGCGCAGCCCCTTCTCAGGCGCACCAATGCCGGGGCTCTGTCTCTGTTCTCCCACCTAACCTCAACCTAGCCCTGACCCTCATCAGGGCCCAGCTCCGAAGCGACCACTCTCCACGTGGGGCTTAGATAGGGAAGTAGCCAGAATAAGGTTGATGCTGGCCCTCACGATCTCTTTGCAGCCCCACCAATACCGGGGCTCTGTCTCTGTTCTCCCACGAATCCTCGACATATCCCTTACCCTCATCAGGGCAAAGCTCCGAAGCGACCACTCTCCAAGTGGCGCTTAGGTACGGAAGTAGGGCTTACGCACTGTAGTAGCCAGGAACCAAGGTTGATGCCGGCCCTCACGATCTCTTGGCAGCCCCTTCTCTGTCTCACCAACACCGGGGCTCTGTGCCTCTTCTTCCACCTAACCTCAACCTAGCCCTGACCCTTCTCAGGGCCAATCTCCGAAGTGGCCACCGGCCACATGGAGCTAGGCACTGAAGTAGCCAGGAACCAAGGCTGATGCTGGCCCTCACGGTCCCTTGGCAGCCCCTTCTCAGGCCACCAAAACCGAGTCTCTGTCTCTGTTCTCCCACTTAGCCTCGACATATCCCTTACCCTCATCAGGGCAGAGCTCCGAAGAGGCCACCCTCCACATGGGGCTTGGCACTGAAGTAGCCAGGAACCAAGGTTGATGCTGGCCCTCACGGTCTCTTGTCAGCCCCCTCTTCAGCCCCACCAATACCGGGGCTCTGTGTCTCTGCTCGCACCTAACAGCGACCTATCCCTTACCCTCATCGGAGCCAAGCTCCGAAGCGACCACTCTTCATGTGGGGCTTAGGTACGGCAGTAGCCAGGAATCAAGGTTGATGCTGGCCCTCACGATCACTGCGCAGCCCCTTCTCAGGCGCACCAATGCCGGGGCTCTGTCTCTGTTCTCCCACCTAACCTCAACCTAGCCCTGACCCTCATCAGGGCCCAGCTCCGAAGCGACCACTCTCCACGTGGGGCTTAGATAGGGAAGTAGCCAGAATAAGGTTGATGCTGGCCCTCACGATCTCTTTGCAGCCCCACCAATACCGGGGCTCTGTCTCTGTTCTCCCACGAATCCTCGACATATCCCTTACCCTCATCAGGGCAAAGCTCCGCAGCGGCCACCCTCCACATGGGGCTTGGCACTGAGATAGCCAGGAATCAAGGGTGGTGCTGGCCCTCCCCTTCCATTTGCAGTCCCTAGGCAGCCCCACCAACACCGGGGCTCTGAGTCTGTTCTCCCGCCTAACATCAACCTAGCCCTGACTCTCACCAGGGCCACCTCCGAAGCGGCCACCCTCCACATGGGGCTTGGCACTGAAACGACACCCCCTCCCCCCCCAGTTCATGACACGCGGTCGGCAGCGGTGAGCAGTTGCATTGTGCATTGCCTGCTTTGTATCGTCTGTTGTTGTTGTTGTTCTCATTGTTATTATTACTGTTCTACTTCGTTTTATTTCAACCATTAAACTGTTTTTATCTCAACACGGGAGCTTTCCTACTTGTGCCTTCTCGATTCTCTCCCCAATCCCACGGGGTGGGGGGGGAGGTGAGCCAGCGGCTGCGTGGGGTTTATTTGCTGGCTGGGGTTAAACCAACACATGCACCCATCATACCCTCCACCCAGCACTGCCAGGGCCCAGCACTCCCATGGCCCAGCACTGATTCCCACACATGCACACAACCCAGCACACCCACCACCAATGCACAGCACCTCGACATGCCCAGCAGCCCCGGAGCCCAGCACACAGCACCCAGCATCCCCAGCACCAGGACATGACAAGAAGCCAGTCCCCGCAGTTCCCACCCCCCAACACCCCCACGACTCAGCAACGGAACATGCCTAGCACCAGGCACCACCAATGTGTAGCAAGGAGTGCTAGGTGTGGTGGATATGGCACATTTGGGGTGCTGGAGCTGGCTGGGTGTTGGGCAGCTGAGAAGGGGCTATCAAGGGAAGGTGAGAGCCACCAACATCTTTCAGTCCTGCCTGTTAGTTTATGGGAGCCCGAAGAGGGGATCGACTGCTTTGCAGTTGGGCTGTGGTAAGGTTGCTGGTTGGGTGGTAGAGCGAGAGCAGCTCCCTCGGAAAGGGCTTCCACGAAAGGCAAGAGCCAGAAACAGCTTTCAACCAGAACAGCTGGTTCTTTCTGTGTTGGAGCGCCCTCTGGTGGGAAGCCGTTTAGGAAATGGGCTTGAGAGATGGTAAGGCAAAGGTTGATATTTAGGTTAGAGAATAAGGGAGAGGGCTAGTGGGACCGGGAAGGGGCTACTCCTCGTTTGGAGTCCATGTGGTGGGTGGCGTTAACTAATGCAGAAGGATCTCGTTATCTACGCAGAACCTCAAACTATCCCTTATCCTCCTCAGAGGCAAGCTCCGAAACGGCCACCCACCTCCACCGGCTCAGGCATAGAAATAGCCAGGACTCAAGGATGATGCTGGCCCTCACGATCTCTTGGCAGCCCATTCTCAGCCCCACCAACACCGGGGCTCTGTCTCTGTTCTCCCATTCATCCTCTACATATCCCTTACCCTCCTCAGAGCCAAGCTTCCGAAGCGGCCAAACTCCACATAGGACTTGGCACTGAAGAGCCAGGACTCGCGGATGATGCTGGCCCACACCTTCCTTGGCAGCCTCGCCAACACAGGGGCTCTGAGTCTGTTCCCTCGCCTAACATTAACCTAGCCCTGACTCTCACCAGGGCCACCTCCGAAGCGACCACTCTCCAAGTGGCGCTTAGGTACGGAAGTAGGGCTTAGGCACTGTAGTAGCCAGGAACCAAGGTTGATGCCGGCCCTCACGATCTCTTGGCAGCCCCTTCTCTGTCTCACCAACACCGGGGCTCTGTGCCTCTTCTTCCACCTAACCTCAACCTAGCCCTGACCCTTCTCAGGGCCAATCTCCGAAGTGGCCACCGGCCACATGGAGCTAGGCACTGAAGTAGCCAGGAACCAAGGCTGATGCTGGCCCTCACGGTCCCTTGGCAGCCCCTTCTCAGGCCACCAAAACCGAGTCTCTGTCTCTGTTCTCCCACTTAGCCTCGACATATCCCTTACCCTCATCAGGGCAGAGCTCCGAAGAGGCCACCCTCCACATGGGGCTTGGCACTGAAGTAGCCAGGAACCAAGGTTGATGCTGGCCCTCACGGTCTCTTGTCAGCCCCCTCTTCAGCCCCACCAATACCGGGGCTCTGTGTCTCTGCTCGCACCTAACAGCGACCTATCCCTTACCCTCATCGGAGCCAAGCTCCGAAGCGACCACTCTTCATGTGGGGCTTAGGTACGGCAGTAGCCAGGAATCAAGGTTGATGCTGGCCCTCACGATCACTGCGCAGCCCCTTCTCAGGCGCACCAATGCCGGGGCTCTGTCTCTGTTCTCCCACCTAACCTCAACCTAGCCCTGACCCTCATCAGGGCCCAGCTCCGAAGCGACCACTCTCCACGTGGGGCTTAGATAGGGAAGTAGCCAGAATAAGGTTGATGCTGGCCCTCACGATCTCTTTGCAGCCCCACCAATACCGGGGCTCTGTCTCTGTTCTCCCACGAATCCTCGACATATCCCTTACCCTCATCAGGGCAAAGCTCCGAAGCGACCACTCTCCAAGTGGCGCTTAGGTACGGAAGTAGGGCTTAGGCACTGTAGTAGCCAGGAACCAAGGTTGATGCCGGCCCTCACGATCTCTTGGCAGCCCCTTCTCTGTCTCACCAACACCGGGGCTCTGTGCCTCTTCTTCCACCTAACCTCAACCTAGCCCTGACCCTTCTCAGGGCCAATCTCCGAAGTGGCCACCGGCCACATGGAGCTAGGCACTGAAGTAGCCAGGAACCAAGGCTGATGCTGGCCCTCACGGTCCCTTGGCAGCCCCTTCTCAGGCCACCAAAACCGAGTCTCTGTCTCTGTTCTCCCACTTAGCCTCGACATATCCCTTACCCTCATCAGGGCAGAGCTCCGAAGAGGCCACCCTCCACATGGGGCTTGGCACTGAAGTAGCCAGGAACCAAGGTTGATGCTGGCCCTCACGGTCTCTTGTCAGCCCCCTCTTCAGCCCCACCAATACCGGGGCTCTGTGTCTCTGCTCGCACCTAACAGCGACCTATCCCTTACCCTCATCGGAGCCAAGCTCCGAAGCGACCACTCTTCATGTGGGGCTTAGGTACGGCAGTAGCCAGGAATCAAGGTTGATGCTGGCCCTCACGATCACTGCGCAGCCCCTTCTCAGGCGCACCAATGCCGGGGCTCTGTCTCTGTTCTCCCACCTAACCTCAACCTAGCCCTGACCCTCATCAGGGCCCAGCTCCGAAGCGACCACTCTCCACGTGGGGCTTAGATAGGGAAGTAGCCAGAATAAGGTTGATGCTGGCCCTCACGATCTCTTTGCAGCCCCACCAATACCGGGGCTCTGTCTCTGTTCTCCCACGAATCCTCGACATATCCCTTACCCTCATCAGGGCAAAGCTCCGCAGCGGCCACCCTCCACATGGGGCTTGGCACTGAGATAGCCAGGAATCAAGGGTGGTGCTGGCCCTCCCCTTCCATTTGCAGTCCCTAGGCAGCCCCACCAACACCGGGGCTCTGAGTCTGTTCTCCCGCCTAACATCAACCTAGCCCTGACTCTCACCAGGGCCACCTCCGAAGCGGCCACCCTCCACATGGGGCTTGGCACTGAAACGACACCCCCTCCCCCCCCAGTTCATGACACGCGGTCGGCAGCGGTGAGCAGTTGCATTGTGCATTGCCTGCTTTGTATCGTCTGTTGTTGTTGTTGTTCTCATTGTTATTATTACTGTTCTACTTCGTTTTATTTCAACCATTAAACTGTTTTTATCTCAACACGGGAGCTTTCCTACTTGTGCCTTCTCGATTCTCTCCCCAATCCCACGGGGTGGGGGGGGAGGTGAGCCAGCGGCTGCGTGGGGTTTATTTGCTGGCTGGGGTTAAACCAACACATGCACCCATCATACCCTCCACCCAGCACTGCCAGGGCCCAGCACTCCCATGGCCCAGCACTGATTCCCACACATGCACACAACCCAGCACACCCACCACCAATGCACAGCACCTCGACATGCCCAGCAGCCCCGGAGCCCAGCACACAGCACCCAGCATCCCCAGCACCAGGACATGACAAGAAGCCAGTCCCCGCAGTTCCCACCCCCCAACACCCCCACGACTCAGCAACGGAACATGCCTAGCACCAGGCACCACCAATGTGTAGCAAGGAGTGCTAGGTGTGGTGGATATGGCACATTTGGGGTGCTGGAGCTGGCTGGGTGTTGGGCAGCTGAGAAGGGGCTATCAAGGGAAGGTGAGAGCCACCAACATCTTTCAGTCCTGCCTGTTAGTTTATGGGAGCCCGAAGAGGGGATCGACTGCTTTGCAGTTGGGCTGTGGTAAGGTTGCTGGTTGGGTGGTAGAGCGAGAGCAGCTCCCTCGGAAAGGGCTTCCACGAAAGGCAAGAGCCAGAAACAGCTTTCAACCAGAACAGCTGGTTCTTTCTGTGTTGGAGCGCCCTCTGGTGGGAAGCCGTTTAGGAAATGGGCTTGAGAGATGGTAAGGCAAAGGTTGATATTTAGGTTAGAGAATAAGGGAGAGGGCTAGTGGGACCGGGAAGGGGCTACTCCTCGTTTGGAGTCCATGTGGTGGGTGGCGTTAACTAATGCAGAAGGATCTCGTCATCTCCGCAGAACCTCAAACTATCCCTTATCCTCCTCAGAGGCAAGCTCCGAAACGGCCACCCACCTCCACCGGCTCAGGCATAGACATAGCCAGGACTCAAGGATGATGCTGGCCCTCACGATCTCTTGGCAGCCCATTCTCAGCCCCACCAACACCGGGGCTCTGTCTCTGTTCTCCCATTCATCCTCTACATATCCCTTACCCTCCTCAGAGCCAAGCTTCCGAAGCGGCCAAACGCCACATAGGACTTGGCACTGAAGAGCCAGGACTCGCGGATGATGCTGGCCCACACCTTCCTTGGCAGCCTCGCCAACACAGGGGCTCTGAGTCTGTTCCCTCGCCTAACATTAACCTAGCCCTGACTCTCACCAGGGCCACCTCCGAAGCGACCACTCTCCAAGTGGGGCTTAGGTACGGAAGTAGGGCTTAGGCACTGTAGTAGCCAGGAACCAAGGTTGATGCTGGCCCTCACGGTCTCTTGTCGGCCCCCTCTTCAGCCCCACCAATACCGGGGCTCTGTGTCTCTGCTCGCACCTAACAGCGACCTATCCCTTACCCTCATCGGAGCCAAGCTCAGCAGCGACCACCCTCCACGTGGGGCTTGACACTGAGATAGCCAGGAATCAAGGTTGATTCTGGCCCTCACGATCTCTTGGCAGCCCCTTCTCAGGCGCACCAATACCGGGTCTCTGTCTCTGTTCTCCCACTTAGCCTCGACATATCCCTTACCTTCATCAGGGCAAAGCTCCGCATTGGCCACCCTCCACATGGGGCTTGGCACTGAAGTAGCCAGGAACCAAGGTTGATGCTGGCCCTCACGGTCTCTTGTCGGCCCCCTCTTCAGCCCCACCAATACCGGGGCTCTGTGTCTCTGCTCGCACCTAACAGCGACCTATCCCTTACCCTCATCGGAGCCAAGCTCCGAAGCGACCACTCTTCATGTGGGGCTTAGGTATGGCAGTAGCCAGGAATCAAGGTTGATGCTGGCCCTCACGATCACTGCGCAGCCCCTTCTCAGGCGCACCAATGCCGGGGCTCTGTCTCTGTTCTCCCACCTAACCTCAACCTAGCCCTGACCCTCATCAGGGCCCAGCTCCGAAGCGACCACTCTCCACGTGGGGCTTAGATAGGGAAGTAGCCAGAATAAGGTTGATGCTGGCCCTCACGATCTCTTTGCAGCCCCACCAATACCGGGGCTCTGTCTCTGTTCTCCCACGAATCCTCGACATATCCCTTACCCTCATCAGGGCAAAGCTCCGCAGCGGCCACCCTCCACATGGGGCTTGGCACTGAGATAGCCAGGAATCAAGGGTGGTGCTGGCCCTCCCCTTCCATTTGCAGTCCCTAGGCAGCCCCACCATCACCGGGGCTCTGAGTCTGTTTTCCCGCCTAACATCAACCTAGCCCTGACTCTCACCAGGGCCACCTCCGAAGCGGCCAGCCTCCACATGGGGCTTGGCACTGAAGTAGCCAGGAACCAAGGTTGATGCTGGCCCTCACGGTCTCTTGTCGGCCCCCTCTTCAGCCCCACCAATACCGGGGCTCTGTGTCTCTGCTCGCACCTAACAGCGACCTATCCCTTACCCTCATCGGAGCCAAGCTCCGAAGCGACCACTCTTCATGTGGGGCTTAGGTACGGCAGTAGCCAGGAATCAAGGTTGATGCTGGCCCTCACGATCACTGCGCAGCCCCTTCTCAGGCGCACCAATGCCGGGGCTCTGTCTCTGTTCTCCCACCTAACCTCAACCTAGCCCTGACCCTCATCAGGGCCCAGCTCCGAAGCGACCACTCTCCTCGTGGGGCTTAGATAGGGAAGTAGCCAGAATAAGGTTGATGCTGGCCCTCACGATCTCTTTGCAGCCCCACCAATACCGGGGCTCTGTCTCTGTTCTCCCACGAATCCTCGACATATCCCTTACCCTCATCAGGGCAAAGCTCCGAAGCGGCCACCCTCCACATGGGGCTTGGCACTGAAACGACACCCCCTCCCCCCCCAGTTCATGACACGCGGTCGGCAGCGGTAAGCAGTTGCATTGTGCATTGCCTGCTTTGTATCGTCTGTTGTTGTTGTTGTTCTCATTATTATTATTACTGTTCTACTTCGTTTTATTTCAACCATTAAACTGTTTTTATCTCAACACGGGAGCTTTCCTACTTGTGCCTTCTCGATTCTCTCCCCAATCCCACGGGGTGGGGGGGGAGGTGAGCCAGCGGCTGCGTGGGGTTTATTTGCTGGCTGGGGTTAAACCAACACATGCACCCATCATACCCTCCACCCAGCACTGCCAGGGCCCAGCACTCCCATGGCCCAGCACTGATTCCCACACATGCACACAACCCAGCACACCCACCACCAATGCACAGCACCTCGACATGCCCAGCAGCCCCGGAGCCCAGCACACAGCACCCAGCATCCCCAGCACCAGGACATGACAAGAAGCCAGTCCCCGCAGTTCCCACCCCCCAACACCCCCACGACTCAGCAACGGAACATGCCTAGCACCAGGCACCACCAATGTGTAGCAAGGAGTGCTAGGTGTGGTGGATATGGCACATTTGGGGTGCTGGAGCTGGCTGGGTGTTGGGCAGCTGAGAAGGGGCTATCAAGGGAAGGTGAGAGCCACCAACATCTTTCAGTCCTGCCTGTTAGTTTATGGGAGCCCGAAGAGGGGATCGACTGCTTTGCAGTTGGGCTGTGGTAAGGTTGCTGGTTGGGTGGTAGAGCGAGAGCAGCTCCCTCGGAAAGGGCTTCCACGAAAGGCAAGAGCCAGAAACAGCTTTCAACCAGAACAGCTGGTTCTTTCTGTGTTGGAGCGCCCTCTGGTGGGAAGCCGTTTAGGAAATGGGCTTGAGAGATGGTAAGGCAAAGGTTGATATTTAGGTTAGAGAATAAGGGAGAGGGCTAGTGGGACCGGGAAGGGGCTACTCCTCGTTTGGAGTCCATGTGGTGGGTGGCGTTAACTAATGCAGAAGGATCTCGTTATCTACGCAGAACCTCAAACTATCCCTTATCCTCCTCAGAGGCAAGCTCCGAAACGGCCACCCACCTCCACCGGCTCAGGCATAGAAATAGCCAGGACTCAAGGATGATGCTGGCCCTCACGATCTCTTGGCAGCCCATTCTCAGCCCCACCAACACCGGGGCTCTGTCTCTGTTCTCCCATTCATCCTCTACATATCCCTTACCCTCCTCAGAGCCAAGCTTCCGAAGCGGCCAAACGCCACATAGGACTTGGCACTGAAGAGCCAGGACTCGCGGATGATGCTGGCCCACACCTTCCTTGGCAGCCTCGCCAACACAGGGGCTCTGAGTCTGTTCCCTCGCCTAACATTAACCTAGCCCTGACTCTCACCAGGGCCACCTCCGAAGCGACCACTCTCCAAGTGGCGCTTAGGTACGGAAGTAGGGCTTAGGCACTGTAGTAGCCAGGAACCAAGGTTGATGCCGGCCCTCACGATCTCTTGGCAGCCCCTTCTCTGTCTCACCAACACCGGGGCTCTGTGCCTCTTCTTCCACCTAACCTCAACCTAGCCCTGACCCTTATCAGGGCCAATCTCCGAAGTGGCCACCGGCCACATGGAGCTAGGCACTGAAGTAGCCAGGAACCAAGGCTGATGCTGGCCCTCACGGTCCCTTGGCAGCCCCTTCTCAGGCCACCAAAACCGAGTCTCTGTCTCTGTTCTCCCACTTAGCCTCGACATATCCCTTACCCTCATCAGGGCAGAGCTCCGAAGAGGCCACCCTCCACATGGGGCTTGGCACTGAAGTAGCCAGGAACCAAGGTTGATGCTGGCCCTCACGGTCTCTTGTCAGCCCCCTCTTCAGCCCCACCAATACCGGGGCTCTGTGTCTCTGCTCGCACCTAACAGCGACCTATCCCTTACCCTCATCGGAGCCAAGCTCCGAAGCGACCACTCTTCATGTGGGGCTTAGGTACGGCAGTAGCCAGGAATCAAGGTTGATGCTGGCCCTCACGATCACTGCGCAGCCCCTTCTCAGGCGCACCAATGCCGGGGCTCTGTCTCTGTTCTCCCACTTAACCTCAACCTAGCCCTGACCCTCATCAGGGCCCAGCTCCGAAGCGACCACTCTCCACGTGGGGCTTAGATAGGGAAGTAGCCAGAATAAGGTTGATGCTGGCCCTCACGATCTCTTTGCAGCCCCACCAATACCGGGGCTCTGTCTCTGTTCTCCCACGAATCCTCGACATATCCCTTACCCTCATCAGGGCAAAGCTCCGCAGCGGCCACCCTCCACATGGGGCTTGGCACTGAGATAGCCAGGAATCAAGGGTGGTGCTGGCCCTCCCCTTCCATTTGCAGTCCCTAGGCAGCCCCACCAACACCGGGGCTCTGAGTCTGTTCTCCCGCCTAACATCAACCTAGCCCTGACTCTCACCAGGGCCACCTCCGAAGCGGCCACCCTTCACATGGGGCTTGGCACTGAAACGACACCCCCTCCCCCCCCAGTTCATGACACGCGGTCGGCAGCGGTGAGCAGTTGCATTGTGCATTGCCTGCTTTGTATCGTCTGTTGTTGTTGTTGTTCTCATTGTTATTATTACTGTTCTACTTCGTTTTATTTCAACCATTAAACTGTTTTTATCTCAACACGGGAGCTTTCCTACTTGTGCCTTCTCGATTCTCTCCCCAATCCCACGGGGTGGGGGGGGAGGTGAGCCAGCGGCTGCGTGGGGTTTATTTGCTGGCTGGGGTTAAACCAACACATGCACCCATCATACCCTCCACCCAGCACTGCCAGGGCCCAGCACTCCCATGGCCCAGCACTGATTCCCACACATGCACACAACCCAGCACACCCACCACCAATGCACAGCACCTCGACATGCCCAGCAGCCCCGGAGCCCAGCACACAGCACCCAGCATCCCCAGCACCAGGACATGACAAGAAGCCAGTCCCCGCAGTTCCCACCCCCCAACACCCCCACGACTCAGCAACGGAACATGCCTAGCACCAGGCACCACCAATGTGTAGCAAGGAGTGCTAGGTGTGGTGGATATGGCACATTTGGGGTGCTGGAGCTGGCTGGGTGTTGGGCAGCTGAGAAGGGGCTATCAAGGGAAGGTGAGAGCCACCTACATCTTTCAGTCCTGCCTGTTAGTTTATGGGAGCCCGAAGAGGGGATCGACTGCTTTGCAGTTGGGCTGTGGTAAGGTTGCTGGTTGGGTGGTAGAGCGAGAGCAGCTCCCTCGGAACGGGCTTCCACGAAAGGCAAGAGCCAGAAACAGCTTTCAACCAGAACAGCTGGTTCTTTCTGTGTTGGAGCGCCCTCTGGTGGGAAGCCGTTTAGGAAATGGGCTTGAGAGATGGTAAGGCAAAGGTTGATATTTAGGTTAGAGAATAAGGGAGAGGGCTAGTGGGACCGGGAAGGGGCTACTCCTCGTTTGGAGTCCATGTGGTGGGTGGCGTTAACTAATGCAGAAGGATCTCGTTATCTACGCAGAACCTCAAACTATCCCTTATCCTCCTCAGAGGCAAGCTCCGAAACGGCCACCCACCTCCACCGGCTCAGGCATAGAAATAGCCAGGACTCAAGGATGATGCTGGCCCTCACGATCTCTTGGCAGCCCATTCTCAGCCCCACCAACACCGGGGCTCTGTCTCTGTTCTCCCATTCATCCTCTACATATCCCTTACCCTCCTCAGAGCCAAGCTTCCGAAGAGGCCAAACGCCACATAGGACTTGGCACTGAAGAGCCAGGACTCGCGGATGATGCTGGCCCACACCTTCCTTGGCAGCCTCGCCAACACAGGGGCTCTGAGTCTGTTCCCTCGCCTAACATTAACCTAGCCCTGACTCTCACCAGGGCCACCTCCGAAGCGACCACTCTCCAAGTGGCGCTTAGGTACGGAAGTAGGGCTTAGGCACTGTAGTAGCCAGGAACCAAGGTTGATGCCGGCCCTCACGATCTCTTGGCAGCCCCCTCTCTGTCTCACCAACACCGGGGCTCTGTGCCTCTTCTTCCACCTAACCTCAACCTAGCCCTGATACTTCTCAGGGCCAAGCTCCGAAGTGGCCACCGGCCACATGGAGCTAGGCACTGAAGTAGCCAGGAACCAAGGCTGATGCTGGCCCTCACGGTCCCTTGGCAGCCCCTTCTCAGGCCACCAAAACCGGGTCTCTGTCTCTGTTCTCCCACTTAGCCTCGACATATCCCTTACCCTCATCAGGGCAGAGCTCCGAAGAGGCCACCCTCCACATGGGGCTTGGCACTGAAGTAGCCAGGAACCAAGGTTGATGCTGGCCCTCACGGTCTCTTGTCGGCCCCCTCTTCAGCCCCACCAATACCGGGGCTCTGTGTCTCTGCTCGCACCTAACAGCGACCTATCCCTTACCCTCATCGGAGCCAAGCTCCGAAGCGACCACTCTTCATGTGGGGCTTAGGTATGGCAGTAGCCAGGAATCAAGGTTGATGCTGGCCCTCACGATCACTGCGCAGCCCCTTCTCAGGCGCACCAATGCCGGGGCTCTGTCTCTGTTCTCCCACCTAACCTCAACCTAGCCCTGACCCTCATCAGGGCCCAGCTCCGAAGCGACCACTCTCCACGTGGGGCTTAGATAGGGAAGTAGCCAGAATAAGGTTGATGCTGGCCCTCACGATCTCTTTGCAGCCCCACCAATACCGGGGCTCTGTCTCTGTTCTCCCACGAATCCTCGACATATCCCTTACCCTCATCAGGGCAAAGCTCCGCAGCGGCCACCCTCCACATGGGGCTTGGCACTGAGATAGCCAGGAATCAAGGGTGGTGCTGGCCCTCCCCTTCCATTTGCAGTCCCTAGGCAGCCCCACCATCACCGGGGCTCTGAGTCTGTTTTCCCGCCTAACATCAACCTAGCCCTGACTCTCACCAGGGCCACCTCCGAAGCGGCCAGCCTCCACATGGGGCTTGGCACTGAAGTAGCCAGGAACCAAGGTTGATGCTGGCCCTCACGGTCTCTTGTCGGCCCCCTCTTCAGCCCCACCAATACCGGGGCTCTGTGTCTCTGCTCGCACCTAACAGCGACCTATCCCTTACCCTCATCGGAGCCAAGCTCCGAAGCGACCACTCTTCATGTGGGGCTTAGGTACGGCAGTAGCCAGGAATCAAGGTTGATGCTGGCCCTCACGATCACTGCGCAGCCCCTTCTCAGGCGCACCAATGCCGGGGCTCTGTCTCTGTTCTCCCACCTAACCTCAACCTAGCCCTGACCCTCATCAGGGCCCAGCTCCGAAGCGACCACTCTCCTCGTGGGGCTTAGATAGGGAAGTAGCCAGAATAAGGTTGATGCTGGCCCTCACGATCTCTTTGCAGCCCCACCAATACCGGGGCTCTGTCTCTGTTCTCCCACGAATCCTCGACATATCCCTTACCCTCATCAGGGCAAAGCTCCGAAGCGGCCACCCTCCACATGGGGCTTGGCACTGAAACGACACCCCCTCCCCCCCCAGTTCATGACACGCGGTCGGCAGCGGTAAGCAGTTGCATTGTGCATTGCCTGCTTTGTATCGTCTGTTGTTGTTGTTGTTCTCATTATTATTATTACTGTTCTACTTCGTTTTATTTCAACCATTAAACTGTTTTTATCTCAACACGGGAGCTTTCCTACTTGTGCCTTCTCGATTCTCTCCCCAATCCCACGGGGTGGGGGGGGAGGTGAGCCAGCGGCTGCGTGGGGTTTATTTGCTGGCTGGGGTTAAACCAACACATGCACCCATCATACCCTCCACCCAGCACTGCCAGGGCCCAGCACTCCCATGGCCCAGCACTGATTCCCACACATGCACACAACGCAGCACACCCACCACCAATGCACAGCACCTCGACATGCCCAGCAGCCCCGGAGCCCAGCACACAGCACCCAGCATCCCCAGCACCAGGACATGACAAGAAGCCAGTCCCCGCAGTTCCCACCCCCCAACACCCCCACGACTCAGCAACGGAACATGCCTAGCACCAGGCACCACCAATGTGTAGCAAGGAGTGCTAGGTGTGGTGGATATGGCACATTTGGGGTGCTGGAGCTGGCTGGGTGTTGGGCAGCTGAGAAGGGGCTATCAAGGGAAGGTGAGAGCCACCAACATCTTTCAGTCCTGCCTGTTAGTTTATGGGAGCCCGAAGAGGGGATCGACTGCTTTGCAGTTGGGCTGTGGTAAGGTTGCTGGTTGGGTGGTAGAGCGAGAGCAGCTCCCTCGGAAAGGGCTTCCACGAAAGGCAAGAGCCAGAAACAGCTTTCAACCAGAACAGCTGGTTCTTTCTGTGTTGGAGCGCCCTCTGGTGGGAAGCCGTTTAGGAAATGGGCTTGAGAGATGGTAAGGCAAAGGTTGATATTTAGGTTAGAGAATAAGGGAGAGGGCTAGTGGGACCGGGAAGGGGCTACTCCTCGTTTGGAGTCCATGTGGTGGGTGGCGTTAACTAATGCAGAAGGATCTCGTCATCTCCGCAGAACCTCAAACTATCCCTTATCCTCCTCAGAGGCAAGCTCCGAAACGGCCACCCACCTCCACCGGCTCAGGCATAGACATAGCCAGGACTCAAGGATGATGCTGGCCCTCACGATCTCTTGGCAGCCCCTTCTCAGCCCCACCAACACCGGGGCTCTGTCTCTGTTCTCCCATTCATCCTCTACATATCCCTTACCCTCCTCAGAGCCAAGCTTCCGAAGCGGCCAAACGCCACATAGGACTTGGCACTGAAGAGCCAGGACTCGCGGATGATGCTGGCCCACACCTTCCTTGGCAGCCTCGCCAACACAGGGGCTCTGAGTCTGTTCCCTCGCCTAACATTAACCTAGCCCTGACTCTCACCAGGGCCACCTCCGAAGCGACCACTCTCCAAGTGGCGCTTAGGTACGGAAGTAGGGCTTAGGCACTGTAGTAGCCAGGAACCAAGGTTGATGCTGGCCCTCACGGTCTCTTGTCGGCCCCCTCTTCAGCCCCACCAATACCGGGGCTCTGTGTCTCTGCTCGCACCTAACAGCGACCTATCCCTTACCCTCATCGGAGCCAAGCTCAGCAGCGACCACCCTCCACGTGGGGCTTGACACTGAGATAGCCAGGAATCAAGGTTGATTCTGGCCCTCACGATCTCTTGGCAGCCCCTTCTCAGGCGCACCAATACCGGGTCTCTGTCTCTGTTCTCCCACTTAGCCTCGACATATCCCTTACCTTCATCAGGGCAAAGCTCCGCATTGGCCACCCTCCACATGGGGCTTGGCACTGAAGTAGCCAGGAACCAAGGTTGATGCTGGCCCTCACGGTCTCTTGTCGGCCCCCTCTTCAGCCCCACCAATACCGGGGCTCTGTGTCTCTGCTCGCACCTAACAGCGACCTATCCCTTACCCTCATCGGAGCCAAGCTCCGAAGCGACCACTCTTCATGTGGGGCTTAGGTATGGCAGTAGCCAGGAATCAAGGTTGATGCTGGCCCTCACGATCACTGCGCAGCCCCTTCTCAGGCGCACCAATGCCGGGGCTCTGTCTCTGTTCTCCCACCTAACCTCAACCTAGCCCTGACCCTCATCAGGGCCCAGCTCCGAAGCGACCACTCTCCACGTGGGGCTTAGATAGGGAAGTAGCCAGAATAAGGTTGATGCTGGCCCTCACGATCTCTTTGCAGCCCCACCAATACCGGGGCTCTGTCTCTGTTCTCCCACGAATCCTCGACATATCCCTTACCCTCATCAGGGCAAAGCTCCGCAGCGGCCACCCTCCACATGGGGCTTGGCACTGAGATAGCCAGGAATCAAGGGTGGTGCTGGCCCTCCCCTTCCATTTGCAACCCTAGGCAGCCCCACCATCACCGGGGCTCTGAGTCTGTTTTCCCGCCTAACATCAACCTAGCCCTGACTCTCACCAGGGCCACCTCCGAAGCGGCCACCCTCCACATGGGGCTTGGCACTGAAGTAGCCAGGAGCCAAGGTTGATGCTGGCCCTCACGGTCTCTTGTCGGCCCCCTCTTCAGCCCCACCAATACCGGGGCTCTGTGTCTCTGCTTGCACCTAACAGCGACCTATCCCTTACCCTCATCGGAGCCAAGCTCCGAAGCGACCACTCTTCATGTGGGGCTTAGGTACGGCAGTAGCCAGGAATCAAGGTTGATGCTGGCCCTCACGATCACTGCGCAGCCCCTTCTCAGGCGCACCAATGCCGGGGCTCTGTCTCTGTTCTCCCACCTAACCTCAACCTAGCCCTGACCCTCATCAGGGCCCAGCTCCGAAGCGACCACTCTCCTCGTGGGGCTTAGATAGGGAAGTAGCCAGAATAAGGTTGATGCTGGCCCTCACGATCTCTTTGCAGCCCCACCAATACCGGGGCTCTGTCTCTGTTCTCCCACGAATCCTCGACATATCCCTTACCCTCATCAGGGCAAAGCTCCGAAGCGACCACTCTCCAAGTGGCGCTTAGGTACGGAAGTAGGGCTTACGCACTGTAGTAGCCAGGAACCAAGGTTGATGCCGGCCCTCACGATCTCTTGGCAGCCCCTTCTCTGTCTCACCAACACCGGGGCTCTGTGCCTCTTCTTCCACCTAACCTCAACCTAGCCCTGACCCTTATCAGGGCCAATCTCCGAAGTGGCCACCGGCCACATGGAGCTAGGCACTGAAGTAGCCAGGAACCAAGGCTGATGCTGGCCCTCACGGTCCCTTGGCAGCCCCTTCTCTGCCCCACCAAAACCGGGTCTCTGTCTCTGTTCTCCCACTTAGCCTCGACATATCCCTTACCCTCATCAGGGCAGAGCTCCGAAGAGGCCACCCTCCACATGGGGCTTGGCACTGAAGTAGCCAGGAACCAAGGTTGATGCTGGCCCTCACGGTCTCTTGTCGGCCCCCTCTTCAGCCCCACCAATACCGGGGCTCTGTGTCTCTGCTCGCACCTAACAGCGACCTATCCCTTACCCTCATCGGAGCCAAGCTCCGAAGCGACCACTCTTCATGTGGGGCTTAGGTACGGCAGTAGCCAGGAATCAAGGTTGATGCTGGCCCTCACGATCACTGCGCAGCCCCTTCTCAGGCGCACCAATGCCGGGGCTCTGTCTCTGTTCTCCCACCTAACCTCAACCTAGCCCTGACCCTCATCAGGGCCCAGCTCCGAAGCGACCACTCTCCACGTGGGGCTTAGATAGGGAAGTAGCCAGAATAAGGTTGATGCTGGCCCTCACGATCTCTTTGCAGCCCCACCAATACCGGGGCTCTGTCTCTGTTCTCCCACGAATCCTCGACATATCCCTTACCCTCATCAGGGCAAAGCTCCGAAGCGGCCACCCTCCACATGGGGCTTGGCACTGAGATAGCCAGGAATCAAGGGTGGTGCTGGCCCTCCCCTTCCATTTGCAGTCCCTAGGCAGCCCCACCATCACCGGGGCTCTGAGTCTGTTCTCCCGCCTAACATCAACCTAGCCCTGACTCTCACCAGGGCCACCTCCGAAGCGGCCACCCTCCACATGGGGCTTGGCACTGAAACGACACCCCCTCCCCCCCACCCAGTTCATGACACGCGGTCGGCAGCGGTGAGCAGTTGCATTGTGCATTGCCTGCTTTGTATCGTCTGTTGTTGTTGTTGTTCTCATTGTTATTATTACTGTTCTACTTCGTTTTATTTCAACCATTAAACTGTTTTTATCTCAACACGGGAGCTTTCCTACTTGTGCCTTCTCGATTCTCTCCCCAATCCCACGGGGTGGGGGGGGAGGTGAGCCAGCGGCTGCGTGGGGTTTATTTGCTGGCTGGGGTTAAACCAACACATGCACCCATCATACCCTCCACCCAGCACTGCCAGGGCCCAGCACTCCCATGGCCCAGCACTGATTCCCACACATGCACACAACCCAGCACACCCACCACCAATGCACAGCACCTCGACATGCCCAGCAGCCCCGGAGCCCAGCACACAGCACCCAGCATCCCCAGCACCAGGACATGACAAGAAGCCAGTCCCCGCAGTTCCCACCCCCCAACACCCCCACGACTCAGCAACGGAACATGCCTAGCACCAGGCACCACCAATGTGTAGCAAGGAGTGCTAGGTGTGGTGGATATGGCACATTTGGGGTGCTGGAGCTGGCTGGGTGTTGGGCAGCTGAGAAGGGGCTATCAAGGGAAGGTGAGAGCCACCTACATCTTTCAGTCCTGCCTGTTAGTTTATGGGAGCCCGAAGAGGGGATCGACTGCTTTGCAGTTGGGCTGTGGTAAGGTTGCTGGTTGGGTGGTAGAGCGAGAGCAGCTCCCTCGGAAAGGGCTTCCACGAAAGGCAAGAGCCAGAAACAGCTTTCAACCAGAACAGCTGGTTCTTTCTGTGTTGGAGCGCCCTCTGGTGGGAAGCCGTTTAGGAAATGGGCTTGAGAGATGGTAAGGCAAAGGTTGATATTTAGGTTAGAGAATAAGGGAGAGGGCTAGTGGGACCGGGAAGGGGCTACTCCTCGTTTGGAGTCCATGTGGTGGGTGGCGTTAACTAATGCAGAGGATCTCGTTATCTACGCAGAACCTCAAACTATCCCTTATCCTCCTCAGAGGCAAGCTCCGAAACGGCCACCCACCTCCACCGGCTCAGGCATAGAAATAGCCAGGACTCAAGGATGATGCTGGCCCTCACGATCTCTTGGCAGCCCCTTCTCAGCCCCACCAACACCGGGGCTCTGTCTCTGTTCTCCCATTCATCCTCTACATATCCCTTACCCTCCTCAGAGCCAAGCTTCCGAAGCGGCCAAACGCCACATAGGACTTGGCACTGAAGAGCCAGGACTCGCGGATGATGCTGGCCCACACCTTCCTTGGCAGCCTCGCCAACACAGGGGCTCTGAGTCTGTTCCCTCGCCTAACATTAACCTAGCCCTGACTCTCACCAGGGCCACCTCCGAAGCGACCACTCTCCAAGTGGCGCTTAGGTACGGAAGTAGGGCTTAGGCACTGTAGTAGCCAGGAACCAAGGTTGATGCCGGCCCTCACGATCTCTTGGCAGCCCCTTCTCTGTCTCACCAACACCGGGGCTCTGTGCCTCTTCTTCCACCTAACCTCAACCTAGCCCTGACCCTTCTCAGGGCCAATCTCCAAAGTGGCCACCGGCCACATGGAGCTAGGCACTGAAGTAGCCACGAACCAAGGCTGATGCTGGCCCTCACGGTCCCTTGGCAGCCCCTTCTCAGGCCACCAAAACCGGGTCTCTGTCTCTGTTCTCCCACTTAGCCTCGACATATCCCTTACCCTCATCAGGGCAGAGCTCCGAAGAGGCCACCCTCCACATGGGGCTTGGCACTGAAGTAGCCAGGAACCAAGGTTGATGCTGGCCCTCACGGTCTCTTGTCGGCCCCCTCTTCAGCCCCACCAATACCGGGGCTCTGTGTCTCTGCTCGCACCTAACAGCGACCTATCCCTTACCCTCATCGGAGCCAAGCTCAGCAGCGACCACCCTCCACGTGGGGCTTTGCACTGAGATAGCCAGGAATCAAGGTTGATTCTGGCCCTCACGATCTCTTGGCAGCCCCTTCTCTGCCCCACCAATACCGGGTCTCTGTCTCTGTTCTCCCACTTAGCCTCGACATATCCCTTACCTTCATCAGGGCAAAGCTCCGCATTGGCCACCCTCCACATGGGGCTTGGCACTGAGATAGCCAGGAATCAAGGGTGGTGCTGGCCCTCCCCTTCCATTTGCAGTCCCTAGGCAGCCCCACCATCACCGGGGCTCTGAGTCTGTTTTCCCGCCTAACATCAACCTAGCCCTGACTCTCACCAGGGCCACCTCCGAAGCGGCCACCCTCCACATGGGGCTTGGCACTGAAGTAGCCAGGAGCCAAGGTTGATGCTGGCCCTCACGGTCTCTTGTCGGCCCCCTCTTCAGCCCCACCAATACCGGGGCTCTGTGTCTCTGCTTGCACCTAACAGCGACCTATCCCTTACCCTCATCGGAGCCAAGCTCCGAAGCGACCACTCTTCATGTGGGGCTTAGGTACGGCAGTAGCCAGGAATCAAGGTTGATGCTGGCCCTCACGATCACAGCGCAGCCCCTTCTCAGACGCACCAATGCCGGGGCTCTGTCTCTGTTCTCCCACCTAACCTCAACCTAGCCCTGACCCTCATCAGGGCCCAGCTCCGAAGCGACCACTCTCCTCGTGGGGCTTAGATAGGGAAGTAGCCAGAATAAGGTTGATGCTGGCCCTCACGATCTCTTTGCAGCCCCACCAATACCGGGGCTCTGTCTCTGTTCTCCCACGAATCCTCGACATATCCCTTACCCTCATCAGGGCAAAGCTCCGAAGCGGCCACCCTCCACATGGGGCTTGGCACTGAAACGACACCCCCTCCCCCCCCAGTTCATGACACGCGGTCGGCAGCGGTAAGCAGTTGCATTGTGCATTGCCTGCTTTGTATCGTCTGTTGTTGTTGTTGTTCTCATTATTATTATTACTGTTCTACTTCGTTTTATTTCAACCATTAAACTGTTTTTATCTCAACACGGGAGCTTTCCTACTTGTGCCTTCTCGATTCTCTCCCCAATCCCACGGGGTGGGGGGGGAGGTGAGCCAGCGGCTGCGTGGGGTTTATTTGCTGGCTGGGGTTAAACCAACACATGCACCCATCATACCCTCCACCCAGCACTGCCAGGGCCCAGCACTCCCATGGCCCAGCACTGATTCCCACACATGCACACAACCCAGCACACCCACCACCAATGCACAGCACCTCGACATGCCCAGCAGCCCCGGAGCCCAGCACACAGCACCCAGCATCCCCAGCACCAGGACATGACAAGAAGCCAGTCCCCGCAGTTCCCACCCCCCAACACCCCCACGACTCAGCAACGGAACATGCCTAGCACCAGGCACCACCAATGTGTAGCAAGGAGTGCTAGGTGTGGTGGATATGGCACATTTGGGGTGCTGGAGCTGGCTGGGTGTTGGGCAGCTGAGAAGGGGCTATCAAGGGAAGGTGAGAGCCACCAACATCTTTCAGTCCTGCCTGTTAGTTTATGGGAGCCCGAAGAGGGGATCGACTGCTTTGCAGTTGGGCTGTGGTAAGGTTGCTGGTTGGGTGGTAGAGCGAGAGCAGCTCCCTCGGAAAGGGCTTCCACGAAAGGCAAGAGCCAGAAACAGCTTTCAACCAGAACAGCTGGTTCTTTCTGTGTTGGAGCGCCCTCTGGTGGGAAGCCGTTTAGGAAATGGGCTTGAGAGATGGTAAGGCAAAGGTTGATATTTAGGTTAGAGAATAAGGGAGAGGGCTAGTGGGACCGGGAAGGGGCTACTCCTCGTTTGGAGTCCATGTGGTGGGTGGCGTTAACTAATGCAGAAGGATCTCGTTATCTACGCAGAACCTCAAACTATCCCTTATCCTCCTCAGAGGCAAGCTCCGAAACGGCCACCCACCTCCACCGGCTCAGGCATAGAAATAGCCAGGACTCAAGGATGATGCTGGCCCTCACGATCTCTTGGCAGCCCATTCTCAGCCCCACCAACACCGGGGCTCTGTCTCTGTTCTCCCATTCATCCTCTACATATCCCTTACCCTCCTCAGAGCCAAGCTTCCGAAGCGGCCAAACGCCACATAGGACTTGGCACTGAAGAGCCAGGACTCGCGGATGATGCTGGCCCACACCTTCCTTGGCAGCCTCGCCAACACAGGGGCTCTGAGTCTGTTCCCTCGCCTAACATTAACCTAGCCCTGACTCTCACCAGGGCCACCTCCGAAGCGACCACTCTCCAAGTGGCGCTTAGGTACGGAAGTAGGGCTTAGGCACTGTAGTAGCCAGGAACCAAGGTTGATGCCGGCCCTCACGATCTCTTGGCAGCCCCTTCTCTGTCTCACCAACACCGGGGCTCTGTGCCTCTTCTTCCACCTAACCTCAACCTAGCCCTGACCCTTATCAGGGCCAATCTCCGAAGTGGCCACCGGCCACATGGAGCTAGGCACTGAAGTAGCCAGGAACCAAGGCTGATGCTGGCCCTCACGGTCCCTTGGCAGCCCCTTCTCAGGCCACCAAAACCGAGTCTCTGTCTCTGTTCTCCCACTTAGCCTCGACATATCCCTTACCCTCATCAGGGCAGAGCTCCGAAGAGGCCACCCTCCACATGGGGCTTGGCACTGAAGTAGCCAGGAACCAAGGTTGATGCTGGCCCTCACGGTCTCTTGTCAGCCCCCTCTTCAGCCCCACCAATACCGGGGCTCTGTGTCTCTGCTCGCACCTAACAGCGACCTATCCCTTACCCTCATCGGAGCCAAGCTCCGAAGCGACCACTCTTCATGTGGGGCTTAGGTACGGCAGTAGCCAGGAATCAAGGTTGATGCTGGCCCTCACGATCACTGCGCAGCCCCTTCTCAGGCGCACCAATGCCGGGGCTCTGTCTCTGTTCTCCCACTTAACCTCAACCTAGCCCTGACCCTCATCAGGGCCCAGCTCCGAAGCGACCACTCTCCACGTGGGGCTTAGATAGGGAAGTAGCCAGAATAAGGTTGATGCTGGCCCTCACGATCTCTTTGCAGCCCCACCAATACCGGGGCTCTGTCTCTGTTCTCCCACGAATCCTCGACATATCCCTTACCCTCATCAGGGCAAAGCTCCGCAGCGGCCACCCTCCACATGGGGCTTGGCACTGAGATAGCCAGGAATCAAGGGTGGTGCTGGCCCTCCCCTTCCATTTGCAGTCCCTAGGCAGCCCCACCAACACCGGGGCTCTGAGTCTGTTCTCCCGCCTAACATCAACCTAGCCCTGACTCTCACCAGGGCCACCTCCGAAGCGGCCACCCTCCACATGGGGCTTGGCACTGAAACGACACCCCCTCCCCCCCCAGTTCATGACACGCGGTCGGCAGCGGTGAGCAGTTGCATTGTGCATTGCCTGCTTTGTATCGTCTGTTGTTGTTGTTGTTCTCATTGTTATTATTACTGTTCTACTTCGTTTTATTTCAACCATTAAACTGTTTTTATCTCAACACGGGAGCTTTCCTACTTGTGCCTTCTCGATTCTCTCCCCAATCCCACGGGGTGGGGGGGGAGGTGAGCCAGCGGCTGCGTGGGGTTTATTTGCTGGCTGGGGTTAAACCAACACATGCACCCATCATACCCTCCACCCAGCACTGCCAGGGCCCAGCACTCCCATGGCCCAGCACTGATTCCCACACATGCACACAACCCAGCACACCCACCACCAATGCACAGCACCTCGACATGCCCAGCAGCCCCGGAGCCCAGCACACAGCACCCAGCATCCCCAGCACCAGGACATGACAAGAAGCCAGTCCCCGCAGTTCCCACCCCCCAACACCCCCACGACTCAGCAACGGAACATGCCTAGCACCAGGCACCACCAATGTGTAGCAAGGAGTGCTAGGTGTGGTGGATATGGCACATTTGGGGTGCTGGAGCTGGCTGGGTGTTGGGCAGCTGAGAAGGGGCTATCAAGGGAAGGTGAGAGCCACCTACATCTTTCAGTCCTGCCTGTTAGTTTATGGGAGCCCGAAGAGGGGATCGACTGCTTTGCAGTTGGGCTGTGGTAAGGTTGCTGGTTGGGTGGTAGAGCGAGAGCAGCTCCCTCGGAACGGGCTTCCACGAAAGGCAAGAGCCAGAAACAGCTTTCAACCAGAACAGCTGGTTCTTTCTGTGTTGGAGCGCCCTCTGGTGGGAAGCCGTTTAGGAAATGGGCTTGAGAGATGGTAAGGCAAAGGTTGATATTTAGGTTAGAGAATAAGGGAGAGGGCTAGTGGGACCGGGAAGGGGCTACTCCTCGTTTGGAGTCCATGTGGTGGGTGGCGTTAACTAATGCAGAAGGATCTCGTTATCTACGCAGAACCTCAAACTATCCCTTATCCTCCTCAGAGGCAAGCTCCGAAACGGCCACCCACCTCCACCGGCTCAGGCATAGAAATAGCCAGGACTCAAGGATGATGCTGGCCCTCACGATCTCTTGGCAGCCCATTCTCAGCCCCACCAACACCGGGGCTCTGTCTCTGTTCTCCCATTCATCCTCTACATATCCCTTACCCTCCTCAGAGCCAAGCTTCCGAAGAGGCCAAACGCCACATAGGACTTGGCACTGAAGAGCCAGGACTCGCGGATGATGCTGGCCCACACCTTCCTTGGCAGCCTCGCCAACACAGGGGCTCTGAGTCTGTTCCCTCGCCTAACATTAACCTAGCCCTGACTCTCACCAGGGCCACCTCCGAAGCGACCACTCTCCAAGTGGCGCTTAGGTACGGAAGTAGGGCTTAGGCACTGTAGTAGCCAGGAACCAAGGTTGATGCTGGCCCTCACGGTCTCTTGTCGGCCCCCTCTTCAGCCCCACCAATACCGGGGCTCTGTGTCTCTGCTCGCACCTAACAGCGACCTATCCCTTACCCTCATCGGAGCCAAGCTCAGCAGCGACCACCCTCCACGTGGGGCTTGACACTGAGATAGCCAGGAATCAAGGTTGATTCTGGCCCTCACGATCTCTTGGCAGCCCCTTCTCAGGCGCACCAATACCGGGTCTCTGTCTCTGTTCTCCCACTTAGCCTCGACATATCCCTTACCTTCATCAGGGCAAAGCTCCGCATTGGCCACCCTCCACATGGGGCTTGGCACTGAAGTAGCCAGGAACCAAGGTTGATGCTGGCCCTCACGGTCTCTTGTCGGCCCCCTCTTCAGCCCCACCAATACCGGGGCTCTGTGTCTCTGCTCGCACCTAACAGCGACCTATCCCTTACCCTCATCGGAGCCAAGCTCCGAAGCGACCACTCTTCATGTGGGGCTTAGGTACGGCAGTAGCCAGGAATCAAGGTTGATGCTGGCCCTCACGATCACTGCGCAGCCCCTTCTCAGGCGCACCAATGCCGGGGCTCTGTCTCTGTTCTCCCACCTAACCTCAACCTAGCCCTGACCCTCATCAGGGCCCAGCTCCGAAGCGACCACTCTCCACGTGGGGCTTAGATAGGGAAGTAGCCAGAATAAGGTTGATGCTGGCCCTCACGATCTCTTTGCAGCCCCACCAATACCGGGGCTCTGTCTCTGTTCTCCCACGAATCCTCGACATATCCCTTACCCTCATCAGGGCAAAGCTCCGCAGCGGCCACCCTCCACATGGGGCTTGGCACTGAGATAGCCAGGAATCAAGGGTGGTGCTGGCCCTCCCCTTCCATTTGCAGTCCCTAGGCAGCCCCACCATCACCGGGGCTCTGAGTCTGTTTTCCCGCCTAACATAAACCTAGCCCTGACTCTCACCAGGGCCACCTCCGAAGCGGCCACCCTCCACATGGGGCTTGGCACTGAAGTAGCCAGGAGCCAAGGTTGATGCTGGCCCTCACGGTCTCTTGTCGGCCCCCTCTTCAGCCCCACCAATACCGGGGCTCTGTGTCTCTGCTTGCACCTAACAGCGACCTATCCCTTACCCTCATCGGAGCCAAGCTCCGAAGCGACCACTCTTCATGTGGGGCTTAGGTACGGCAGTAGCCAGGAATCAAGGTTGATGCTGGCCCTCACGATCACAGCGCAGCCCCTTCTCAGACGCACCAATGCCGGGGCTCTGTCTCTGTTCTCCCACCTAACCTCAACCTAGCCCTGACCCTCATCAGGGCCCAGCTCCGAAGCGACCACTCTCCTCGTGGGGCTTAGATAGGGAAGTAGCCAGAATAAGGTTGATGCTGGCCCTCACGATCTCTTTGCAGCCCCACCAATACCGGGGCTCTGTCTCTGTTCTCCCACGAATCCTCGACATATCCCTTACCCTCATCAGGGCAAAGCTCCGAAGCGGCCACCCTCCACATGGGGCTTGGCACTGAAACGACACCCCCTCCCCCCCCAGTTCATGACACGCGGTCGGCAGCGGTAAGCAGTTGCATTGTGCATTGCCTGCTTTGTATCGTCTGTTGTTGTTGTTGTTCTCATTATTATTATTACTGTTCTACTTCGTTTTATTTCAACCATTAAACTGTTTTTATCTCAACACGGGAGCTTTCCTACTTGTGCCTGCTCGATTCTCTCCCCAATCCCACGGGGTGGGGGGGGAGGTGAGCCAGCGGCTGCGTGGGGTTTATTTGCTGGCTGGGGTTAAACCAACACATGCACCCATCATACCCTCCACCCAGCACTGCCAGGGCCCAGCACTCCCATGGCCCAGCACTGATTCCCACACATGCACACAACCCAGCACACCCACCACCAATGCACAGCACCTCGACATGCCCAGCAGCCCCGGAGCCCAGCACACAGCACCCAGCATCCCCAGCACCAGGACATGACAAGAAGCCAGTCCCCGCAGTTCCCACCCCCCAACACCCCCACGACTCAGCAACGGAACATGCCTAGCACCAGGCACCACCAATGTGTAGCAAGGAGTGCTAGGTGTGGTGGATATGGCACATTTGGGGTGCTGGAGCTGGCTGGGTGTTGGGCAGCTGAGAAGGGGCTATCAAGGGAAGGTGAGAGCCACCAACATCTTTCAGTCCTGCCTGTTAGTTTATGGGAGCCCGAAGAGGGGATCGACTGCTTTGCAGTTGGGCTGTGGTAAGGTTGCTGGTTGGGTGGTAGAGCGAGAGCAGCTCCCTCGGAAAGGGCTTCCACGAAAGGCAAGAGCCAGAAACAGCTTTCAACCAGAACAGCTGGTTCTTTCTGTGTTGGAGCGCCCTCTGGTGGGAAGCCGTTTAGGAAATGGGCTTGAGAGATGGTAAGGCAAAGGTTGATATTTAGGTTAGAGAATAAGGGAGAGGGCTAGTGGGACCGGGAAGGGGCTACTCCTCGTTTGGAGTCCATGTGGTGGGTGGCGTTAACTAATGCAGAAGGATCTCGTTATCTACGCAGAACCTCAAACTATCCCTTATCCTCCTCAGAGGCAAGCTCCGAAACGGCCACCCACCTCCACCGGCTCAGGCATAGAAATAGCCAGGACTCAAGGATGATGCTGGCCCTCACGATCTCTTGGCAGCCCATTCTCAGCCCCACCAACACCGGGGCTCTGTCTCTGTTCTCCCATTCATCCTCTACATATCCCTTACCCTCCTCAGAGCCAAGCTTCCGAAGCGGCCAAACTCCACATAGGACTTGGCACTGAAGAGCCAGGACTCGCGGATGATGCTGGCCCACACCTTCCTTGGCAGCCTCGCCAACACAGGGGCTCTGAGTCTGTTCCCTCGCCTAACATTAACCTAGCCCTGACTCTCACCAGGGCCACCTCCGAAGCGACCACTCTCCAAGTGGCGCTTAGGTACGGAAGTAGGGCTTAGGCACTGTAGTAGCCAGGAACCAAGGTTGATGCCGGCCCTCACGATCTCTTGGCAGCCCCTTCTCTGTCTCACCAACACCGGGGCTCTGTGCCTCTTCTTCCACCTAACCTCAACCTAGCCCTGACCCTTATCAGGGCCAATCTCCGAAGTGGCCACCGGCCACATGGAGCTAGGCACTGAAGTAGCCAGGAACCAAGGCTGATGCTGGCCCTCACGGTCCCTTGGCAGCCCCTTCTCAGGCCACCAAAACCGAGTCTCTGTCTCTGTTCTCCCACTTAGCCTCGACATATCCCTTACCCTCATCAGGGCAGAGCTCCGAAGAGGCCACCCTCCACATGGGGCTTGGCACTGAAGTAGCCAGGAACCAAGGTTGATGCTGGCCCTCACGGTCTCTTGTCAGCCCCCTCTTCAGCCCCACCAATACCGGGGCTCTGTGTCTCTGCTCGCACCTAACAGCGACCTATCCCTTACCCTCATCGGAGCCAAGCTCCGAAGCGACCACTCTTCATGTGGGGCTTAGGTACGGCAGTAGCCAGGAATCAAGGTTGATGCTGGCCCTCACGATCACTGCGCAGCCCCTTCTCAGGCGCACCAATGCCGGGGCTCTGTCTCTGTTCTCCCACTTAACCTCAACCTAGCCCTGACCCTCATCAGGGCCCAGCTCCGAAGCGACCACTCTCCACGTGGGGCTTAGATAGGGAAGTAGCCAGAATAAGGTTGATGCTGGCCCTCACGATCTCTTTGCAGCCCCACCAATACCGGGGCTCTGTCTCTGTTCTCCCACGAATCCTCGACATATCCCTTACCCTCATCAGGGCAAAGCTCCGCAGCGGCCACCCTCCACATGGGGCTTGGCACTGAGATAGCCAGGAATCAAGGGTGGTGCTGGCCCTCCCCTTCCATTTGCAGTCCCTAGGCAGCCCCACCAACACCGGGGCTCTGAGTCTGTTCTCCCGCCTAACATCAACCTAGCCCTGACTCTCACCAGGGCCACCTCCGAAGCGGCCACCCTCCACATGGGGCTTGGCACTGAAACGACACCCCCTCCCCCCCCAGTTCATGACACGCGGTCGGCAGCGGTGAGCAGTTGCATTGTGCATTGCCTGCTTTGTATCGTCTGTTGTTGTTGTTGTTCTCATTGTTATTATTACTGTTCTACTTCGTTTTATTTCAACCATTAAACTGTTTTTATCTCAACACGGGAGCTTTCCTACTTGTGCCTTCTCGATTCTCTCCCCAATCCCACGGGGTGGGGGGGGAGGTGAGCCAGCGGCTGCGTGGGGTTTATTTGCTGGCTGGGGTTAAACCAACACATGCACCCATCATACCCTCCACCCAGCACTGCCAGGGCCCAGCACTCCCATGGCCCAGCACTGATTCCCACACATGCACACAACCCAGCACACCCACCACCAATGCACAGCACCTCGACATGCCCAGCAGCCCCGGAGCCCAGCACACAGCACCCAGCATCCCCAGCACCAGGACATGACAAGAAGCCAGTCCCCGCAGTTCCCACCCCCCAACACCCCCACGACTCAGCAACGGAACATGCCTAGCACCAGGCACCACCAATGTGTAGCAAGGAGTGCTAGGTGTGGTGGATATGGCACATTTGGGGTGCTGGAGCTGGCTGGGTGTTGGGCAGCTGAGAAGGGGCTATCAAGGGAAGGTGAGAGCCACCTACATCTTTCAGTCCTGCCTGTTAGTTTATGGGAGCCCGAAGAGGGGATCGACTGCTTTGCAGTTGGGCTGTGGTAAGGTTGCTGGTTGGGTGGTAGAGCGAGAGCAGCTCCCTCGGAACGGGCTTCCACGAAAGGCAAGAGCCAGAAACAGCTTTCAACCAGAACAGCTGGTTCTTTCTGTGTTGGAGCGCCCTCTGGTGGGAAGCCGTTTAGGAAATGGGCTTGAGAGATGGTAAGGCAAAGGTTGATATTTAGGTTAGAGAATAAGGGAGAGGGCTAGTGGGACCGGGAAGGGGCTACTCCTCGTTTGGAGTCCATGTGGTGGGTGGCGTTAACTAATGCAGAAGGATCTCGTTATCTACGCAGAACCTCAAACTATCCCTTATCCTCCTCAGAGGCAAGCTCCGAAACGGCCACCCACCTCCACCGGCTCAGGCATAGAAATAGCCAGGACTCAAGGATGATGCTGGCCCTCACGATCTCTTGGCAGCCCATTCTCAGCCCCACCAACACCGGGGCTCTGTCTCTGTTCTCCCATTCATCCTCTACATATCCCTTACCCTCCTCAGAGCCAAGCTTCCGAAGAGGCCAAACGCCACATAGGACTTGGCACTGAAGAGCCAGGACTCGCGGATGATGCTGGCCCACACCTTCCTTGGCAGCCTCGCCAACACAGGGGCTCTGAGTCTGTTCCCTCGCCTAACATTAACCTAGCCCTGACTCTCACCAGGGCCACCTCCGAAGCGACCACTCTCCAAGTGGCGCTTAGGTACGGAAGTAGGGCTTAGGCACTGTAGTAGCCAGGAACCAAGGTTGATGCTGGCCCTCACGGTCTCTTGTCGGCCCCCTCTTCAGCCCCACCAATACCGGGGCTCTGTGTCTCTGCTCGCACCTAACAGCGACCTATCCCTTACCCTCATCGGAGCCAAGCTCAGCAGCGACCACCCTCCACGTGGGGCTTGACACTGAGATAGCCAGGAATCAAGGTTGATTCTGGCCCTCACGATCTTTTGGCAGCCCCTTCTCAGGCGCACCAATACCGGGTCTCTGTCTCTGTTCTCCCACTTAGCCTCGACATATCCCTTACCTTCATCAGGGCAAAGCTCCGCATTGGCCACCCTCCACATGGGGCTTGGCACTGAAGTAGCCAGGAACCAAGGTTGATGCTGGCCCTCACGGTCTCTTGTCGGCCCCCTCTTCAGCCCCACCAATACCGGGGCTCTGTGTCTCTGCTCGCACCTAACAGCGACCTATCCCTTACCCTCATCGGAGCCAAGCTCCGAAGCGACCACTCTTCATGTGGGGCTTAGGTACGGCAGTAGCCAGGAATCAAGGTTGATGCTGGCCCTCACGATCACTGCGCAGCCCCTTCTCAGGCGCACCAATGCCGGGGCTCTGTCTCTGTTCTCCCACCTAACCTCAACCTAGCCCTGACCCTCATCAGGGCCCAGCTCCGAAGCGACCACTCTCCACGTGGGGCTTAGATAGGGAAGTAGCCAGAATAAGGTTGATGCTGGCCCTCACGATCTCTTTGCAGCCCCACCAATACCGGGGCTCTGTCTCTGTTCTCCCACGAATCCTCGACATATCCCTTACCCTCATCAGGGCAAAGCTCCGCAGCGGCCACCCTCCACATGGGGCTTGGCACTGAGATAGCCAGGAATCAAGGGTGGTGCTGGCCCTCCCCTTCCATTTGCAGTCCCTAGGCAGCCCCACCATCACCGGGGCTCTGAGTCTGTTTTCCCGCCTAACATAAACCTAGCCCTGACTCTCACCAGGGCCACCTCCGAAGCGGCCACCCTCCACATGGGGCTTGGCACTGAAGTAGCCAGGAGCCAAGGTTGATGCTGGCCCTCACGGTCTCTTGTCGGCCCCCTCTTCAGCCCCACCAATACCGGGGCTCTGTGTCTCTGCTTGCACCTAACAGCGACCTATCCCTTACCCTCATCGGAGCCAAGCTCCGAAGCGACCACTCTTCATGTGGGGCTTAGGTACGGCAGTAGCCAGGAATCAAGGTTGATGCTGGCCCTCACGATCACAGCGCAGCCCCTTCTCAGACGCACCAATGCCGGGGCTCTGTCTCTGTTCTCCCACCTAACCTCAACCTAGCCCTGACCCTCATCAGGGCCCAGCTCCGAAGCGACCACTCTCCTCGTGGGGCTTAGATAGGGAAGTAGCCAGAATAAGGTTGATGCTGGCCCTCACGATCTCTTTGCAGCCCCACCAATACCGGGGCTCTGTCTCTGTTCTCCCACGAATCCTCGACATATCCCTTACCCTCATCAGGGCAAAGCTCCGAAGCGGCCACCCTCCACATGGGGCTTGGCACTGAAACGACACCCCCTCCCCCCCCAGTTCATGACACGCGGTCGGCAGCGGTAAGCAGTTGCATTGTGCATTGCCTGCTTTGTATCGTCTGTTGTTGTTGTTGTTCTCATTATTATTATTACTGTTCTACTTCGTTTTATTTCAACCATTAAACTGTTTTTATCTCAACACGGGAGCTTTCCTACTTGTGCCTGCTCGATTCTCTCCCCAATCCCACGGGGTGGGGGGGGAGGTGAGCCAGCGGCTGCGTGGGGTTTATTTGCTGGCTGGGGTTAAACCAACACATGCACCCATCATACCCTCCACCCAGCACTGCCAGGGCCCAGCACTCCCATGGCCCAGCACTGATTCCCACACATGCACACAACCCAGCACACCCACCACCAATGCACAGCACCTCGACATGCCCAGCAGCCCTGGAGCCCAGCACACAGCACCCAGCATCCCCAGCACCAGGACATGACAAGAAGCCAGTCCCCGCAGTTCCCACCCCCCAACACCCCCACGACTCAGCAACGGAACATGCCTAGCACCAGGCACCACCAATGTGTAGCAAGGAGTGCTAGGTGTGGTGGATATGGCACATTTGGGGTGCTGGAGCTGGCTGGGTGTTGGGCAGCTGAGAAGGGGCTATCAAGGGAAGGTGAGAGCCACCAACATCTTTCAGTCCTGCCTGTTAGTTTATGGGAGCCCGAAGAGGGGATCGACTGCTTTGCAGTTGGGCTGTGGTAAGGTTGCTGGTTGGGTGGTAGAGCGAGAGCAGCTCCCTCGGAAAGGGCTTCCACGAAAGGCAAGAGCCAGAAACAGCTTTCAACCAGAACAGCTGGTTCTTTCTGTGTTGGAGCGCCCTCTGGTGGGAAGCCGTTTAGGAAATGGGCTTGAGAGATGGTAAGGCAAAGGTTGATATTTAGGTTAGAGAATAAGGGAGAGGGCTAGTGGGACCGGGAAGGGGCTACTCCTCGTTTGGAGTCCATGTGGTGGGTGGCGTTAACTAATGCAGAAGGATCTCGTTATCTACGCAGAACCTCAAACTATCCCTTATCCTCCTCAGAGGCAAGCTCCGAAACGGCCACCCACCTCCACCGGCTCAGGCATAGAAATAGCCAGGACTCAAGGATGATGCTGGCCCTCACGATCTCTTGGCAGCCCATTCTCAGCCCCACCAACACCGGGGCTCTGTCTCTGTTCTCCCATTCATCCTCTACATATCCCTTACCCTCCTCAGAGCCAAGCTTCCGAAGCGGCCAAACTCCACATAGGACTTGGCACTGAAGAGCCAGGACTCGCGGATGATGCTGGCCCACACCTTCCTTGGCAGCCTCGCCAACACAGGGGCTCTGAGTCTGTTCCCTCGCCTAACATTAACCTAGCCCTGACTCTCACCAGGGCCACCTCCGAAGCGACCACTCTCCAAGTGGCGCTTAGGTACGGAAGTAGGGCTTAGGCACTGTAGTAGCCAGGAACCAAGGTTGATGCCGGCCCTCACGATCTCTTGGCAGCCCCTTCTCTGTCTCACCAACACCGGGGCTCTGTGCCTCTTCTTCCACCTAACCTCAACCTAGCCCTGACCCTTATCAGGGCCAATCTCCGAAGTGGCCACCGGCCACATGGAGCTAGGCACTGAAGTAGCCACGAACCAAGGCTGATGCTGGCCCTCACGGTCCCTTGGCAGCCCCTTCTCAGGCCACCAAAACCGAGTCTCTGTCTCTGTTCTCCCACTTAGCCTCGACATATCCCTTACCCTCATCAGGGCAGAGCTCCGAAGAGGCCACCCTCCACATGGGGCTTGGCACTGAAGTAGCCAGGAACCAAGGTTGATGCTGGCCCTCACGGTCTCTTGTCAGCCCCCTCTTCAGCCCCACCAATACCGGGGCTCTGTGTCTCTGCTCGCACCTAACAGCGACCTATCCCTTACCCTCATCGGAGCCAAGCTCCGAAGCGACCACTCTTCATGTGGGGCTTAGGTACGGCAGTAGCCAGGAATCAAGGTTGATGCTGGCCCTCACGATCACTGCGCAGCCCCTTCTCAGGCGCACCAATGCCGGGGCTCTGTCTCTGTTCTCCCACTTAACCTCAACCTAGCCCTGACCCTCATCAGGGCCCAGCTCCGAAGCGACCACTCTCCACGTGCGGCTTAGATAGGGAAGTAGCCAGAATAAGGTTGATGCTGGCCCTCACGATCTCTTTGCAGCCCCACCAATACCGGGGCTCTGTCTCTGTTCTCCCACGAATCCTCGACATATCCCTTACCCTCATCAGGGCAAAGCTCCGCAGCGGCCACCCTCCACATGGGGCTTGGCACTGAGATAGCCAGGAATCAAGGCTGGTGCTGGCCCTCCCCTTCCATTTGCAGTCCCTAGGCAGCCCCACCAACACCGGGGCTCTGAGTCTGTTCTCCCGCCTAACATCAACCTAGCCCTGACTCTCACCAGGGCCACCTCCGAAGCGGCCACCCTCCACATGGGGCTTGGCACTGAAACGACACCCCCTCCCCCCCCAGTTCATGACACGCGGTCGGCAGCGGTGAGCAGTTGCATTGTGCATTGCCTGCTTTGTATCGTCTGTTGTTGTTGTTGTTCTCATTGTTATTATTACTGTTCTACTTCGTTTTATTTCAACCATTAAACTGTTTTTATCTCAACACGGGAGCTTTCCTACTTGTGCCTTCTCGATTCTCTCCCCAATCCCACGGGGTGGGGGGGGAGGTGAGCCAGCGGCTGCGTGGGGTTTATTTGCTGGCTGGGGTTAAACCAACACATGCACCCATCATACCCTCCACCCAGCACTGCCAGGGCCCAGCACTCCCATGGCCCAGCACTGATTCCCACACATGCACACAACCCAGCACACCCACCACCAATGCACAGCACCTCGACATGCCCAGCAGCCCCGGAGCCTAGCACACAGCACCCAGCATCCCCAGCACCAGGACATGACAAGAAGCCAGTCCCCGCAGTTCCCACCCCCCAACACCCCCACGACTCAGCAACGGAACATGCCTAGCACCAGGCACCACCAATGTGTAGCAAGGAGTGCTAGGTGTGGTGGATATGGCACATTTGGGGTGCTGGAGCTGGCTGGGTGTTGGGCAGCTGAGAAGGGGCTATCAAGGGAAGGTGAGAGCCACCAACATCTTTCAGTCCTGCCTGTTAGTTTATGGGAGCCCGAAGAGGGGATCGACTGCTTTGCAGTTGGGCTGTGGTAAGGTTGCTGGTTGGGTGGTAGAGCGAGAGCAGCTCCCTCGGAACGGGCTTCCACGAAAGGCAAGAGCCAGAAACAGCTTTCAACCAGAACAGCTGGTTCTTTCTGTGTTGGAGCGCCCTCTGGTGGGAAGCCGTTTAGGAAATGGGCTTGAGAGATGGTAAGGCAAAGGTTGATATTTAGGTTAGAGAATAAGGGAGAGGGCTAGTGGGACCGGGAAGGGGCTACTCCTCGTTTGGAGTCCATGTGGTGGGTGGCGTTAACTAATGCAGAAGGATCTCGTTATCTACGCAGAACCTCAAACTATCCCTTATCCTCCTCAGAGGCAAGCTCCGAAACGGCCACCCACCTCCACCGGCTCAGGCATAGAAATAGCCAGGACTCAAGGATGATGCTGGCCCTCACGATCTCTTGGCAGCCCATTCTCAGCCCCACCAACACCGGGGCTCTGTCTCTGTTCTCCCATTCATCCTCTACATATCCCTTACCCTCCTCAGAGCCAAGCTTCCGAAGAGGCCAAACGCCACATAGGACTTGGCACTGAAGAGCCAGGACTCGCGGATGATGCTGGCCCACACCTTCCTTGGCAGCCTCGCCAACACAGGGGCTCTGAGTCTGTTCCCTCGCCTAACATTAACCTAGCCCTGACTCTCACCAGGGCCACCTCCGAAGCGACCACTCTCCAAGTGGCGCTTAGGTACGGAAGTAGGGCTTAGGCACTGTAGTAGCCAGGAACCAAGGTTGATGCCGGCCCTCACGATCTCTTGGCAGCCCCCTCTCTGTCTCACCAACACCGGGGCTCTGTGCCTCTTCTTCCACCTAACCTCAACCTAGCCCTGATACTTCTCAGGGCCAAGCTCCGAAGTGGCCACCGGCCACATGGAGCTAGGCACTGAAGTAGCCAGGAACCAAGGCTGATGCTGGCCCTCACGGTCCCTTGGCAGCCCCTTCTCAGGCCACCAAAACCGGGTCTCTGTCTCTGTTCTCCCACTTAGCCTCGACATATCCCTTACCCTCATCAGGGCAGAGCTCCGAAGAGGCCACCCTCCACATGGGGCTTGGCACTGAAGTAGCCAGGAACCAAGGTTGATGCTGGCCCTCACGGTCTCTTGTCGGCCCCCTCTTCAGCCCCACCAATACCGGGGCTCTGTGTCTCTGCTTGCACCTAACAGCGACCTATCCCTTACCCTCATCGGAGCCAAGCTCCGAAGCGACCACTCTTCATGTGGGGCTTAGGTACGGCAGTAGCCAGGAATCAAGGTTGATGCTGGCCCTCACGATCACTGCGCAGCCCCTTCTCAGACGCACCAATGCCGGGGCTCTGTCTCTGTTCTCCCACCTAACCTCAACCTAGCCCTGACCCTCATCAGGGCCCAGCTCCGAAGCGACCACTCTCCTCGTGGGGCTTAGATAGGGAAGTAGCCAGAATAAGGTTGATGCTGGCCCTCACGATCTCTTTGCAGCCCCACCAATACCGGGGCTCTGTCTCTGTTCTCCCACGAATCCTCGACATATCCCTTACCCTCATCAGGGCAAAGCTCCGAAGCGGCCACCCTCCACATGGGGCTTGGCACTGAAACGACACCCCCTCCCCCCCCAGTTCATGACACGCGGTCGGCAGCGGTGAGCAGTTGCATTGTGCATTGCCTGCTTTGTATCGTCTGTTGTTGTTGTTGTTCTCATTATTATTATTACTGTTCTACTTCGTTTTATTTCAACCATTAAACTGTTTTTATCTCAACACGGGAGCTTTCCTACTTGTGCCTTCTCGATTCTCTCCCCAATCCCACGGGGTGGGGGGGGAGGTGAGCCAGCGGCTGCGTGGGGTTTATTTGCTGGCTGGGGTTAAACCAACACATGCACCCATCATACCCTCCACCCAGCACTGCCAGGGCCCAGCACTGATTCCCACACATGCACACAACGCAGCACACCCACCACCAATGCACAGCACCTCGACATGCCCAGCAGCCCTGGAGCCCAGCACACAGCACCCAGCATCCCCAGCACCAGGACATGACAAGAAGCCAGTCCCCGCAGTTCCCACCCCCCAACACCCCCACGACTCAGCAACGGAACATGCCTAGCACCAGGCACCACCAATGTGTAGCAAGGAGTGCTAGGTGTGGTGGATATGGCACATTTGGGGTGCTGGAGCTGGCTGGGTGTTGGGCAGCTGAGAAGGGGCTATCAAGGGAAGGTGAGAGCCACCAACATCTTTCAGTCCTGCCTGTTAGTTTATGGGAGCCCGAAGAGGGGATCGACTGCTTTGCAGTTGGGCTGTGGTAAGGTTGCTGGTTGGGTGGTAGAGCGAGAGCAGCTCCCTCGGAAAGGGCTTCCACGAAAGGCAAGAGCCAGAAACAGCTTTCAACCAGAACAGCTGGTTCTTTCTGTGTTGGAGCGCCCTCTGGTGGGAAGCCGTTTAGGAAATGGGCTTGAGAGATGGTAAGGCAAAGGTTGATATTTAGGTTAGAGAATAAGGGAGAGGGCTAGTGGGACCGGGAAGGGGCTACTCCTCGTTTGGAGTCCATGTGGTGGGTGGCGTTAACTAATGCAGAAGGATCTCGTTATCTACGCAGAACCTCAAACTATCCCTTATCCTCCTCAGAGGCAAGCTCCGAAACGGCCACCCACCTCCACCGGCTCAGGCATAGAAATAGCCAGGACTCAAGGATGATGCTGGCCCTCACGATCTCTTGGCAGCCCATTCTCAGCCCCACCAACACCGGGGCTCTGTCTCTGTTCTCCCATTCATCCTCTACATATCCCTTACCCTCCTCAGAGCCAAGCTTCCGAAGCGGCCAAACTCCACATAGGACTTGGCACTGAAGAGCCAGGACTCGCGGATGATGCTGGCCCACACCTTCCTTGGCAGCCTCGCCAACACAGGGGCTCTGAGTCTGTTCCCTCGCCTAACATTAACCTAGCCCTGACTCTCACCAGGGCCACCTCCGAAGCGACCACTCTCCAAGTGGGGCTTAGGTACGGAAGTAGGGCTTAGGCACTGTAGTAGCCAGGAACCAAGGTTGATGCTGGCCCTCACGGTCTCTTGTCGGCCCCCTCTTCAGCCCCACCAATACCGGGGCTCTGTGTCTCTGCTCGCACCTAACAGCGACCTATCCCTTACCCTCATCGGAGCCAAGCTCAGCAGCGACCACCCTCCACGTGGGGCTTGACACTGAGATAGCCAGGAATCAAGGTTGATTCTGGCCCTCACGATCTCTTGGCAGCCCCTTCTCAGGCGCACCAATACCGGGTCTCTGTCTCTGTTCTCCCACTTAGCCTCGACATATCCCTTACCTTCATCAGGGCAAAGCTCCGCATTGGCCACCCTCCACATGGGGCTTGGCACTGAAGTAGCCAGGAACCAAGGTTGATGCTGGCCCTCACGGTCTCTTGTCGGCCCCCTCTTCAGCCCCACCAATACCGGGGCTCTGTGTCTCTGCTCGCACCTAACAGCGACCTATCCCTTACCCTCATCGGAGCCAAGCTCCGAAGCGACCACTCTTCATGTGGGGCTTAGGTACGGCAGTAGCCAGGAATCAAGGTTAATGCTGGCCCTCACGATCACTGCGCAGCCCCTTCTCAGGCGCACCAATGCCGGGGCTCTGTCTCTGTTCTCCCACCTAACCTCAACCTAGCCCTGACCCTCATCAGGGCCCAGCTCCGAAGCGACCACTCTCCACGTGGGGCTTAGATAGGGAAGTAGCCAGAATAAGGTTGATGCTGGCCCTCACGATCTCTTTGCAGCCCCACCAATACCGGGGCTCTGTCTCTGTTCTCCCACGAATCCTCGACATATCCCTTACCCTCATCAGGGCAAAGCTCCGCAGCGGCCACCCTCCACATGGGGCTTGGCACTGAGATAGCCAGGAATCAAGGGTGGTGCTGGCCCTCCCCTTCCATTTGCAGTCCCTAGGCAGCCCCACCATCACCGGGGCTCTGAGTCTGTTTTCCCGCCTAACATCAACCTAGCCCTGACTCTCACCAGGGCCACCTCCGAAGCGGCCAGCCTCCACATGGGGCTTGGCACTGAAGTAGCCAGGAACCAAGGTTGATGCTGGCCCTCACGGTCTCTTGTCGGCCCCCTCTTCAGCCCCACCAATACCGGGGCTCTGTGTCTCTGCTCGCACCTAACAGCGACCTATCCCTTACCCTCATCGGAGCCAAGCTCCGAAGCGACCACTCTTCATGTGGGGCTTAGGTACGGCAGTAGCCAGGAATCAAGGTTGATGCTGGCCCTCACGATCACTGCGCAGCCCCTTCTCAGGCGCACCAATGCCGGGGCTCTGTCTCTGTTCTCCCACCTAACCTCAACCTAGCCCTGACCCTCATCAGGGCCCAGCTCCGAAGCGACCACTCTCCTCGTGGGGCTTAGATAGGGAAGTAGCCAGAATAAGGTTGATGCTGGCCCTCACGATCTCTTTGCAGCCCCACCAATACCGGGGCTCTGTCTCTGTTCTCCCACGAATCCTCGACATATCCCTTACCCTCATCAGGGCAAAGCTCCGAAGCGGCCACCCTCCACATGGGGCTTGGCACTGAAACGACACCCCCTCCCCCCCCAGTTCATGACACGCGGTCGGCAGCGGTAAGCAGTTGCATTGTGCATTGCCTGCTTTGTATCGTCTGTTGTTGTTGTTGTTCTCATTGTTATTATTACTGTTCTACTTCGTTTTATTTCAACCATTAAACTGTTTTTATCTCAACACGGGAGCTTTCCTACTTGTGCCTTCTCGATTCTCTCCCCAATCCCACGGGGTGGGGGGGGAGGTGAGCCAGCGGCTGCGTGGGGTTTATTTGCTGGCTGGGGTTAAACCAACACATGCACCCATCATACCCTCCACCCAGCACTGCCAGGGCCCAGCACTCCCATGGCCCAGCACTGATTCCCACACATGCACACAACCCAGCACACCCACCACCAATGCACAGCACCTCGACATGCCCAGCAGCCCCGGAGCCCAGCACACAGCACCCAGCATCCCCAGCACCAGGACATGACAAGAAGCCAGTCCCCGCAGTTCCCACCCCCCAACACCCCCACGACTCAGCAACGGAACATGCCTAGCACCAGGCACCACCAATGTGTAGCAAGGAGTGCTAGGTGTGGTGGATATGGCACATTTGGGGTGCTGGAGCTGGCTGGGTGTTGGGCAGCTGAGAAGGGGCTATCAAGGGAAGGTGAGAGCCACCTACATCTTTCAGTCCTGCCTGTTAGTTTATGGGAGCCCGAAGAGGGGATCGACTGCTTTGCAGTTGGGCTGTGGTAAGGTTGCTGGTTGGGTGGTAGAGCGAGAGCAGCTCCCTCGGAAAGGGCTTCCACGAAAGGCAAGAGCCAGAAACAGCTTTCAACCAGAACAGCTGGTTCTTTCTGTGTTGGAGCGCCCTCTGGTGGGAAGCCGTTTAGGAAATGGGCTTGAGAGATGGTAAGGCAAAGGTTGATATTTAGGTTAGAGAATAAGGGAGAGGGCTAGTGGGACCGGGAAGGGGCTACTCCTCGTTTGGAGTCCATGTGGTGGGTGGCGTTAACTAATGCAGAAGGATCTCGTTATCTACGCAGAACCTCAAACTATCCCTTATCCTCCTCAGAGGCAAGCTCCGAAACGGCCACCCACCTCCACCGGCTCAGGCATAGAAATAGCCAGGACTCAAGGATGATGCTGGCCCTCACGATCTCTTGGCAGCCCATTCTCAGCCCCACCAACACCGGGGCTCTGTCTCTGTTCTCCCATTCATCCTCTACATATCCCTTACCCTCCTCAGAGCCAAGCTTCCGAAGAGGCCAAACGCCACATAGGACTTGGCACTGAAGAGCCAGGACTCGCGGATGATGCTGGCCCACACCTTCCTTGGCAGCCTCGCCAACACAGGGGCTCTGAGTCTGTTCCCTCGCCTAACATTAACCTAGCCCTGACTCTCACCAGGGCCACCTCCGAAGCGACCACTCTCCAAGTGGCGCTTAGGTACGGAAGTAGGGCTTAGGCACTGTAGTAGCCAGGAACCAAGGTTGATGCCGGCCCTCACGATCTCTTGGCAGCCCCCTCTCTGTCTCACCAACACCGGGGCTCTGTGCCTCTTCTTCCACCTAACCTCAACCTAGCCCTGATACTTCTCAGGGCCAAGCTCCGAAGTGGCCACCGGCCACATGGAGCTAGGCACTGAAGTAGCCAGGAACCAAGGCTGATGCTGGCCCTCACGGTCCCTTGGCAGCCCCTTCTCAGGCCACCAAAACCGGGTCTCTGTCTCTGTTCTCCCACTTAGCCTCGACATATCCCTTACCCTCATCAGGGCAGAGCTCCGAAGAGGCCACCCTCCACATGGGGCTTGGCACTGAAGTAGCCAGGAACCAAGGTTGATGCTGGCCCTCACGGTCTCTTGTCGGCCCCCTCTTCAGCCCCACCAATACCGGGGCTCTGTGTCTCTGCTTGCACCTAACAGCGACCTATCCCTTACCCTCATCGGAGCCAAGCTCCGAAGCGACCACTCTTCATGTGGGGCTTAGGTACGGCAGTAGCCAGGAATCAAGGTTGATGCTGGCCCTCACGATCACTGCGCAGCCCCTTCTCAGACGCACCAATGCCGGGGCTCTGTCTCTGTTCTCCCACCTAACCTCAACCTAGCCCTGACCCTCATCAGGGCCCAGCTCCGAAGCGACCACTCTCCTCGTGGGGCTTAGATAGGGAAGTAGCCAGAATAAGGTTGATGCTGGCCCTCACGATCTCTTTGCAGCCCCACCAATACCGGGGCTCTGTCTCTGTTCTCCCACGAATCCTCGACATATCCCTTACCCTCATCAGGGCAAAGCTCCGAAGCGGCCACCCTCCACATGGGGCTTGGCACTGAAACGACACCCCCTCCCCCCCCAGTTCATGACACGCGGTCGGCAGCGGTGAGCAGTTGCATTGTGCATTGCCTGCTTTGTATCGTCTGTTGTTGTTGTTGTTCTCATTATTATTATTACTGTTCTACTTCGTTTTATTTCAACCATTAAACTGTTTTTATCTCAACACGGGAGCTTTCCTACTTGTGCCTTCTCGATTCTCTCCCCAATCCCACGGGGTGGGGGGGGAGGTGAGCCAGCGGCTGCGTGGGGTTTATTTGCTGGCTGGGGTTAAACCAACACATGCACCCATCATACCCTCCACCCAGCACTGCCAGGGCCCAGCACTGCCAGGGCCCAGCACTGATTCCCACACATGCACACAACGCAGCACACCCACCACCAATGCACAGCACCTCGACATGCCCAGCAGCCCTGGAGCCCAGCACACAGCACCCAGCATCCCCAGCACCAGGACATGACAAGAAGCCAGTCCCCGCAGTTCCCACCCCCCAACACCCCCACGACTCAGCAACGGAACATGCCTAGCACCAGGCACCACCAATGTGTAGCAAGGAGTGCTAGGTGTGGTGGATATGGCACATTTGGGGTGCTGGAGCTGGCTGGGTGTTGGGCAGCTGAGAAGGGGCTATCAAGGGAAGGTGAGAGCCACCAACATCTTTCAGTCCTGCCTGTTAGTTTATGGGAGCCCGAAGAGGGGATCGACTGCTTTGCAGTTGGGCTGTGGTAAGGTTGCTGGTTGGGTGGTAGAGCGAGAGCAGCTCCCTCGGAAAGGGCTTCCACGAAAGGCAAGAGCCAGAAACAGCTTTCAACCAGAACAGCTGGTTCTTTCTGTGTTGGAGCGCCCTCTGGTGGGAAGCCGTTTAGGAAATGGGCTTGAGAGATGGTAAGGCAAAGGTTGATATTTAGGTTAGAGAATAAGGGAGAGGGCTAGTGGGACCGGGAAGGGGCTACTCCTCGTTTGGAGTCCATGTGGTGGGTGGCGTTAACTAATGCAGAAGGATCTCGTTATCTACGCAGAACCTCAAACTATCCCTTATCCTCCTCAGAGGCAAGCTCCGAAACGGCCACCCACCTCCACCGGCTCAGGCATAGAAATAGCCAGGACTCAAGGATGATGCTGGCCCTCACGATCTCTTGGCAGCCCATTCTCAGCCCCACCAACACCGGGGCTCTGTCTCTGTTCTCCCATTCATCCTCTACATATCCCTTACCCTCCTCAGAGCCAAGCTTCCGAAGCGGCCAAACTCCACATAGGACTTGGCACTGAAGAGCCAGGACTCGCGGATGATGCTGGCCCACACCTTCCTTGGCAGCCTCGCCAACACAGGGGCTCTGAGTCTGTTCCCTCGCCTAACATTAACCTAGCCCTGACTCTCACCAGGGCCACCTCCGAAGCGACCACTCTCCAAGTGGGGCTTAGGTACGGAAGTAGGGCTTAGGCACTGTAGTAGCCAGGAACCAAGGTTGATGCTGGCCCTCACGGTCTCTTGTCGGCCCCCTCTTCAGCCCCACCAATACCGGGGCTCTGTGTCTCTGCTCGCACCTAACAGCGACCTATCCCTTACCCTCATCGGAGCCAAGCTCAGCAGCGACCACCCTCCACGTGGGGCTTGACACTGAGATAGCCAGGAATCAAGGTTGATTCTGGCCCTCACGATCTCTTGGCAGCCCCTTCTCAGGCGCACCAATACCGGGTCTCTGTCTCTGTTCTCCCACTTAGCCTCGACATATCCCTTACCTTCATCAGGGCAAAGCTCCGCATTGGCCACCCTCCACATGGGGCTTGGCACTGAAGTAGCCAGGAACCAAGGTTGATGCTGGCCCTCACGGTCTCTTGTCGGCCCCCTCTTCAGCCCCACCAATACCGGGGCTCTGTGTCTCTGCTCGCACCTAACAGCGACCTATCCCTTACCCTCATCGGAGCCAAGCTCCGAAGCGACCACTCTTCATGTGGGGCTTAGGTACGGCAGTAGCCAGGAATCAAGGTTAATGCTGGCCCTCACGATCACTGCGCAGCCCCTTCTCAGGCGCACCAATGCCGGGGCTCTGTCTCTGTTCTCCCACCTAACCTCAACCTAGCCCTGACCCTCATCAGGGCCCAGCTCCGAAGCGACCACTCTCCACGTGGGGCTTAGATAGGGAAGTAGCCAGAATAAGGTTGATGCTGGCCCTCACGATCTCTTTGCAGCCCCACCAATACCGGGGCTCTGTCTCTGTTCTCCCACGAATCCTCGACATATCCCTTACCCTCATCAGGGCAAAGCTCCGCAGCGGCCACCCTCCACATGGGGCTTGGCACTGAGATAGCCAGGAATCAAGGGTGGTGCTGGCCCTCCCCTTCCATTTGCAGTCCCTAGGCAGCCCCACCATCACCGGGGCTCTGAGTCTGTTTTCCCGCCTAACATCAACCTAGCCCTGACTCTCACCAGGGCCACCTCCGAAGCGGCCAGCCTCCACATGGGGCTTGGCACTGAAGTAGCCAGGAACCAAGGTTGATGCTGGCCCTCACGGTCTCTTGTCGGCCCCCTCTTCAGCCCCACCAATACCGGGGCTCTGTGTCTCTGCTCGCACCTAACAGCGACCTATCCCTTACCCTCATCGGAGCCAAGCTCCGAAGCGACCACTCTTCATGTGGGGCTTAGGTACGGCAGTAGCCAGGAATCAAGGTTGATGCTGGCCCTCACGATCACTGCGCAGCCCCTTCTCAGGCGCACCAATGCCGGGGCTCTGTCTCTGTTCTCCCACCTAACCTCAACCTAGCCCTGACCCTCATCAGGGCCCAGCTCCGAAGCGACCACTCTCCTCGTGGGGCTTAGATAGGGAAGTAGCCAGAATAAGGTTGATGCTGGCCCTCACGATCTCTTTGCAGCCCCACCAATACCGGGGCTCTGTCTCTGTTCTCCCACGAATCCTCGACATATCCCTTACCCTCATCAGGGCAAAGCTCCGAAGCGGCCACCCTCCACATGGGGCTTGGCACTGAAACGACACCCCCTCCCCCCCCAGTTCATGACACGCGGTCGGCAGCGGTAAGCAGTTGCATTGTGCATTGCCTGCTTTGTATCGTCTGTTGTTGTTGTTGTTCTCATTGTTATTATTACTGTTCTACTTCGTTTTATTTCAACCATTAAACTGTTTTTATCTCAACACGGGAGCTTTCCTACTTGTGCCTTCTCGATTCTCTCCCCAATCCCACGGGGTGGGGGGGGAGGTGAGCCAGCGGCTGCGTGGGGTTTATTTGCTGGCTGGGGTTAAACCAACACATGCACCCATCATACCCTCCACCCAGCACTGCCAGGGCCCAGCACTCCCATGGCCCAGCACTGATTCCCACACATGCACACAACCCAGCACACCCACCACCAATGCACAGCACCTCGACATGCCCAGCAGCCCCGGAGCCCAGCACACAGCACCCAGCATCCCCAGCACCAGGACATGACAAGAAGCCAGTCCCCGCAGTTCCCACCCCCCAACACCCCCACGACTCAGCAACGGAACATGCCTAGCACCAGGCACCACCAATGTGTAGCAAGGAGTGCTAGGTGTGGTGGATATGGCACATTTGGGGTGCTGGAGCTGGCTGGGTGTTGGGCAGCTGAGAAGGGGCTATCAAGGGAAGGTGAGAGCCACCTACATCTTTCAGTCCTGCCTGTTAGTTTATGGGAGCCCGAAGAGGGGATCGACTGCTTTGCAGTTGGGCTGTGGTAAGGTTGCTGGTTGGGTGGTAGAGCGAGAGCAGCTCCCTCGGAAAGGGCTTCCACGAAAGGCAAGAGCCAGAAACAGCTTTCAACCAGAACAGCTGGTTCTTTCTGTGTTGGAGCGCCCTCTGGTGGGAAGCCGTTTAGGAAATGGGCTTGAGAGATGGTAAGGCAAAGGTTGATATTTAGGTTAGAGAATAAGGGAGAGGGCTAGTGGGACCGGGAAGGGGCTACTCCTCGTTTGGAGTCCATGTGGTGGGTGGCGTTAACTAATGCAGAAGGATCTCGTTATCTACGCAGAACCTCAAACTATCCCTTATCCTCCTCAGAGGCAAGCTCCGAAACGGCCACCCACCTCCACCGGCTCAGGCATAGAAATAGCCAGGACTCAAGGATGATGCTGGCCCTCACGATCTCTTGGCAGCCCATTCTCAGCCCCACCAACACCGGGGCTCTGTCTCTGTTCTCCCATTCATCCTCTACATATCCCTTACCCTCCTCAGAGCCAAGCTTCCGAAGCGGCCAAACTCCACATAGGACTTGGCACTGAAGAGCCAGGACTCGCGGATGATGCTGGCCCACACCTTCCTTGGCAGCCTCGCCAACACAGGGGCTCTGAGTCTGTTCCCTCGCCTAACATTAACCTAGCCCTGACTCTCACCAGGGCCACCTCCGAAGCGACCACTCTCCAAGTGGCGCTTAGGTACGGAAGTAGGGCTTAGGCACTGTAGTAGCCAGGAACCAAGGTTGATGCCGGCCCTCACGATCTCTTGGCAGCCCCTTCTCTGTCTCACCAACACCGGGGCTCTGTGCCTCTTCTTCCACCTAACCTCAACCTAGCCCTGACCCTTCTCAGGGCCAATCTCCGAAGTGGCCACCGGCCACATGGAGCTAGGCACTGAAGTAGCCAGGAACCAAGGCTGATGCTGGCCCTCACGGTCCCTTGGCAGCCCCTTCTCAGGCCACCAAAACCGAGTCTCTGTCTCTGTTCTCCCACTTAGCCTCGACATATCCCTTACCCTCATCAGGGCAGAGCTCCGAAGAGGCCACCCTCCACATGGGGCTTGGCACTGAGATAGCCAGGAACCAAGGTTGATGCTGGCCCTCACGGTCTCTTGTCGGCCCCCTCTTCAGCCCCACCAATACCGGGGCTCTGTGTCTCTGCTCGCACCTAACAGCGACCTATCCCTTACCCTCATCGGAGCCAAGCTCCGAAGCGACCACTCTTCATGTGGGGCTTAGGTACGGCAGTAGCCAGGAATCAAGGTTGATGCTGGCCCTCACGATCACTGCGCAGCCCCTTCTCAGGCGCACCAATGCCGGGGCTCTGTCTCTGTTCTCCCACCTAACCTCAACCTAGCCCTGACCCTCATCAGGGCCCAGCTCCGAAGCGACCACTCTCCTCGTGGGGCTTAGATAGGGAAGTAGCCAGAATAAGGTTGATGCTGGCCCTCACGATCTCTTTGCAGCCCCACCAATACCGGGGCTCTGTCTCTGTTCTCCCACGAATCCTCGACATATCCCTTACCCTCATCAGGGCAAAGCTCCGAAGCGACCACTCTCCAAGTGGCGCTTAGGTACGGAAGTAGGGCTTACGCACTGTAGTAGCCAGGAACCAAGGTTGATGCCGGCCCTCACGATCTCTTGGCAGCCCCTTCTCTGTCTCACCAACACCGGGGCTCTGTGCCTCTTCTTCCACCTAACCTCAACCTAGCCCTGACCCTTCTCAGGGCCAATCTCCGAAGTGGCCACCGGCCACATGGAGCTAGGCACTGAAGTAGCCAGGAACCAAGGCTGATGCTGGCCCTCACGGTCCCTTGGCAGCCCCTTCTCAGGCCACCAAAACCGAGTCTCTGTCTCTGTTCTCCCACTTAGCCTCGACATATCCCTTACCCTCATCAGGGCAGAGCTCCGAAGAGGCCACCCTCCACATGGGGCTTGGCACTGAAGTAGCCAGGAACCAAGGTTGATGCTGGCCCTCACGGTCTCTTGTCAGCCCCCTCTTCAGCCCCACCAATACCGGGGCTCTGTGTCTCTGCTCGCACCTAACAGCGACCTATCCCTTACCCTCATCGGAGCCAAGCTCCGAAGCGACCACTCTTCATGTGGGGCTTAGGTACGGCAGTAGCCAGGAATCAAGGTTGATGCTGGCCCTCACGATCACTGCGCAGCCCCTTCTCAGGCGCACCAATGCCGGGGCTCTGTCTCTGTTCTCCCACCTAACCTCAACCTAGCCCTGACCCTCATCAGGGCCCAGCTCCGAAGCGACCACTCTCCACGTGGGGCTTAGATAGGGAAGTAGCCAGAATAAGGTTGATGCTGGCCCTCACGATCTCTTTGCAGCCCCACCAATACCGGGGCTCTGTCTCTGTTCTCCCACGAATCCTCGACATATCCCTTACCCTCATCAGGGCAAAGCTCCGCAGCGGCCACCCTCCACATGGGGCTTGGCACTGAGATAGCCAGGAATCAAGGGTGGTGCTGGCCCTCCCCTTCCATTTGCAGTCCCTAGGCAGCCCCACCAACACCGGGGCTCTGAGTCTGTTCTCCCGCCTAACATCAACCTAGCCCTGACTCTCACCAGGGCCACCTCCGAAGCGGCCACCCTCCACATGGGGCTTGGCACTGAAACGACACCCCCTCCCCCCCCAGTTCATGACACGCGGTCGGCAGCGGTGAGCAGTTGCATTGTGCATTGCCTGCTTTGTATCGTCTGTTGTTGTTGTTGTTCTCATTGTTATTATTACTGTTCTACTTCGTTTTATTTCAACCATTAAACTGTTTTTATCTCAACACGGGAGCTTTCCTACTTGTGCCTTCTCGATTCTCTCCCCAATCCCACGGGGTGGGGGGGGAGGTGAGCCAGCGGCTGCGTGGGGTTTATTTGCTGGCTGGGGTTAAACCAACACATGCACCCATCATACCCTCCACCCAGCACTGCCAGGGCCCAGCACTCCCATGGCCCAGCACTGATTCCCACACATGCACACAACCCAGCACACCCACCACCAATGCACAGCACCTCGACATGCCCAGCAGCCCCGGAGCCCAGCACACAGCACCCAGCATCCCCAGCACCAGGACATGACAAGAAGCCAGTCCCCGCAGTTCCCACCCCCCAACACCCCCACGACTCAGCAACGGAACATGCCTAGCACCAGGCACCACCAATGTGTAGCAAGGAGTGCTAGGTGTGGTGGATATGGCACATTTGGGGTGCTGGAGCTGGCTGGGTGTTGGGCAGCTGAGAAGGGGCTATCAAGGGAAGGTGAGAGCCACCAACATCTTTCAGTCCTGCCTGTTAGTTTATGGGAGCCCGAAGAGGGGATCGACTGCTTTGCAGTTGGGCTGTGGTAAGGTTGCTGGTTGGGTGGTAGAGCGAGAGCAGCTCCCTCGGAAAGGGCTTCCACGAAAGGCAAGAGCCAGAAACAGCTTTCAACCAGAACAGCTGGTTCTTTCTGTGTTGGAGCGCCCTCTGGTGGGAAGCCGTTTAGGAAATGGGCTTGAGAGATGGTAAGGCAAAGGTTGATATTTAGGTTAGAGAATAAGGGAGAGGGCTAGTGGGACCGGGAAGCGGCTACTCCTCGTTTGGAGTCCATGTGGTGGGTGGCGTTAACTAATGCAGAAGGATCTCGTTATCTACGCAGAACCTCAAACTATCCCTTATCCTCCTCAGAGGCAAGCTCCGAAACGGCCACCCACCTCCACCGGCTCAGGCATAGAAATAGCCAGGACTCAAGGATGATGCTGGCCCTCACGATCTCTTGGCAGCCCATTCTCAGCCCCACCAACACCGGGGCTCTGTCTCTGTTCTCCCATTCATCCTCTACATATCCCTTACCCTCCTCAGAGCCAAGCTTCCGAAGCGGCCAAACTCCACATAGGACTTGGCACTGAAGAGCCAGGACTCGCGGATGATGCTGGCCCACACCTTCCTTGGCAGCCTCGCCAACACAGGGGCTCTGAGTCTGTTCCCTCGCCTAACATTAACCTAGCCCTGACTCTCACCAGGGCCACCTCCGAAGCGACCACTCTCCAAGTGGCGCTTAGGTACGGAAGTAGGGCTTAGGCACTGTAGTAGCCAGGAACCAAGGTTGATGCCGGCCCTCACGATCTCTTGGCAGCCCCTTCTCTGTCTCACCAACACCGGGGCTCTGTGCCTCTTCTTCCACCTAACCTCAACCTAGCCCTGACCCTTCTCAGGGCCAATCTCCGAAGTGGCCACCGGCCACATGGAGCTAGGCACTGAAGTAGCCAGGAACCAAGGCTGATGCTGGCCCTCACGGTCCCTTGGCAGCCCCTTCTCAGGCCACCAAAACCGAGTCTCTGTCTCTGTTCTCCCACTTAGCCTCGACATATCCCTTACCCTCATCAGGGCAGAGCTCCGAAGAGGCCACCCTCCACATGGGGCTTGGCACTGAAGTAGCCAGGAACCAAGGTTGATGCTGGCCCTCACGGTCTCTTGTCAGCCCCCTCTTCAGCCCCACCAATACCGGGGCTCTGTGTCTCTGCTCGCACCTAACAGCGACCTATCCCTTACCCTCATCGGAGCCAAGCTCCGAAGCGACCACTCTTCATGTGGGGCTTAGGTACGGCAGTAGCCAGGAATCAAGGTTGATGCTGGCCCTCACGATCACTGCGCAGCCCCTTCTCAGGCGCACCAATGCCGGGGCTCTGTCTCTGTTCTCCCACCTAACCTCAACCTAGCCCTGACCCTCATCAGGGCCCAGCTCCGAAGCGACCACTCTTCCTGTGGGGCTTAGATAGGGAAGTAGCCAGAATAAGGTTGATGCTGGCCCTCACGATCTCTTTGCAGCCCCACCAATACCGGGGCTCTGTCTCTGTTCTCCCACGAATCCTCGACATATCCCTTACCCTCATCAGGGCAAAGCTCCGAAGCGACCACTCTCCAAGTGGCGCTTAGGTACGGAAGTAGAGCTTACGCACTGTAGTAGCCAGGAACCAAGGTTGATGCCGGCCCTCACGATCTCTTGGCAGCCCCTTCTCTGTCTCACCAACACCGGGGCTCTGTGCCTCTTCTTCCACCTAACCTCAACCTAGCCCTGACCCTTCTCAGGGCCAATCTCCGAAGTGGCCACCGGCCACATGGAGCTAGGCACTGAAGTAGCCAGGAACCAAGGCTGATGCTGGCCCTCACGGTCCCTTGGCAGCCCCTTCTCAGGCCACCAAAACCGAGTCTCTGTCTCTGTTCTCCCACTTAGCCTCGACATATCCCTTACCCTCATCAGGGCAGAGCTCCGAAGAGGCCACCCTCCACATGGGGCTTGGCACTGAAGTAGCCAGGAACCAAGGTTGATGCTGGCCCTCACGGTCTCTTGTCAGCCCCCTCTTCAGCCCCACCAATACCGGGGCTCTGTGTCTCTGCTCGCACCTAACAGCGACCTATCCCTTACCCTCATCGGAGCCAAGCTCCGAAGCGACCACTCTTCATGTGGGGCTTAGGTACGGCAGTAGCCAGGAATCAAGGTTGATGCTGGCCCTCACGATCACTGCGCAGCCCCTTCTCAGGCGCACCAATGCCGGGGCTCTGTCTCTGTTCTCCCACCTAACCTCAACCTAGCCCTGACCCTCATCAGGGCCCAGCTCCGAAGCGACCACTCTCCACGTGGGGCTTAGATAGGGAAGTAGCCAGAATAAGGTTGATGCTGGCCCTCACGATCTCTTTGCAGCCCCACCAATACCGGGGCTCTGTCTCTGTTCTCCCACGAATCCTCGACATATCCCTTACCCTCATCAGGGCAAAGCTCCGCAGCGGCCACCCTCCACATGGGGCTTGGCACTGAGATAGCCAGGAATCAAGGGTGGTGCTGGCCCTCCCCTTCCATTTGCAGTCCCTAGGCAGCCCCACCAACACCGGGGCTCTGAGTCTGTTCTCCCGCCTAACATCAACCTAGCCCTGACTCTCACCAGGGCCACCTCCGAAGCGGCCACCCTCCACATGGGGCTTGGCACTGAAACGACACCCCCTCCCCCCCCAGTTCATGACACGCGGTCGGCAGCGGTGAGCAGTTGCATTGTGCATTGCCTGCTTTGTATCGTCTGTTGTTGTTGTTCTCATTGTTATTATTACTGTTCTACTTCGTTTTATTTCAACCATTAAACTGTTTTTATCTCAACACGGGAGCTTTCCTACTTGTGCCTTCTCGATTCTCTCCCCAATCCCACGGGGTGGGGGGGGAGGTGAGCCAGCGGCTGCGTGGGGTTTATTTGCTGGCTGGGGTTAAACCAACACATGCACCCATCATACCCTCCACCCAGCACTGCCAGGGCCCAGCACTCCCATGGCCCAGCACTGATTCCCACACATGCACACAACCCAGCACACCCACCACCAATGCACAGCACCTCGACATGCCCAGCAGCCCCGGAGCCCAGCACACAGCACCCAGCATCCCCAGCACCAGGACATGACAAGAAGCCAGTCCCCGCAGTTCCCACCCCCCAACACCCCCACGACTCAGCAACGGAACATGCCTAGCACCAGGCACCACCAATGTGTAGCAAGGAGTGCTAGGTGTGGTGGATATGGCACATTTGGGGTGCTGGAGCTGGCTGGGTGTTGGGCAGCTGAGAAGGGGCTATCAAGGGAAGGTGAGAGCCACCTACATCTTTCAGTCCTGCCTGTTAGTTTATGGGAGCCCGAAGAGGGGATCGACTGCTTTGCAGTTGGGCTGTGGTAAGGTTGCTGGTTGGGTGGTAGAGCGAGAGCAGCTCCCTCGGAAAGGGCTTCCACGAAAGGCAAGAGCCAGAAACAGCTTTCAACCAGAACAGCTGGTTCTTTCTGTGTTGGAGCGCCCTCTGGTGGGAAGCCGTTTAGGAAATGGGCTTGAGAGATGGTAAGGCAAAGGTTGATATTTAGGTTAGAGAATAAGGGAGAGGGCTAGTGGGACCGGGAAGGGGCTACTCCTCGTTTGGAGTCCATGTGGTGGGTGGCGTTAACTAATGCAGAAGGATCTCGTTATCTACGCAGAACCTCAAACTATCCCTTATCCTCCTCAGAGGCAAGCTCCGAAACGGCCACCCACCTCCACCGGCTCAGGCATAGAAATAGCCAGGACTCAAGGATGATGCTGGCCCTCACGATCTCTTGGCAGCCCATTCTCAGCCCCACCAACACCGGGGCTCTGTCTCTGTTCTCCCATTCATCCTCTACATATCCCTTACCCTCCTCAGAGCCAAGCTTCCGAAGCGGCCAAACGCCACATAGGACTTGGCACTGAAGAGCCAGGACTCGCGGATGATGCTGGCCCACACCTTCCTTGGCAGCCTCGCCAACACAGGGGCTCTGAGTCTGTTCCCTCGCCTAACATTAACCTAGCCCTGACTCTCACCAGGGCCACCTCCGAAGCGACCACTCTCCAAGTGGCGCTTAGGTACGGAAGTAGGGCTTAGGCACTGTAGTAGCCAGGAACCAAGGTTGATGCCGGCCCTCACGATCTCTTGGCAGCCCCTTCTCTGTCTCACCAACACCGGGGCTCTGTGCCTCTTCTTCCACCTAACCTCAACCTAGCCCTGACCCTTATCAGGGCCAATCTCCGAAGTGGCCACCGGCCACATGGAGCTAGGCACTGAAGTAGCCAGGAACCAAGGCTGATGCTGGCCCTCACGGTCCCTTGGCAGCCCCTTCTCAGGCCACCAAAACCGAGTCTCTGTCTCTGTTCTCCCACTTAGCCTCGACATATCCCTTACCCTCATCAGGGCAGAGCTCCGAAGAGGCCACCCTCCACATGGGGCTTGGCACTGAAGTAGCCAGGAACCAAGGTTGATGCTGGCCCTCACGGTCTCTTGTCAGCCCCCTCTTCAGCCCCACCAATACCGGGGCTCTGTGTCTCTGCTCGCACCTAACAGCGACCTATCCCTTACCCTCATCGGAGCCAAGCTCCGAAGCGACCACTCTTCATGTGGGGCTTAGGTACGGCAGTAGCCAGGAATCAAGGTTGATGCTGGCCCTCACGATCACTGCGCAGCCCCTTCTCAGGCGCACCAATGCCGGGGCTCTGTCTCTGTTCTCCCACTTAACCTCAACCTAGCCCTGACCCTCATCAGGGCCCAGCTCCGAAGCGACCACTCTCCACGTGGGGCTTAGATAGGGAAGTAGCCAGAATAAGGTTGATGCTGGCCCTCACGATCTCTTTGCAGCCCCACCAATACCGGGGCTCTGTCTCTGTTCTCCCACGAATCCTCGACATATCCCTTACCCTCATCAGGGCAAAGCTCCGCAGCGGCCACCCTCCACATGGGGCTTGGCACTGAGATAGCCAGGAATCAAGGGTGGTGCTGGCCCTCCCCTTCCATTTGCAGTCCCTAGGCAGCCCCACCAACACCGGGGCTCTGAGTCTGTTCTCCCGCCTAACATCAACCTAGCCCTGACTCTCACCAGGGCCACCTCCGAAGCGGCCACCCTCCACATGGGGCTTGGCACTGAAACGACACCCCCTCCCCCCCCAGTTCATGACACGCGGTCGGCAGCGGTGAGCAGTTGCATTGTGCATTGCCTGCTTTGTATCGTCTGTTGTTGTTGTTGTTCTCATTGTTATTATTACTGTTCTACTTCGTTTTATTTCAACCATTAAACTGTTTTTATCTCAACACGGGAGCTTTCCTACTTGTGCCTTCTCGATTCTCTCCCCAATCCCACGGGGTGGGGGGGGAGGTGAGCCAGCGGCTGCGTGGGGTTTATTTGCTGGCTGGGGTTAAACCAACACATGCACCCATCATACCCTCCACCCAGCACTGCCAGGGCCCAGCACTCCCATGGCCCAGCACTGATTCCCACACATGCACACAACCCAGCACACCCACCACCAATGCACAGCACCTCGACATGCCCAGCAGCCCCGGAGCCCAGCACACAGCACCCAGCATCCCCAGCACCAGGACATGACAAGAAGCCAGTCCCCGCAGTTCCCACCCCCCAACACCCCCACGACTCAGCAACGGAACATGCCTAGCACCAGGCACCACCAATGTGTAGCAAGGAGTGCTAGGTGTGGTGGATATGGCACATTTGGGGTGCTGGAGCTGGCTGGGTGTTGGGCAGCTGAGAAGGGGCTATCAAGGGAAGGTGAGAGCCACCTACATCTTTCAGTCCTGCCTGTTAGTTTATGGGAGCCCGAAGAGGGGATCGACTGCTTTGCAGTTGGGCTGTGGTAAGGTTGCTGGTTGGGTGGTAGAGCGAGAGCAGCTCCCTCGGAACGGGCTTCCACGAAAGGCAAGAGCCAGAAACAGCTTTCAACCAGAACAGCTGGTTCTTTCTGTGTTGGAGCGCCCTCTGGTGGGAAGCCGTTTAGGAAATGGGCTTGAGAGATGGTAAGGCAAAGGTTGATATTTAGGTTAGAGAATAAGGGAGAGGGCTAGTGGGACCGGGAAGGGGCTACTCCTCGTTTGGAGTCCATGTGGTGGGTGGCGTTAACTAATGCAGAAGGATCTCGTTATCTACGCAGAACCTCAAACTATCCCTTATCCTCCTCAGAGGCAAGCTCCGAAACGGCCACCCACCTCCACCGGCTCAGGCATAGAAATAGCCAGGACTCAAGGATGATGCTGGCCCTCACGATCTCTTGGCAGCCCATTCTCAGCCCCACCAACACCGGGGCTCTGTCTCTGTTCTCCCATTCATCCTCTACATATCCCTTACCCTCCTCAGAGCCAAGCTTCCGAAGAGGCCAAACGCCACATAGGACTTGGCACTGAAGAGCCAGGACTCGCGGATGATGCTGGCCCACACCTTCCTTGGCAGCCTCGCCAACACAGGGGCTCTGAGTCTGTTCCCTCGCCTAACATTAACCTAGCCCTGACTCTCACCAGGGCCACCTCCGAAGCGACCACTCTCCAAGTGGCGCTTAGGTACGGAAGTAGGGCTTAGGCACTGTAGTAGCCAGGAACCAAGGTTGATGCTGGCCCTCACGGTCTCTTGTCGGCCCCCTCTTCAGCCCCACCAATACCGGGGCTCTGTGTCTCTGCTCGCACCTAACAGCGACCTATCCCTTACCCTCATCGGAGCCAAGCTCAGCAGCGACCACCCTCCACGTGGGGCTTGACACTGAGATAGCCAGGAATCAAGGTTGATTCTGGCCCTCACGATCTCTTGGCAGCCCCTTCTCAGGCGCACCAATACCGGGTCTCTGTCTCTGTTCTCCCACTTAGCCTCGACATATCCCTTACCTTCATCAGGGCAAAGCTCCGCATTGGCCACCCTCCACATGGGGCTTGGCACTGAAGTAGCCAGGAACCAAGGTTGATGCTGGCCCTCACGGTCTCTTGTCGGCCCCCTCTTCAGCCCCACCAATACCGGGGCTCTGTGTCTCTGCTCGCACCTAACAGCGACCTATCCCTTACCCTCATCGGAGCCAAGCTCCGAAGCGACCACTCTTCATGTGGGGCTTAGGTACGGCAGTAGCCAGGAATCAAGGTTGATGCTGGCCCTCACGATCACTGCGCAGCCCCTTCTCAGGCGCACCAATGCCGGGGCTCTGTCTCTGTTCTCCCACCTAACCTCAACCTAGCCCTGACCCTCATCAGGGCCCAGCTCCGAAGCGACCACTCTCCACGTGGGGCTTAGATAGGGAAGTAGCCAGAATAAGGTTGATGCTGGCCCTCACGATCTCTTTGCAGCCCCACCAATACCGGGGCTCTGTCTCTGTTCTCCCACGAATCCTCGACATATCCCTTACCCTCATCAGGGCAAAGCTCCGCAGCGGCCACCCTCCACATGGGGCTTGGCACTGAGATAGCCAGGAATCAAGGGTGGTGCTGGCCCTCCCCTTCCATTTGCAGTCCCTAGGCAGCCCCACCATCACCGGGGCTCTGAGTCTGTTTTCCCGCCTAACATAAACCTAGCCCTGACTCTCACCAGGGCCACCTCCGAAGCGGCCACCCTCCACATGGGGCTTGGCACTGAAGTAGCCAGGAGCCAAGGTTGATGCTGGCCCTCACGGTCTCTTGTCGGCCCCCTCTTCAGCCCCACCAATACCGGGGCTCTGTGTCTCTGCTTGCACCTAACAGCGACCTATCCCTTACCCTCATCGGAGCCAAGCTCCGAAGCGACCACTCTTCATGTGGGGCTTAGGTACGGCAGTAGCCAGGAATCAAGGTTGATGCTGGCCCTCACGATCACAGCGCAGCCCCTTCTCAGACGCACCAATGCCGGGGCTCTGTCTCTGTTCTCCCACCTAACCTCAACCTAGCCCTGACCCTCATCAGGGCCCAGCTCCGAAGCGACCACTCTCCTCGTGGGGCTTAGATAGGGAAGTAGCCAGAATAAGGTTGATGCTGGCCCTCACGATCTCTTTGCAGCCCCACCAATACCGGGGCTCTGTCTCTGTTCTCCCACGAATCCTCGACATATCCCTTACCCTCATCAGGGCAAAGCTCCGAAGCGGCCACCCTCCACATGGGGCTTGGCACTGAAACGACACCCCCTCCCCCCCCAGTTCATGACACGCGGTCGGCAGCGGTAAGCAGTTGCATTGTGCATTGCCTGCTTTGTATCGTCTGTTGTTGTTGTTGTTCTCATTATTATTATTACTGTTCTACTTCGTTTTATTTCAACCATTAAACTGTTTTTATCTCAACACGGGAGCTTTCCTACTTGTGCCTGCTCGATTCTCTCCCCAATCCCACGGGGTGGGGGGGGAGGTGAGCCAGCGGCTGCGTGGGGTTTATTTGCTGGCTGGGGTTAAACCAACACATGCACCCATCATACCCTCCACCCAGCACTGCCAGGGCCCAGCACTCCCATGGCCCAGCACTGATTCCCACACATGCACACAACCCAGCACACCCACCACCAATGCACAGCACCTCGACATGCCCAGCAGCCCCGGAGCCCAGCACACAGCACCCAGCATCCCCAGCACCAGGACATGACAAGAAGCCAGTCCCCGCAGTTCCCACCCCCCAACACCCCCACGACTCAGCAACGGAACATGCCTAGCACCAGGCACCACCAATGTGTAGCAAGGAGTGCTAGGTGTGGTGGATATGGCACATTTGGGGTGCTGGAGCTGGCTGGGTGTTGGGCAGCTGAGAAGGGGCTATCAAGGGAAGGTGAGAGCCACCAACATCTTTCAGTCCTGCCTGTTAGTTTATGGGAGCCCGAAGAGGGGATCGACTGCTTTGCAGTTGGGCTGTGGTAAGGTTGCTGGTTGGGTGGTAGAGCGAGAGCAGCTCCCTCGGAAAGGGCTTCCACGAAAGGCAAGAGCCAGAAACAGCTTTCAACCAGAACAGCTGGTTCTTTCTGTGTTGGAGCGCCCTCTGGTGGGAAGCCGTTTAGGAAATGGGCTTGAGAGATGGTAAGGCAAAGGTTGATATTTAGGTTAGAGAATAAGGGAGAGGGCTAGTGGGACCGGGAAGGGGCTACTCCTCGTTTGGAGTCCATGTGGTGGGTGGCGTTAACTAATGCAGAAGGATCTCGTTATCTACGCAGAACCTCAAACTATCCCTTATCCTCCTCAGAGGCAAGCTCCGAAACGGCCACCCACCTCCACCGGCTCAGGCATAGAAATAGCCAGGACTCAAGGATGATGCTGGCCCTCACGATCTCTTGGCAGCCCATTCTCAGCCCCACCAACACCGGGGCTCTGTCTCTGTTCTCCCATTCATCCTCTACATATCCCTTACCCTCCTCAGAGCCAAGCTTCCGAAGCGGCCAAACTCCACATAGGACTTGGCACTGAAGAGCCAGGACTCGCGGATGATGCTGGCCCACACCTTCCTTGGCAGCCTCGCCAACACAGGGGCTCTGAGTCTGTTCCCTCGCCTAACATTAACCTAGCCCTGACTCTCACCAGGGCCACCTCCGAAGCGACCACTCTCCAAGTGGCGCTTAGGTACGGAAGTAGGGCTTAGGCACTGTAGTAGCCAGGAACCAAGGTTGATGCCGGCCCTCACGATCTCTTGGCAGCCCCTTCTCTGTCTCACCAACACCGGGGCTCTGTGCCTCTTCTTCCACCTAACCTCAACCTAGCCCTGACCCTTATCAGGGCCAATCTCCGAAGTGGCCACCGGCCACATGGAGCTAGGCACTGAAGTAGCCAGGAACCAAGGCTGATGCTGGCCCTCACGGTCCCTTGGCAGCCCCTTCTCAGGCCACCAAAACCGAGTCTCTGTCTCTGTTCTCCCACTTAGCCTCGACATATCCCTTACCCTCATCAGGGCAGAGCTCCGAAGAGGCCACCCTCCACATGGGGCTTGGCACTGAAGTAGCCAGGAACCAAGGTTGATGCTGGCCCTCACGGTCTCTTGTCAGCCCCCTCTTCAGCCCCACCAATACCGGGGCTCTGTGTCTCTGCTCGCACCTAACAGCGACCTATCCCTTACCCTCATCGGAGCCAAGCTCCGAAGCGACCACTCTTCATGTGGGGCTTAGGTACGGCAGTAGCCAGGAATCAAGGTTGATGCTGGCCCTCACGATCACTGCGCAGCCCCTTCTCAGGCGCACCAATGCCGGGGCTCTGTCTCTGTTCTCCCACTTAACCTCAACCTAGCCCTGACCCTCATCAGGGCCCAGCTCCGAAGCGACCACTCTCCACGTGGGGCTTAGATAGGGAAGTAGCCAGAATAAGGTTGATGCTGGCCCTCACGATCTCTTTGCAGCCCCACCAATACCGGGGCTCTGTCTCTGTTCTCCCACGAATCCTCGACATATCCCTTACCCTCATCAGGGCAAAGCTCCGCAGCGGCCACCCTCCACATGGGGCTTGGCACTGAGATAGCCAGGAATCAAGGGTGGTGCTGGCCCTCCCCTTCCATTTGCAGTCCCTAGGCAGCCCCACCAACACCGGGGCTCTGAGTCTGTTCTCCCGCCTAACATCAACCTAGCCCTGACTCTCACCAGGGCCACCTCCGAAGCGGCCACCCTCCACATGGGGCTTGGCACTGAAACGACACCCCCTCCCCCCCCAGTTCATGACACGCGGTCGGCAGCGGTGAGCAGTTGCATTGTGCATTGCCTGCTTTGTATCGTCTGTTGTTGTTGTTGTTCTCATTGTTATTATTACTGTTCTACTTCGTTTTATTTCAACCATTAAACTGTTTTTATCTCAACACGGGAGCTTTCCTACTTGTGCCTTCTCGATTCTCTCCCCAATCCCACGGGGTGGGGGGGGAGGTGAGCCAGCGGCTGCGTGGGGTTTATTTGCTGGCTGGGGTTAAACCAACACATGCACCCATCATACCCTCCACCCAGCACTGCCAGGGCCCAGCACTCCCATGGCCCAGCACTGATTCCCACACATGCACACAACCCAGCACACCCACCACCAATGCACAGCACCTCGACATGCCCAGCAGCCCCGGAGCCCAGCACACAGCACCCAGCATCCCCAGCACCAGGACATGACAAGAAGCCAGTCCCCGCAGTTCCCACCCCCCAACACCCCCACGACTCAGCAACGGAACATGCCTAGCACCAGGCACCACCAATGTGTAGCAAGGAGTGCTAGGTGTGGTGGATATGGCACATTTGGGGTGCTGGAGCTGGCTGGGTGTTGGGCAGCTGAGAAGGGGCTATCAAGGGAAGGTGAGAGCCACCTACATCTTTCAGTCCTGCCTGTTAGTTTATGGGAGCCCGAAGAGGGGATCGACTGCTTTGCAGTTGGGCTGTGGTAAGGTTGCTGGTTGGGTGGTAGAGCGAGAGCAGCTCCCTCGGAACGGGCTTCCACGAAAGGCAAGAGCCAGAAACAGCTTTCAACCAGAACAGCTGGTTCTTTCTGTGTTGGAGCGCCCTCTGGTGGGAAGCCGTTTAGGAAATGGGCTTGAGAGATGGTAAGGCAAAGGTTGATATTTAGGTTAGAGAATAAGGGAGAGGGCTAGTGGGACCGGGAAGGGGCTACTCCTCGTTTGGAGTCCATGTGGTGGGTGGCGTTAACTAATGCAGAAGGATCTCGTTATCTACGCAGAACCTCAAACTATCCCTTATCCTCCTCAGAGGCAAGCTCCGAAACGGCCACCCACCTCCACCGGCTCAGGCATAGAAATAGCCAGGACTCAAGGATGATGCTGGCCCTCACGATCTCTTGGCAGCCCATTCTCAGCCCCACCAACACCGGGGCTCTGTCTCTGTTCTCCCATTCATCCTCTACATATCCCTTACCCTCCTCAGAGCCAAGCTTCCGAAGAGGCCAAACGCCACATAGGACTTGGCACTGAAGAGCCAGGACTCGCGGATGATGCTGGCCCACACCTTCCTTGGCAGCCTCGCCAACACAGGGGCTCTGAGTCTGTTCCCTCGCCTAACATTAACCTAGCCCTGACTCTCACCAGGGCCACCTCCGAAGCGACCACTCTCCAAGTGGCGCTTAGGTACGGAAGTAGGGCTTAGGCACTGTAGTAGCCAGGAACCAAGGTTGATGCTGGCCCTCACGGTCTCTTGTCGGCCCCCTCTTCAGCCCCACCAATACCGGGGCTCTGTGTCTCTGCTCGCACCTAACAGCGACCTATCCCTTACCCTCATCGGAGCCAAGCTCAGCAGCGACCACCCTCCACGTGGGGCTTGACACTGAGATAGCCAGGAATCAAGGTTGATTCTGGCCCTCACGATCTTTTGGCAGCCCCTTCTCAGGCGCACCAATACCGGGTCTCTGTCTCTGTTCTCCCACTTAGCCTCGACATATCCCTTACCTTCATCAGGGCAAAGCTCCGCATTGGCCACCCTCCACATGGGGCTTGGCACTGAAGTAGCCAGGAACCAAGGTTGATGCTGGCCCTCACGGTCTCTTGTCGGCCCCCTCTTCAGCCCCACCAATACCGGGGCTCTGTGTCTCTGCTCGCACCTAACAGCGACCTATCCCTTACCCTCATCGGAGCCAAGCTCCGAAGCGACCACTCTTCATGTGGGGCTTAGGTACGGCAGTAGCCAGGAATCAAGGTTGATGCTGGCCCTCACGATCACTGCGCAGCCCCTTCTCAGGCGCACCAATGCCGGGGCTCTGTCTCTGTTCTCCCACCTAACCTCAACCTAGCCCTGACCCTCATCAGGGCCCAGCTCCGAAGCGACCACTCTCCACGTGGGGCTTAGATAGGGAAGTAGCCAGAATAAGGTTGATGCTGGCCCTCACGATCTCTTTGCAGCCCCACCAATACCGGGGCTCTGTCTCTGTTCTCCCACGAATCCTCGACATATCCCTTACCCTCATCAGGGCAAAGCTCCGCAGCGGCCACCCTCCACATGGGGCTTGGCACTGAGATAGCCAGGAATCAAGGGTGGTGCTGGCCCTCCCCTTCCATTTGCAGTCCCTAGGCAGCCCCACCATCACCGGGGCTCTGAGTCTGTTTTCCCGCCTAACATAAACCTAGCCCTGACTCTCACCAGGGCCACCTCCGAAGCGGCCACCCTCCACATGGGGCTTGGCACTGAAGTAGCCAGGAGCCAAGGTTGATGCTGGCCCTCACGGTCTCTTGTCGGCCCCCTCTTCAGCCCCACCAATACCGGGGCTCTGTGTCTCTGCTTGCACCTAACAGCGACCTATCCCTTACCCTCATCGGAGCCAAGCTCCGAAGCGACCACTCTTCATGTGGGGCTTAGGTACGGCAGTAGCCAGGAATCAAGGTTGATGCTGGCCCTCACGATCACAGCGCAGCCCCTTCTCAGACGCACCAATGCCGGGGCTCTGTCTCTGTTCTCCCACCTAACCTCAACCTAGCCCTGACCCTCATCAGGGCCCAGCTCCGAAGCGACCACTCTCCTCGTGGGGCTTAGATAGGGAAGTAGCCAGAATAAGGTTGATGCTGGCCCTCACGATCTCTTTGCAGCCCCACCAATACCGGGGCTCTGTCTCTGTTCTCCCACGAATCCTCGACATATCCCTTACCCTCATCAGGGCAAAGCTCCGAAGCGGCCACCCTCCACATGGGGCTTGGCACTGAAACGACACCCCCTCCCCCCCCAGTTCATGACACGCGGTCGGCAGCGGTAAGCAGTTGCATTGTGCATTGCCTGCTTTGTATCGTCTGTTGTTGTTGTTGTTCTCATTATTATTATTACTGTTCTACTTCGTTTTATTTCAACCATTAAACTGTTTTTATCTCAACACGGGAGCTTTCCTACTTGTGCCTGCTCGATTCTCTCCCCAATCCCACGGGGTGGGGGGGGAGGTGAGCCAGCGGCTGCGTGGGGTTTATTTGCTGGCTGGGGTTAAACCAACACATGCACCCATCATACCCTCCACCCAGCACTGCCAGGGCCCAGCACTCCCATGGCCCAGCACTGATTCCCACACATGCACACAACCCAGCACACCCACCACCAATGCACAGCACCTCGACATGCCCAGCAGCCCTGGAGCCCAGCACACAGCACCCAGCATCCCCAGCACCAGGACATGACAAGAAGCCAGTCCCCGCAGTTCCCACCCCCCAACACCCCCACGACTCAGCAACGGAACATGCCTAGCACCAGGCACCACCAATGTGTAGCAAGGAGTGCTAGGTGTGGTGGATATGGCACATTTGGGGTGCTGGAGCTGGCTGGGTGTTGGGCAGCTGAGAAGGGGCTATCAAGGGAAGGTGAGAGCCACCAACATCTTTCAGTCCTGCCTGTTAGTTTATGGGAGCCCGAAGAGGGGATCGACTGCTTTGCAGTTGGGCTGTGGTAAGGTTGCTGGTTGGGTGGTAGAGCGAGAGCAGCTCCCTCGGAAAGGGCTTCCACGAAAGGCAAGAGCCAGAAACAGCTTTCAACCAGAACAGCTGGTTCTTTCTGTGTTGGAGCGCCCTCTGGTGGGAAGCCGTTTAGGAAATGGGCTTGAGAGATGGTAAGGCAAAGGTTGATATTTAGGTTAGAGAATAAGGGAGAGGGCTAGTGGGACCGGGAAGGGGCTACTCCTCGTTTGGAGTCCATGTGGTGGGTGGCGTTAACTAATGCAGAAGGATCTCGTTATCTACGCAGAACCTCAAACTATCCCTTATCCTCCTCAGAGGCAAGCTCCGAAACGGCCACCCACCTCCACCGGCTCAGGCATAGAAATAGCCAGGACTCAAGGATGATGCTGGCCCTCACGATCTCTTGGCAGCCCATTCTCAGCCCCACCAACACCGGGGCTCTGTCTCTGTTCTCCCATTCATCCTCTACATATCCCTTACCCTCCTCAGAGCCAAGCTTCCGAAGCGGCCAAACTCCACATAGGACTTGGCACTGAAGAGCCAGGACTCGCGGATGATGCTGGCCCACACCTTCCTTGGCAGCCTCGCCAACACAGGGGCTCTGAGTCTGTTCCCTCGCCTAACATTAACCTAGCCCTGACTCTCACCAGGGCCACCTCCGAAGCGACCACTCTCCAAGTGGCGCTTAGGTACGGAAGTAGGGCTTAGGCACTGTAGTAGCCAGGAACCAAGGTTGATGCCGGCCCTCACGATCTCTTGGCAGCCCCTTCTCTGTCTCACCAACACCGGGGCTCTGTGCCTCTTCTTCCACCTAACCTCAACCTAGCCCTGACCCTTATCAGGGCCAATCTCCGAAGTGGCCACCGGCCACATGGAGCTAGGCACTGAAGTAGCCACGAACCAAGGCTGATGCTGGCCCTCACGGTCCCTTGGCAGCCCCTTCTCAGGCCACCAAAACCGAGTCTCTGTCTCTGTTCTCCCACTTAGCCTCGACATATCCCTTACCCTCATCAGGGCAGAGCTCCGAAGAGGCCACCCTCCACATGGGGCTTGGCACTGAAGTAGCCAGGAACCAAGGTTGATGCTGGCCCTCACGGTCTCTTGTCAGCCCCCTCTTCAGCCCCACCAATACCGGGGCTCTGTGTCTCTGCTCGCACCTAACAGCGACCTATCCCTTACCCTCATCGGAGCCAAGCTCCGAAGCGACCACTCTTCATGTGGGGCTTAGGTACGGCAGTAGCCAGGAATCAAGGTTGATGCTGGCCCTCACGATCACTGCGCAGCCCCTTCTCAGGCGCACCAATGCCGGGGCTCTGTCTCTGTTCTCCCACTTAACCTCAACCTAGCCCTGACCCTCATCAGGGCCCAGCTCCGAAGCGACCACTCTCCACGTGCGGCTTAGATAGGGAAGTAGCCAGAATAAGGTTGATGCTGGCCCTCACGATCTCTTTGCAGCCCCACCAATACCGGGGCTCTGTCTCTGTTCTCCCACGAATCCTCGACATATCCCTTACCCTCATCAGGGCAAAGCTCCGCAGCGGCCACCCTCCACATGGGGCTTGGCACTGAGATAGCCAGGAATCAAGGCTGGTGCTGGCCCTCCCCTTCCATTTGCAGTCCCTAGGCAGCCCCACCAACACCGGGGCTCTGAGTCTGTTCTCCCGCCTAACATCAACCTAGCCCTGACTCTCACCAGGGCCACCTCCGAAGCGGCCACCCTCCACATGGGGCTTGGCACTGAAACGACACCCCCTCCCCCCCCAGTTCATGACACGCGGTCGGCAGCGGTGAGCAGTTGCATTGTGCATTGCCTGCTTTGTATCGTCTGTTGTTGTTGTTGTTCTCATTGTTATTATTACTGTTCTACTTCGTTTTATTTCAACCATTAAACTGTTTTTATCTCAACACGGGAGCTTTCCTACTTGTGCCTTCTCGATTCTCTCCCCAATCCCACGGGGTGGGGGGGGAGGTGAGCCAGCGGCTGCGTGGGGTTTATTTGCTGGCTGGGGTTAAACCAACACATGCACCCATCATACCCTCCACCCAGCACTGCCAGGGCCCAGCACTCCCATGGCCCAGCACTGATTCCCACACATGCACACAACCCAGCACACCCACCACCAATGCACAGCACCTCGACATGCCCAGCAGCCCCGGAGCCTAGCACACAGCACCCAGCATCCCCAGCACCAGGACATGACAAGAAGCCAGTCCCCGCAGTTCCCACCCCCCAACACCCCCACGACTCAGCAACGGAACATGCCTAGCACCAGGCACCACCAATGTGTAGCAAGGAGTGCTAGGTGTGGTGGATATGGCACATTTGGGGTGCTGGAGCTGGCTGGGTGTTGGGCAGCTGAGAAGGGGCTATCAAGGGAAGGTGAGAGCCACCAACATCTTTCAGTCCTGCCTGTTAGTTTATGGGAGCCCGAAGAGGGGATCGACTGCTTTGCAGTTGGGCTGTGGTAAGGTTGCTGGTTGGGTGGTAGAGCGAGAGCAGCTCCCTCGGAACGGGCTTCCACGAAAGGCAAGAGCCAGAAACAGCTTTCAACCAGAACAGCTGGTTCTTTCTGTGTTGGAGCGCCCTCTGGTGGGAAGCCGTTTAGGAAATGGGCTTGAGAGATGGTAAGGCAAAGGTTGATATTTAGGTTAGAGAATAAGGGAGAGGGCTAGTGGGACCGGGAAGGGGCTACTCCTCGTTTGGAGTCCATGTGGTGGGTGGCGTTAACTAATGCAGAAGGATCTCGTTATCTACGCAGAACCTCAAACTATCCCTTATCCTCCTCAGAGGCAAGCTCCGAAACGGCCACCCACCTCCACCGGCTCAGGCATAGAAATAGCCAGGACTCAAGGATGATGCTGGCCCTCACGATCTCTTGGCAGCCCATTCTCAGCCCCACCAACACCGGGGCTCTGTCTCTGTTCTCCCATTCATCCTCTACATATCCCTTACCCTCCTCAGAGCCAAGCTTCCGAAGAGGCCAAACGCCACATAGGACTTGGCACTGAAGAGCCAGGACTCGCGGATGATGCTGGCCCACACCTTCCTTGGCAGCCTCGCCAACACAGGGGCTCTGAGTCTGTTCCCTCGCCTAACATTAACCTAGCCCTGACTCTCACCAGGGCCACCTCCGAAGCGACCACTCTCCAAGTGGCGCTTAGGTACGGAAGTAGGGCTTAGGCACTGTAGTAGCCAGGAACCAAGGTTGATGCCGGCCCTCACGATCTCTTGGCAGCCCCCTCTCTGTCTCACCAACACCGGGGCTCTGTGCCTCTTCTTCCACCTAACCTCAACCTAGCCCTGATACTTCTCAGGGCCAAGCTCCGAAGTGGCCACCGGCCACATGGAGCTAGGCACTGAAGTAGCCAGGAACCAAGGCTGATGCTGGCCCTCACGGTCCCTTGGCAGCCCCTTCTCAGGCCACCAAAACCGGGTCTCTGTCTCTGTTCTCCCACTTAGCCTCGACATATCCCTTACCCTCATCAGGGCAGAGCTCCGAAGAGGCCACCCTCCACATGGGGCTTGGCACTGAAGTAGCCAGGAACCAAGGTTGATGCTGGCCCTCACGGTCTCTTGTCGGCCCCCTCTTCAGCCCCACCAATACCGGGGCTCTGTGTCTCTGCTTGCACCTAACAGCGACCTATCCCTTACCCTCATCGGAGCCAAGCTCCGAAGCGACCACTCTTCATGTGGGGCTTAGGTACGGCAGTAGCCAGGAATCAAGGTTGATGCTGGCCCTCACGATCACTGCGCAGCCCCTTCTCAGACGCACCAATGCCGGGGCTCTGTCTCTGTTCTCCCACCTAACCTCAACCTAGCCCTGACCCTCATCAGGGCCCAGCTCCGAAGCGACCACTCTCCTCGTGGGGCTTAG